>NW_005368707.1:4136921-4164329 GCF_000412655.1 Myotis brandtii | reverse complement strand
TCCACAGTGGCTGCACCAGTCTGCATTCCCACCAGCAGTGCAGGAGGGTTCCTTTTTCCCCGCATCCTCTCCAGCACTTGTCCTTTGTTGATTTGTTGATGATAGCCATTTTGACAGGTGTGAGATGGTACCTCATTGTTGTTTTGATTTGCATCTCTTGGATGATTAGAAACTTTGAGCATGTTTTCAGATGTCTCTTGGCCTTCCTTCTGTCTTCTTTCAAAAAGCATCTATTTAGATCCATTGCCCATTTTTTGATGGGATTGTTTATCTTCTTTTTGTTAAGTTGTATGAGTTCCCTGTAAATGTTGGAGATTAAACCCTTATCAGAGATAATATTGGCAAGTATGTTCTCCCATGCAGTGGGCTTTCTTGTTGTTTTGTTGATGGTTTCTTTTGCTGTGCAGAAGCGTTTTATTTTGATGTAATCCCATTTGTTTATTTTCTATTTAGTTTCCATTGTCCTAGGAGCTGTATCTAAAGATACTGCTTTGGCATATGTCTGAAATTTTGCTGCCTGTGGATACCTCTAATATTTTTATGGTTTCCCGTCTTACCTTTAAGTCCTTTATCCATTTTGAGTTTGTTTTTGTGTATGGTGTAAGTTGGTGGTCTAGTTTCATATTTTTGCATGTATCTGTCCATTTTTCCCAGCACCATTTCAACACATTGAAATGACTGTTTTGACTCCATTGTATGTTCTTGCCTCTTTTGTCAAATATTAATTGAGCTAGTTGTTTGAGTTGATGTCTGTGTTTTCTATTCTATTCCATTGGTTTATATGTCTGTTCTGTGCCAGTACCAGGCAGTTTTGAGAACAGTGGCTTTGTAATACAGTTTGATAACTGGTATTGAGATCCCTCCTACTTTGTTCTTCTTTCTAAGGATTGCTGCAGCTATTTGGAAATGATGGGCTTTTTAATGTAAATTCACAAATGTGGTACCAGCCTTGAATGTGCCATGGGGGCAATTTTTGTTTCTATGTTCTAGGGCAGTGGTCAGCAAACTGTGGCTCGCGAGCCACAAGTGGCTCTTTGGCCCCTTGAGTGTGGCTCTTCCACAAAATCCTGGGATGGGATGGAATGAGGGTAGGGGCTGAGCTGAGTCTTTTTAAAGGAGCAAGAGTCAGTCTGGTGACATGCAGGGGACATGGCACTTCAGACAGAGGGGAGAGCATAAGTAAAAAGAGTAAAAACAGAGGAGAGGACAGCACCGTGATGGCGAACCTTTTGAGCTCGGCGTGTCAGCATTTTGAAAAACCCTAACTTAACTCTGGTGCCGTGTCACATATAGAAATTTTTTGATATTTGCAACCATAGTAAAACAAAGACTTATATTTTTGATATTTAATTTATATATTTAAATGCCATTTAACAAAGAAAAATCAACCAAAAATATGAGTTCGCATGTCACCTCTGACACATATGTCATAGGTTCGCCATCACTGGTCTAGGGGAATGGTGATATTATCTGAACACATGTCACTCAGTGGAAAATGGGTGCTGTAGACTACTGAGTGACAGCTTCTCATGACAACTAACATCACCACACTTTTATCCTCTACCCCCACCCAGATGAGTTGATGAGGGGTAGTGCCTCATTGGTTCATTCTATATGGTCAGTTTCATAAAACACCGGTGTTGGTCTCATCTTTCACGTGAGCCAGGGGTCTTGCTAGTTATTCTCTGTCATGTATCCACAAATTCAGAATTCTCAGGCCATGAAAAGTGAAGGGGTGAGGTGCGTCCCCTACTTAGCAGGGACCAAGACTCTCCTTCAGAGTGACATCTAACAGATGATCATATAAAAAATCTCACGAGGCTTCCCAGGAAACATTCAGGCTCCTTCCTTGGCATGGTCTGTATTTCCTGTCTGGAGGATGGATTCTCAGCAGTGACAGTGTCATACTTGAAAACCTTGGTTAAAGATTGCTTTTGTGGTGCTCAGTTTCTTAATGATCTCGCATTAACTGATTCAACACACACATGCACACATTCCACCCCCATCCCTTAATTGGTTAAAAAGTTCTTCTAAGTTGTAATTGGCAGTTACAGGCATACCTATTTCATGGCACTTTGCGCTTCACAGATGTTGCGTTTTTTACAAATTGAAGGTAACACCAACCAGCAGAAAGATTACAACTCCTTTTATTGTGATACTCACTTTATTGTGATGGTCTGGAACCAACCCCACGGTATCTGAGATATGCCTGTATATGATTTTTCATGTAGGAATTTGATGTACTTTGCAATGAATTCCAGTTAATTAAATTCCTTTCCCATTACTTGGCTTTTGGAATGTCACTTAGTGTGATCCTTGTTTCATTGGTGGAAAAGCTGAGAAATACTTTACTCCCGGCCACACAGAAGGTGCTATGGGCCAGGACAGCATCCAGGTTTCTGAATTTATTGCCAGTTGCCTGGTTATGCTGTCCCTCTGTCAAGAAAATCAGGCCCTGAGCCTGCAGACCTTGCTGTTGTATGTTATTATTTTCTCTTTTCTTTGTTTTTCTTCATTTGCATAAGGGGCTAATTAAACTGGGATCACTTCTTAACAATGGACTTTAATGGTCATTTTTGGAAGACCTATTAGAGTATGCTCTTTTGCTAGGTTTTAATTAAAGAGATGGAGATAGTGCAGTGTTATTATTGTTGAAAAGAATCTTTTAAAAATAAAAAATAATGATCACTGTTTATGAACCCAAACACACTCCAATAGTTTGACAAGTGAGGCAAGAACATATAAAGGCAGTCTATTCAATAAATGGTGTTGGGAAAATTGAACAGATACACGCAAAAATATGAAACTAGACTACCAATTTATACCATACTCAGGAAAAACTCAAAATGGATTAAAGGTATACATGTAAGACCTGAAATCATAAAACTCCTAGAAGAAAACAAAGACAGTAAAACCTTGGACATTTCTTCTAGTGATACTTTTTCTGACAAGGAAAACAAAAGAAAAAATAAACAAACGGGACTGCATCAAACTAAAAAGTTTTGCTGAGCAAGAAAACAAAACAAAAAAACAACCTACTGAATGGGAGAACATATTTGCCAATGATACATCCAATGAGGGGTTAATATCCAAAATTTATAAATAATTCACACAACTCAACACCAAAGAAAACAAATAACCCAATTAAAAAATAGACAGAGAACCTGAATAGATACTTCTCCAAAGAGGACATACTGATGGTCAATATGAAAGGATGCTCAACATCGCTAATCATCAGAGAAATGCAATTAAATCCACAATGAGATATCACCTCACACTTGTCAAAATGGCTGCCATCAATAAATACACAAACAACAAGTGTTGGCAAAGATGTGGAGAAAAGGAACTATTGTGCACTGTTGGTAGAAATGCAGATTCATGCAGCCACCATATAAAATAGTATGGAGGATCCTCAAAAAATTAAAAATGGAACTGCCTCATGACAGATTACACTTCTGGGTTTATAGCCAAAACAACCCAAAACACTATGCTGCCTATGTTCATTGCAGTGTTATTTACAATAGCCAAGCTATGGGAGCAGCCTAAGTGCCCATCAACAGACAAGTAGATAAAAAAGTGGTGGTACAGCCCTAGTCAGTTTGGCTCAGTGGATAGAACACCAGCCAACGGACTGAAGGGTCTCTGGTTCTTGGTTGCAGGCTCGATCCCCGGCCCCGGTCAGGGCACATGTGGGAGGCAACCAATCCATGTGTCTCTCTCACATAGATGTTTCTCTCTCTCTATTTCTCCCCCTTCCTTCCACTCGATCTCAAAATCAATTGAAAACTATCCTCAGGTGAGGATTAATAAACTAACCTTTTTTTTTGAGGTCCTGCTTGTCTCTTACCTGTTTCCTGTGACCAATATAACCATAACAGTTACCTAATTATGTTGTGAAAGAACTTAATTACTGTGTGAATCATGAGTGGTAAGCCAGCCGATTTCAGTTGTCTCAACTATGTGCTAGCGCTTTGTCACTTATTGCCAGATGCTTGTTTACTTGGAGTTATTGATCAATTTTGAGCCATGACCAGCTGCAGCTAATCCTAATGTATATAGTTAGCAGCTATGAATTTGTGACTTTGCCCCTTGGAATACAAAGGCTGCTTTTGCCCACGCCCCGGCTGACTTTAGCTTATAAAGGCAAGCCTTGGCCTCAGTAGGTGATTGTGATTATGCATTACAATGTAAGTCTTTTTATTCTTAAATTGTTTTTCAGAAGACCCAGCTTTATTTGAATTTTCAAATTTGATTCCTATTGAGAAAGAACCCATTCTGTCTGTAGTTTAAAATAAACTCAGTACCCATTTGCACTTTTAAGAACTTAACTCCTTCTTAATTTAGTAAACTGATCATAACCAGGCCCACTCTCTTTTAAAGCTCTTCTGTCATTTGTCCTACTCAGTGGCAATAACATAGATACCTATTTTACTCTTTGATTTGTTAGGCTTTAATCTGAAGGAATATTAAGTGCTTCAAAATATATCTATACAATATTTCATTATTATTATCCTTATTTTGTAGTCGAGAAAGACGAAAGAGAAACACACCAGTCAACAGCATAGTTAGAAATAACAGAGATTGGAATGGGAGAGTTGTGTGACTCTAATCTACTAAGTAGTGTGAATGGATTGGAAGTAAATCTCAAATATGTGGTCTTATCTGTAGGGCACAATTCATTAAAAACTTTTCTCTCCCAGTTTCCCCAAGTAATTTTTTTTTTTTAAAAAAAATGACATACATAAATCTCTTGTGATCACAGATTTAATTCTTTTGAAATCTTCATCCTACTAGAAATATGAAAAGGAAGGAGAGGAGATAGCATGAGACCAGATGAGTTTCCCAAGTAGATTGCCCTGATAATGGAAGATAAAAGCCCACTCATGTCCATCATTCCCTCCAGCAACTCCCCTGCCCAACTTTTCCCTGAAGCCATTCCTGCTCCCATGCCTTGGGCCCTTTCCCACTCTTATCCCATTTTAGCCATCTGGGATCCCCTCAATAATCTTCCCAAATGCAAGATAGCTATCCTGATCCTCCAGTAGCAAGCAAGTCAACACAATTTAGCTCAAAATTTCTGTATTGTCCTCCATCAATACAAGTCCTTTCTGTACCAGTTTTCATCAGTGGACATAAAACACATTTTCTGCACATAACACAGATTTTAGGTACTCCTCTCCACACTCTCATGTGAGCAAGTGTGTACAACTAAGATGTAGACATATATAAATGGTAATGAAGCACTTGACTAAATAGTACTAGTATACTCCCATAATCTTTGTTATAGAGGACTTTTGGTGCTGCTCAGCAAAAAATCAGGGCCCTCTAATGAGGGGTTTATTAGTGTGCTAACATATGTTACTAGATGTGGCTGAAAAACACCCATTCTTTCCACATTGTAATAATATCCTCATTATCTATGTGGAAAGGCAGTACAGAAAATGATGTAGAATTTGGAGTCATACTCCCATGTGAATTTCACTTCTGCCACTTACTGTGTGACCTTTGGCAAGATACTTCACCTTTCTGAGCCTCATTTTCCCCATCTGAGAAATGGGAATCCATATATATAAAAAGCCAGCGACCAGAATGTCATAACGACCAGAATGACCAACCACTATGACACCCACTGCAGCCAGTGAACCGGCCCAATCCAGGGGTGGGGCCAGCTGGCCAATATCCTGCAGCCCCTCTCCTGGCCAGCTCTGCCCCTGATTGCCCCCCCCACTCTGATCAGGGGCAGGGCTGGCCAACCACCCATGGCCCTCCCCCAGGCTGCTGGCCCCCAATCGGCCCCCCCACCCCATTTGGGGGCAGGGCTGGCTGGCCAACCTCCCACAACCCCTCCTCCAGATGCTGACCTTCAATCGGCTCCCCCACTCCATTTGGGTGTGGGGCCAGCAGGCCCACAGCCCACAACCCCTTCCCCCAGCTGGCCCGGCCCTGATCGGACCCCGATAGGGGTGGTTTAGCTGGCCAACCTCCTGTCGTCTCCTCCTCCTGACAGACCCGGCCTGATCTGCCCCAATTGGGGTTGGGCCGGCAGGACCCCACCCATGCACGAATTAGTGCACTGGGCCTCTAGTCTAATCTAATAATAGAGGAATATGCAAATTTGTCCATTACAGCGTCACGTCATGACCACATCAGCAGGCTGCCCTCTTCTCAGTCAGCTGCAAGGCCCGGGGTAGGATAGGACACAATAGGAGGGGAAGGAAACTGCATACAGAAGGGGGTGGCAACCACAGGAAAGCAGAGTAGGTGCACCTGGCAAGGGGCAGGGTGCAGGCGGAGCAGAGCGGGGTGCCCCACCCAGACACAGGAGGAGGTCAGTGGCGGCCGTTGGCAGGGAGGCACCCATGGGTCTGGGACAAAGTGGAGGATGGTCCGAGGCCTTCTGGGCAGATGCACTCCTTTGTGGCAGCAGCGCCCAGGCCATGCGGGCCTTGGCCACCCTCGCTGGGCCAGGCATTCCGGGCAGGAAATGGGAGCAGGACAGCGGTGGGGAGGCCGGGGAATGGGGGGCGGTGAACACCTGGTCAGGGCTGAGCCCTGGGCTGGGGGTTAACCCCCCTGCAACAGAACCTTTAAGAAGGAAAGGAGGGAGGGAAGAACTTTATAAAGGAGTCATTAGAGAGCAGAGTTAAAGAAGGAAAGAGGATGTGTGAGTGAACTGTAGGAGCTATAATGAAAATCAAGTATAGTTGTGTACTGGGGACAGATTTTAAAAGTAGGAGTCAGGAAAGAAAAAAAGATAATTAGGTAGGTAGATAGATATTAAAACAGTGGAAGTAAGTGGAGAAGAATGTGTGGATGAGAGAGAAAGAGGGAGGAAAGAAAAGTTTTAAAGGGGAGCTGGTAGAACTTAAAAGGAGAATGGGAAGAAGGAAGAAATGGTGGAGGGAGCAAAGGAGGCTTGAGGGAGGAAGATAATTTTTTTTATAATCCTTTGTATTTCTGTAGGGTCAGGTGTCACTCACCTCTTTTGTTTATGATTTTGTTTATTTGTGTCCTCTTTGTTTCTTGATGAGTTTGGGTAGAGGTTCATCAATCTTATTTATCCTTTTAAAGAACAAGCTCTTGGTTTTCTTGATCTTTTGTATTTTTTTTTGTCTCTATGTCATTTATTTCTGCTCTGACTTTTATTATTTCTTTCCTTCTACTTACTCTGGGCTTTTCTTATTGTTCTCTTTCTAATTCTTTAAGTTGTATGGTTAAGTAACTTATTAAAAGCTTTTGTTGTGTTTTTGGGATAGGCCTGTAGTGCTATGAACTTCTCACTCAGGACTACTTTTGCTGTGTCCCATTGATTTGGGTTGTTGCGTTTTCATTTTCATTTTTTTCCAGGATATTTTTTATTTCTTCTTTGGTCTCTCTGGTAATCCATTTATTGTTTAATAGCATGCTATTTAGCCTCCACGTGTTGAATTTAGCTGATTTCTAATTTTATGCCATTGTGATCTGAGAAGATGCTTGATATAATTTCAATCTTTTGGAACTTGTTGAGACTTAGCTTGTGTATTAACTTGTTTTCTATATTTGAAAATGTCCCGTGTGCACTTGAGAAGAATGTATATTCTGTAGCTTTGGTGTGAAATGTTCTGAAAATGTCAATTAATTCCATTTGATCTACTGTGTCTTTTAGTATTGCTGTTTCCTTGTTGATTTTTTGTCTAGAAGAGCTATCCAACTATGATTGTATTGCCGTCAATCTCTCCCTTGATATCCTCCAGACTTTTAAAAACATATGTAGGTGCTCCTATATTGGGTACATATATGTTTACCAGAGTTATCCTTATGTTGTATTGATCCCTTTAGTATTATGAAGTGGCCTTCATTATCTCTTGTTATGGCCTTCACTTTGAGGTCTATTTTGTCAGATATGCGTATTGCTACCCCAGATTTTTTTTCATTTTCATTTTCCTGGAAAATTTTTTCAATCCCTTCATTTTCAGTCTGTGTGAGTCCTTTGTTCTGAGGTGTGTCTCTTGTAGACAGCATATATATGGGTCTTGTTTTCTTATCCATTAAGCTACCCTATGCCTTTTGATTGGAGCATTTAATCCATTTATGTTTAAGGTTATTATTGACTAGAGGCCCAGTGCACAAAATTCATGCACTCAGGAGAGTCCCTCAGCCTGGCCTGTGCCCTCTCACAGTCTGGGAGCCCTCAGGAGATGTCCGCCTCATGGGGAGCGGGCCTAAGCCGTCAGTCGGACATCCTTAGCACTGCTGTGGAGGCGGGAGAGGCTCCCACCACTGCCGCTGTGCTCACCAGCTGTGAGCTCGGCTTCTGGCTGAGTGGCAGTCCCCTTGTGGGAGTGTGCTGACCACCAGGGGGCAGCTCCTGCTTTGAGCGTCTGCCTGCTGTTGGTCATTACACATCATAGTGACTTGTCGACCAGTAGACTGTTGGCCCCCTGGTGGTCAGTGCACGTCACAGCAAGAGGTTGAGTGGCCTTAGCATTCATTAGCATATTACGCTTTGATTGGTTGAACAGACAACTGGACGACTGGACACTTAGCATATTAGGCTTTTATTATATAGGATAGGTACTTTTTGTTGCCATTTTTATTCCTTATGCCTGGTTTCATCCATCTCTTTCTATTTCTTCTTCTTACAACAGTCCCTTTAGGACAGTGGTTTTCAACCTTCTGGCCTTTTAAATACAGTTCCTCATGTTGTGACCCAACCATAAAATTATTTTCGTAGCTACTTCATAATTGTAATTTTGCTACTGTTATGAATCGTAATGTAAATATCTGATATGCAGGATGGTCTTAGGCGACCCCTGTGAAAGGGTCGTTCGACCACCAAAGGGGTCTCGACCCACAGGTTGAGAACCACTGCTTTAGGATTTCTTGAATTGCTGGTTTGGTGGTAATAAACTCTTTCTTGAATTGCTGGTTTGGTGAGGAGAGTCCCTCAGCCCAGCCTGTGCCCTCTCACAGTCTGGGAGCCCTCAGGAGATATCCGCCTCATGGGGAGCGGGCCTAAGCCGTCAGTCGGACATCCTTAGCACTGCTGTGGAGGCGGGAGAGGCTCCCACCACTGCCGCTGTGCTCACCAGCTGTGAGCTCGGCTTCCACTCCCTTCTGGCCTATTGTTGAGGAAATCAGCTGATAGGCTTATGGGAGATCCCTTCTAAGTAACTTTTTGTCTCTCTCTTGCAGCCTTTAAAATTCTCTTTGTCTTTAAAGTTTGCAATTTTAATTATTATGTGTCTTGTATGGGGTGTTTTTGGGCTCATCCTGATTGGTACTCTTTGTGCTTCTTGGACTTGTGTGATTTTTTTTCTTACCCAAGTCAGAGAAGTTTTCTGTCATTATTACTTTCAACAGGTCTTCTATTCCTTGCTCAGCATCTTCTCCTTTTGGCAGCCCTATTATGTTGATATTGTTTTCGTTTCATGTTGTCCTAAAGCTCCCTTAAACTCTCCTGCTTTAATTTTTTTTCCCATTTGCTGCTCTGAATGGGTGTTGTTTCTACCTTATCTTCTAATTCATTGATTTGGTCTTCAGCTTCTTCTAGTCTACTTTTGAATCCTCCAGGGTGTTTATTATCAGCTATGTCATTAATAATTTCCAATTGATTCTTATTTATTCTTTCAACATCTCTTTTCAAGTTGATGTAGCTCTCATTAAGTTCCTTAATATTCTCCTTAATTTTCATATAATTCTCATTAAGTTGCTTTTTTTTTTTTTTTGTCTGGGAAGCTCCTGATTTCACCTTCAATTTTGAATGAAAGCCTTGGTGGATAGAGTAGTCTTGGATTCAGTTCCTTTGTTTTTCATTGCTTTATATACTTCATTCCACTCCCTTCTGGCCTGATGTGTTTCTGTTGAGGAAATCAGCTGATAGGCTCATGGGAGATCCTTTCTAAGTAACTTTTTGTCTCTCTCTTGCAGCCTTTAAAATTCTCTTTGTCTTTAAAGTTTGCAATTTTAATTATTATGTGTCTTGTTATGGGTGTTTTTGGGCTCATCCTGATTGGTACTCTTTGTGCTTCTTGGACTTGTGTGATTTTTTTTCTTACCCAAGTCAGAGAAGTTTTCTGTCATTATTACTTTCAACAGGTCTTCTATTCCTTGCTCAGCATCTTCTCCTTTTGGCAGCCCTATTATGTTGATATTGTTTTCGTTTCATGTTGTCCTAAAGCTCCCTTAAACTCTCCTGCTTTAATTTTTTTTCCCATTTGCTGCTCTGAATGGGTGTTGTTTCTACCTTATCTTCTAATTCATTGATTTGGTCTTCAGCTTCTTCTAGTCTACTTTTGAATCCTCCAGGGTGTTTATTATCAGCTATGTCATTAATAATTTCCAATTGATTCTTATTTATTCTTTCAACATCTCTTTTCAAGTTGATGTAGCTCTCATTAAGTTCCTTAATATTCTCCTTAATTTTCATATAATTCTCATTAAGTTGCTTATAGTTCTCAATGAATTGTTTGAGCCCCTTAGTACCATTATTCTGAATTCTTTATCTGGCAAATTGCTTGCCTGCAATTCATTTAGTTCCTTTTCTTGCAATTCCTCCATTTTTCATTTTTGCTGTCCCTTTGTGTTTGTTTCTGTATATTGGATCAAACTGCTATGCCTCCCAGATTTTTGGGGGTGGTCTTGTGTAGTAGGTGTTTTGTGGGACCCAGTGATGCAGTCTCTTAGCTCTCCTGAGCTGGGTATTCTAGGAAAACCCTTTACTTGAGTTATTTTGGTTCTCCTATTGTAGTTTGATCTAGAATATTATTGTCCCATTCGTGAATGGAGTCTCTTCTCTCAGGCTGGCTGACTATGTGGCTCACCCATGACCATGTTGTGCAAACTGTTGCGGAGATGCTGACTGAACAGAATGAAATTCAACAAGACAAAACATAAAAGAAACAAAGCAAGAACATACACCAGACTCCTATAGCAACCACCAAAGAAGAGAGTATTAGGAAAGAGAAAAGAGGGCAAGAATGATAGATACAAAAGAAAAGGGGAAAAAATGGGGAGAAAACAAAAGAAACAAAAAAAGCACAAACAAAAAAAACAGCAAGAAGGGGGGCAGAATATGTAGATGCAGAGCTGAAATAAAGAAAATAAAATAAAGAATTAGAGGAATAGGGGAAGGAAACAGTTTACAATAAAGGAGGGGAGAATGAAATGAAAAGATAAGAAAAAATTTTGGAAAGTAAAATGGAGGAGAAAACAGATAGACCTAAAATAAGAAAAAGAAAAATGATGAGAAGGAAGGAGGAAAAAAAAGGGGAAAGAAAAGAGAGAGAGAAAAATGAGTAATGAAAAAAAAATTGAGGAGAAGGGAAGAGGAAAATTAGATGTATGAATGAAACAACAGAGACTAGAATAATAACAAATCATTAAAGCAGATAGATAAAGAAGATAAATTTGAAAAGGGAAAAGAAGAAAGGAAAGAGAAAAACTGAAAAAAGAGAAAAGGGAGGAAGAAAAAAAGTGAAGAGGCATTAGTTTCAGCCGAGTTTAATACCCCATGGGAGTTTGCTTTGGACCCCACTCCTCTGTCTGCCAATTTTGGGCTTCCTGTTAGGTATTTAGGTGCTAACCACAGTCAGGCATTGTCCTTTGGCTTTTAGCAACCTGCTTGAAGCTCCAAGTGATCCACCACTTTTGTCTGTCTCCACAGTCCTTAGCTGCAAGCAGGAGGGGCTAATCTGTCCTTTAAGGTAGTTTTGTGAGCAGTACAGGGCCCAGGGCTGGGTCAGCAAACTTTCCCTGGATCCTGGACTCAGCCTCTGCCTGCCTGTGCCTGCTAGCCATCTGTCAATCATAATCACTCAAAAGTCTGTTACTTAAAGGGCTTTAGGTGGAGGAGGTGGGGGAGGGAGGGTGCTGTTTAGCTTTCAGGGAATATGGTGGGTGTATTTTCTTGTCCCAGGGCTACTCCTCCGAGAGTGTCCCAAAATATTACTCTGCCCTTGGCTGGACAGAGATCCTATATGGAGACCAACAGGGTTGGCTGGGAACCTGGAGTTTTTAAGTCTGGTTCCCAGAATAGTGGGGAAGACAGCCCCCCCTCCAATCCAGTCACTGAGGGCTCCTTGAGACTGTTCAGACCCATAAGCCTGGCCTCTGCTTTTATTTTCACTGAAAAGCAAATGTGGTGTGCAGGGCTCCTGAGGGTGGGGCAGGCTGTATCACTGGCCCTGGGGCTACTGGGGGAGGCTAGCTCAGTGATGGTGAACCTTTTGAGCTCGGTGTGTCAGCATTTTGAAAAACCCTAACTTAACTCTGGTGTCGTGTCACATATAGAAATTTTTTGATATTTGCAACCATAGTAAAACAAAGACACATATTTTTGATATTTATTTTATATATTTAAATGCCATTTAACAAAGAAAAATCAACCAAAAAAATGAGTTTGCGTGTCACCTCTGACACTCGTGTCATAGGTTCGCCATCACTGGCTAGCTTCTCTCAGGAAAAATGGTCATTTTGGTTTGGATGCACATGAACGACCAAATGCAGGTCTGGCTACTACTTTCCCACATCTCCCTGCCCTGCTTCCCAAGCGCAGCCTCTCCTCAGGCACCTCAAGTCTGTGCCTCCCTCCCTGAACCAAAGCCTTGGTTGAGTAGTTGAAAATGAAACCTTCTGTGCTCTGGGTTTAGAGAAAAAACAAAACAAAAACCCCACCAAAACAAAACAAGAACGAAACTGCAGCTTTCTCTCTGATTGGCTCCAGACTCTGCCTCACAACTGGATGTTATGTGGGCCGTGGGTCTCGGCTCTGGTGCTTTGGGCTGCGGAGCTAGGAGCCCGCCTGGGGTCTGGTCCTCTATCTTCTGAGGGAACAGACCCTCTGTAGCCCAGTGCTTCCTCCTCACGCTCTGCCTGCCAGCCTGTTGCCCTGGGAACTGGGTCAGCAACTCTTGCGACCTCACCCTTCCTACCAGTCTCCAGGTGTTTTCTGTCCTTCCTTGGTAGGTCTCCTCCTCGGGTGGACCTCAGTTGGTAATTCCAGGTGAATGTTCTCCAATTTAGTTGTATTTCTAGTCTGGTCCTTGGACGAGGAGCATAACAGGTCTGCCTATTCAGCTGCCATTTTTTTCGAGTAATTCATTTTTTAATGGGTCTCTTGCATCCATCCACTTTACTGAGATATTTTAATTAATTATCACAATTATTCAGTTACTCTTCTAATCTTTTTAGGAAAACAGTTACATTTGATACAAATTTTTCCTCATTGTGATGACTAGCACATTCCAGTGGAGTGTCAATATCTATAAATGTTCCATGGTTATTTTAAAAGAATGTGTGGGGAATCCTTGCATTGTTTTTTACCAACTCCCTAATACAAATTCTTAGCAAGCTTGTAATACAACAGTCTGAGTCAAATTTCTTGTTTCTTCTGGAACAGTATTTTCTAATTTTCCTTCCTGGAGTTCTCTGGTCTCATCTCTTGAGTCTTAGGTTTATGAGGCTTGAATCATCAGTATAAAATCGGTTTGCAAATACGCAGAAGTCAAAGCAGTATATTTTACTACCTTGACTTATGTGGTCACGTGCCACTCACTTGGAGCATTGACTTTTTACCATTTCTGATCCTGGGAGATGAAGAGCATCTGTAAGCCAAACCTCAATGCTGGGCACCAGGCCCTCTGTTGTCATTAATAAACAGTCATTGGCAGAGGCTCCCTTTTCTGGCTGAGTGGCGTGTTTGGAAGAAACAGTGCTGAGAGCATAGAAAGCTAGCTGGATGGCTGTGTGATGGTTGTGTCACCTCACCAGGTCTCGCCTGCTGCCCCTTGATTGCAGACGGTGGGGAACAGGAAAAGAGGGTCCTTTGTTCCCAGTCCTGCCTCTTTGCCTTCTGTTTTCACTGTTGTCATATGAGGCTCTGACAGTAAGCTGAAGATTACACTGTGATTATATTGCCCATCAGAGTTTCACCTACTAGCTTTGTAGTATTTTTTCTTAAGTTACTCTATTTTCTTAAGTTACAACACATGATAAATCATGTTGGTTTCCTAATCCAAGTTATCCCCTTCTTTATCCTTTTCTCTGCATAGCTGCTGTAACCTGAGTGGTCTCCACACGTCCACACTTGCCTCCTCCAGCCAGGGGCCTCTTTAGCCAGAATGATTTCTTCAAAATATACTCAGCTCATGTTAGTCCTCCACTCCACCACCAAAACAAACAAACAAACAAACAAACAAACAAAACAACAGCCTTTGAATATTTCCTATCAATCTTCAATAAAGATTAAAATTCTCAACCTGGCCTATTGGCCAGCTGGTTTTGTTGCCCACCTTGCTCATCTCCTCCCACTAAACCACCCACTCTTTGGGTCTCAGTCACACTGCCTTTCTTTAAGTCTTCAACATGCCAACCTCCACTCCAATGTAAGACTTTTGCACATACTGTTTCCTCTGACTGACGTGCCTTTCATCACCTCCCTCCTTCTCCAGGGAAAGCTCCTGCTCTTTGTCCAGACCTCAGTCCAGACATACATTCCTCAGGGAAACCTTCTCTGACCCCCACACCTTGTTTAAGTTCCCTATTGTGGCATCCATAGTCCCATGCCCTTCTCCCTTATAGTACTTCTCATACTTAAAGTTTTTACATATTTGAATGGGATAAAAAATTAAAATCTTTTTTCTCCACTAAACTGTGAGCTCCACGAAGGCAAATACCATCTCTGTTTTTGTTTATCTGATGTCTCAGAGGCATAGCATTGGACTTGGGGAATAATAATTATGTCAATTGGTTGAATGAGAGAATACAAAAATGATTTGAGGCAACTTGCTTCTTTATTTGATCTTGAATACATTCCTCATCTCAACTTAGTAAATGTTTGTTTGTTCCTTATCAGCAGCAACAAGGGTGAGGGTGCATTGCTTTGTACACCAAATAGGGTAATAATACTTATTTCAAATATTTTACTTAAAACAATGAAGAACATTATTTATAAAAATGTCTTTTATTTATCTTATCTTTCAAAAAGAAATTTTGAGAAAAATGAGAGAAAGCAATATTAATTCAACCTTTGCATGTTTGAAACTGATTGTGACAATGAACAAATGCCTCCCGGTTGTAGAAAGGAATGTGAGCTGCAAAATACCTGAAGGTGGACAGAGCCAGGAGATGTCTGACAAGAAGCAGGGGCAGGAAGACAACTGGCCAAAGAATTACATTAATTTAAGGAGTAGAAAAGCTTATTGGAAGCATTCTTCAAAACCCTTCAGCAACTAGTAAAATAATATTTTACTATGTTTTCTCCATCTCTTAAAATTCTCACAAATGCAAATTAATGATAAATTGTGAAAATAAGGATTGGCAACTAATTACATCCCCAGGGCAGAAATAATTAGAAAAGGAGCATATTTTCACTCCTTCTCCACAGTTTGATGTTTATGGCATTTGGTAAAGGAGAACGAACATTTGAAAATCCTTTGACATAGCTGGTATTTAAAGAATAGCAATTGGCTAACATTTGTGGCTCTGTATGTTGAATATTTTGGCTCCAATCCTCGGGTATTCATTCTGAAAGATTTATAACCCCTTGGGGAGTATGGTCAGTGACAACGGTAGAACTAAATCCTGAAATGTGGAAAAACTAACTTTTCCTAATATAAAACTGTTCTAAAAAAATCCCTCAAGTCTGTGAATATGTTTCCAGATTTTCAGCAAAAGTTCTTGATTTACAGAATTTTTTTCTATAGCGATCTAACTTTTAATGATTAATATTAAATTTCCATCCTTTGGCTTCAAAAATGGCCTAGAGATAATTCAGAAAAATATATAGTCTTGCCTTTTGGGCACCTGTTGCAATTCTATGACTTTTAAAAAATTTATTTCATTGGTTATAGTATAAATAATGAAGTAAAGTTCAAAGGATGGAAATAGTCTAGAAGAGAAAAATTGAGAGACCTTAAAATGAAATAGGAAACTACGATTGTGCTGAATGTATAAAGAGTAAAATTGCTACCAAAGAAAATATAATGCAAGGGTAGCAGTCAAGAAGGCCCTCGATCATGCACAGCTGAGAATGTCAGGACAGTACTCTCTTCTTCAGGGAGCTGGGCCTTAGTGGGGAGACTCTCTTGGCTTGAATGAGGCATGACATGCTGTCTGACATCTGCTTTCCAGTCATGCTTGAGTCTGAAGCCACTGCCTACAGAACTCTCTATCTGAAGCTTTTGGTTTGCAGTTTCAGACTTTTAATGTAGGAACCCAGCTCTGTTCCTTCAGGTACCCTAGGGGAACTTTCTGTCTCCTTTTAACCATTTAAAATCAGAAAAAGAGCCTTGTTTGATGAATTGTTTTTCTTATTTGCTTTGTTTTTTTTTCTACATTATTTTCTTTAATATAATTATGGTTAGCATTTAGATTCTTCTTTACGGTTTACAAAATATCTGCCTTTTGTTTTTCTAAAAGAGGCACCAGAAGTGCTAGTGTGTGGTGGTCCTGTGCTCACAAACAACGGGATTTATGAAACTGACAATAGTACATAGAGGATTTATTATTTGATGTTTCAAAACCAACTTGATGGGAAACTAGGTGGTGTTAAAATTTCTGTTGATATTGAGAAAAGGACATAAGAGCTGCAAGAACAAAACTTATTAATTTAAATGTAAACAATAAAATTAAGGCTCTTGTCATGCTAAACTTAATTTTGGATATAGAGGACAGCCTAGATTACCTAGAAGGAAGAGTATTATAAAAATGTAAATAGTCAGTGGTGTCACCACAGGATAGTAGTTCATAACATTTATAGCAATATAGAGAGAATTTTTTGGAAAGGACTAAGAGGAAAGGTTAAACTTTTCATCTTCACTTTTGATGCTTGCCCCCTAGTAATGCCATTTCAGTTTCTTATTTAAAAAGTAAAATATTGTGTTGAATTAATGAAAGAATTTGTGTTTGTGCATGTGTGTGATATGGAGGGGGCTGGGCAGCTTGAATATAATTTTCATTTTTTTTGCTAAGTCCATACGTTACATATATCTCTCTATATAAAACCCTAATATGCAAATAGACCGAATGGTGGAACAACCGGTTGCTATGACGTGCGCTGACCAGCAGGGGGCGTGCGCGGAACATGGCTGGCATCAGCCGCAGCGGAATGTTGGAGCAGGTCAGCGGGGATGCCAGACCAAGGCAGGGCACCAGTCGCTGTCATCAGGGTGAGCCTCTGGTGGTTACTGAAAATTCTTTGCTCCTGCGCACCATGGTCCTGGCCAGCGCCCGCACCAGCTGCCAGCACCAGCCCTGCTTGCACCCACTACTGGTGCCGGAGCCGCCGCTCGCACCCACTGCCGGCACCGGTGCTGGCCCAATCACTCGGTGCGATGCGAGTGGTGGTTGCCGGCCCCAATTGCCCCTGAGGGCTTCTCCACCTCCCCCTGCTCCTGAGGAGTGATCAGGGCCAACAGCCACCTCTCACACCCACTGCCAGAGATGGCCCCACTCGCACCTGCAGCTGGCACCAGAGCTGCAGTTCACACACACTGCCAGTGCCCGGTGCTGATCCTGATCACTCGGCACCATCAGTGGGTGTGAGTGGCAGCTGCCAGCCCCAATTGCCCCTGAGGGCTTCTCCACCTCTCCCTGCTCCTGAGGGGTGATTGGGGCAGCAGTTGCCACTCGCACTCGCTGACAGCACTGGCCGCACTCGTACCTGCTGCTGGCACCGGCCCCAATCACTCCGCGCCATCAGCAGGTGCGAGTGGGGCTGGTGCTGTCAGCATGTGGGAGCAGCAGCAATGGGAGCAGGCCTGCCAGCAGAGACAGAACTGGTGCCGTGGCAGGAGGGGCTGGGCGGGAGCATAGAGGATGGGCTGAGACCCGCCCCTGTGCCCACCACAGCCTCGTGGCCCACAGTTCCTTTCAAGATGCACAAATTCGTGCTGGGCCCCTCTAAAAAAACATATGTATGTGTGTGTGTGTGTGTGTGTGTATATGTGTATATATATATGCCTAAGCAACCTTTACAACCGAACAACTGGAATGACCGGTCGCTATGACACACACTGACCACCAGGCAGATGCTCAATGCAGGAGCTGCCCCCTGCTGGTTAGTGCACTCCCACAGCCAACCTCCCTTGGCTGGCTAACCTCCTGTGGTCCCTCCCCTTGGCTGGCCAACATCCTGTGATCCCTCCCCCTGGCCAGCAGGCCCCAATCACCTGATCAGAGCCAGGCTCTGGGCTGGGCTGGGGAACCAGGGATGGGTGGCAGCAGACGGCCAACCTCCCCAGTGGCCAACCTCCCACCGTCTCTCCCTTTGTCCCTCCCCCCAGCTGGCAGGCCCTGTTCCTCCTCCCAGCTGGCAGGCCCTGGTGGCAGTGTGGCCGTGAGGGAAGGAGGAGGGGGTAAGCGGGGAACCACGGTGACAGGGCACCGATGGTGGCGTCGGCATCCAGCATCCGTTCCTTCTGCACCTGGCCTGTCAACTGTCACTTCCTCTCTCAACCCCACCGGGGCCTTCCGGCCCCGATCGGTCCTGCCCCTGAAACTAGGGACCCCACCCGTGCACCAATTTTGTGTACCGGGCCTTTAGTATATACATATATACATATACATACACTGAGTGGCCAGATTATTATGACCATCTGATGTTTGTAGACAAATTAGCTATAATTTCACGCTGAAGTTGCTAGAGGGCCAGACAATTATAAATAGGCAAACAGGTTGTTTACCACGACAGTAGAAGAGATTTTTTTCTGAAGATATGGGTCAACTATGCGATTTAACAGCCTTTGAATGTGGGATATATTTGAACATGAGTGGCCAGATTATTATGACCATCCCATCAGTACTTCGTTGGGCCACCTTTTGCCTTCAATACTGTGGCGATTATTCTTGCATTGACTCCACGAGATGTTAAAAGGTGATGCGAAGAATCTGACACCATGCCTGAATAGCACTGTCCAGTTCTGTGAGATTTGATGGTTGTGGAACCAGCTGCCTGATTGTCCCAATGCTCAATTATTGGATTGAGATCTGGTGATTGTGGGGGCCACCTAAGCAAGGTAAAGTCTCCCTCATGTTCTTGAAACCACTCCTGCACAATACGAGCACCGTGGCATGGCGCATTGTCTTGTTGGAAGAAGCCATCTCCATTGGGATACGCCATCAACATGATAGGATGAACTTGATCAGCAATGATACTTAGGTATGTTGTGCTATTCACAAATTAAAGGGCCCAAATCATGCCAGGAAAACATGCCCCAAACCATAACACTGCCCCCACCAGCTTGAAGGGTTGTACTCATGCATGTGGGGTGCATGCTTTCATGCTGTTTCCACCAAATTCTCACTCTGCCATCTGCATGATGCAACTGGAAACGTGATTCATCGGACCACATGACTTTTTCCAATGCTCAACTGTCCAATCCTGTGTTCCTGTGCGAATTGGAGACATTTTTTCTTGGTAACTGCAGACAGCAAAGGTGTTTGAACAGGCCTTCGGCTTCCATATCCCATATAATGCAGTGTATGGCTTATTTGCCTATAAACGTCAGGTGGTCAAGTGAAGCTTTGTCTTTTTCTCTTTCAGCTACCCATTACATTATCACCAGTTATTAATAGAATTGCATATAAAGAATAAACTGGCAATAAATGCATACCTATCAGTAATCACTTTAAATGTACATGGCTTTAATGCTCCAATCAAAAGACACAAGGTAGCTGAATGGATAAGAAAACAAGACCCGTATATATGCTGTCTACAAGAGACCCACCTCAGACTGAAAAGTACACATGGACTAAAAGTAAAGGGATGGAAAAAGATTGGAAATGGAAAGGAAAAAAAAAAGCTGTGGTAGCAATATTTATGTCAGACAAAATAGACTTTAAAACAAAAGCTATAGTAAGAAACAAAGAAGGACTCTATATAATGATAAAGGGATTATTCCAACAAGAGGATATAACCCTTGTAAACATTCATGCAGCCAACATAGCACCTAAATATGTAAAGCAAATTTTGATGGACATAAAGGGAGAGATTGACAGTAAGAGTGTCATAGTAGTGGGATTTAACACCCCATTGACATCAATGGATAGATCTTCCAACAGAAAATCAGCAAGGAAACAATGACCTTAAATGATACACTAGGCCAGATAGATTTAACTGATACCTTCAGAGCATTTCACCCCAAAGCAGTGGAGTATACATTCTTTCCAAGTGTAATGGAACATTTTCTAGGATAGACCAATGATAGGACACAAAACAAGTCTCAGTAATTTTAAGAATATTGAAATTATATCGAGCATCTTTTCTGACCATAATGTTATGAAACTAGAAATCAAAACAAGAAAACAATACCTCAAAAAACACACGAAGACATGGAGGCTAACTAAATAACATGCTACTAAATAATAAATGGATTAACAATGAATCAAGAAAGAAATCAAGAGATTCCTTGAAACAAATGAAAATGAAACACAACAACCAAAAATCTATGGGACACAACAAAAGCAGTCCTTAGAGGGAATTTATAACATCACAGGCCTATCTCAAAAAACAAGAAAAATCTCAAATAAAAAATGTAACTTTACGCTTAAAGGAACTTGAAAAAAGAATAAGAAACAAAGCCCAAAGTGAGTAGGAGGCAGGAAATAATAAAGATCAGAGCAGAAATAAATGAAATAGTCTAAAAAAAAAACCACATAAAAAAGGTTAAAGAGACCAAGAGCTGGTTCTATGAAAAGATAAACAAAATTGACAAACTAGACTCACCAAGGAAAAAAGAGAGATAAAATAAAATAAGAAATGAAAGAGGAGCAATAATAACTGATGCCAAAAAAAAAATACAAAGGATTGTAAAAAAATATGAACAACTATATGCCAACATATTGTACAATCTGGACAAAATTGATTAAATCTTAGAAACATACAATCTTCCAAAACTGAATCAGGAAGATTCAGAGAATCTAATTAAACAAATGACAACTAGTGAAACTGAAGTAATAATCAAAAACTCCCAACAAATAAAAGTCCTGGACCAAATGGATTCATAGGTGAATTTTGCTCAACATCCAAAGAAGAACTAATACCTATCCTCAAATTGTTCCAAAACATTTAAGAGGAGGGAAGACTCCCAAACTTATTTTACAAGTTCAGCATTATCCTAATTTCAAACTGAGATAAAGACATGACAAAGAAAGAAAATTACAGGCCAATATTTCTAATGAACATATATGCTAAGATTCTCAACAAAATATTAACAAACCAGATCCAGTAATACATTAAAAAGATCATACACCATGATAAGTGGGATTTATTCTAGGGATGCAAGGTTGGTTCAATAGCCACAAATCAATAAATGTGATACACCACATAAATAAAATGAAGGATAAATATCACATGATTGTATCAATAGATGTAAAAAAGCATTTGATAAAATCCAGCATCCATTTATGATAAAAACTCTCAGCAAACTGGGAATAGAAAGAATATACCTCAATGTCATAAAGGCCATATATAACAAACCCACAGCCAAAATACTCAGTGGGGAAAAACTACAAGTGTTTCCCTTAAGATTGTGGATAAGACATGGATGTCTGCCTTCTTATTTAACATAGTGCTGGAAGTCCCCGTCACAGCAGCCACACAAGAAGAAATGAAAGGCATCCAAATTGGAAAGGAGGAAGTGAAACTGTCATTATTTGCAGATGACATGATCTGTATATAAAGAATCCTAAAAATTCTACGAATAAACTACTACAACTGATAAATGAATTTAGCAATGTAGCAGTATACAAAATAAATATCCAGAAATTGGTTGCATATTTATACACTAATAATGAACTACCAGAAAGGGAAACTAATAAAACAATCCCATTCACAATTGCTTCAAAAATAATAAAATACTTAGGAATGTATTTAACCAAGGATGTAAAAGACCTAGACTGGGGAAATTAAAAGGCACTGAAGAAGGAAATTTAAAAAGACACAAATAAATGAAAGGATATAAGGTGTTCATAAACAGGAAGAATTAATATCATTAAAATGTCCATACTATCCAAAGCCATCTATAGATTCAACACAATTCCTACCAAGATACCAGTGGTGTATTTGCAGAACTAGAACAAATATCCTAAAAATTTATATGGAACCACTAAAGAGCCCAAATAGTCATAGCAATCTTGAAAAAGAAAAACAAAATTGGAGGTATCACAGTACCTTATATCAAGCTATAGTACAAGGCCATAGTAGTCAAAACTGCATGGTACTGGTATAAAAACACATATAGATCAATGGAACAGAATAGATAGCCCAGAAATCAATCCACACCTTTATGTCAACTGGTATTGAAAGGAGGAGGCAAAAACATACAATGGGGTAAAGATAGTCTATTCAATAAATGGTATTGGGAAAATTGGACAGATACACACACACACACACACACACACACAGAAACTAGAGTACTTTCTTACATCCTATACAAAAATAAACTTAAAATGGATAAAAGACTTAAATGTTAGACTCAAAACCATAAAAATCTTAGAAGAAAGCATTTCTTGTAGCAATATTTTATTTTATATATATCTCTTTGGGGAAGGGAAACAAAAAATAAATTTAAAAATTATTAATTTAATCAAACTAAAAAGCTTTGGCAGAGCAAAGGAAGCCATCAACAAAAAAAAGAACACACTGAATGGGAGAACATATTTGCCAATGACATGGTATCTGATAGGTTAATATCCAAACTTTATAATTTATGAAACTCAGCACCAAAAAACAAACAAACAAATAATCCAATTTAAAAATGTACAAAGGACCTGAATAAACACTTTTCTGAAGAGAACACACAGATAGATGTCCAATAGACATATGAAAAGATCCTCAATGTTACTAATCATCAGAGAAATGAAAATTAAAACCACAATGAGATATCATCTCACACCTGTCAGAATGGTTATCATCAATAAGTCAACAAATAAGTGTTGGTGGGGATGTGGAGAAAAGGGAACCCTTGTGCATTGTTGGTTGGAATACAGAATGGTATAGCCACTGTGGAAAGCAGTATGGAGTTACCTCAAAAATTAATTATGGATCCAGCAATTCCACTTCTGGGAATATATCCCAAGAAACCTGAAATACTAATTTGAAGAACATATGTAAACCTTTGTTCATTGCAGCGCTATTTACAATAGCCAAGATTTGGAAGCAGCCCAAGTGTCCATCAATAGATGAGTGGATAAAAAACTGGTTACATTTACACAATGGAATACTACTTGGCTGTAGAAAAGAAGGAAATCTTACCCTTGTGACAGTATGTATGGACCTGGAGAATATTATGCTAAGTGAAATAAGCCTGTATGAGGAAGATAAATATCACCTGATCTCACTTATATGTGGAACCTAAAGGACAAAATAAACTAACAAACAAAATAGAAACAGAGTAATAAAGAGAACAGCCTACCAGCTGTCAGATGGGAGAGGTGTTGTAGGGAGAGGTGAAAAAGATGGAGGGATTAAGCAAAACAAAATAAAACAAAAACAAAACTCACAGACACAACAGTATGGTGATTACCAGAGGGAAAGGGGGTTGGGGATGTCGAAGATGGTGCAGTGGTCAGCAAACTCATTAGTCAACAGAGACAAATATCAACAGTACAACGATTGAAATTTCTTTTGAGAGCCAAATTTTTTAAACTTAAACTATATAGGTAGGTACATTCTTATTAACTTAATTAGGGTACTCCTAAGGCTTAGGAAGAGCCACACTCAAGGGGCCAAAGAGCCGCATGTGGCTCGCAAGCCACAGTTTGCCGACCACGTCTATAGGCAATACTACCCTCTACTTACCATACATAAATCATTAGCTACAAAAAAGTATAAATGGGTGATAAATTATGATAGAAGACTTGACTTGGGGTGGTGAACACACAATACAATATAAGATGATATATTATAGAATTATATACCTGAAACCTATTAATTGTATTAACCAATGTCACCTAATAAATTCAATTTAAAAAAAATTGCTACCTCTTTCACAACCCTACTGCCCTTATTGTACCTTCTTTTGTTCTCAATATGGATTGTTGTACTGCCTCCCACATGGTTTCCCTTTCTCCAGGTTTTCCCAGTTGTAAGAATGTACACACATATATAAGGCCATATGCATATTTGTAAGAATAATTTTCAGACATGGTTTGCATAGCAGAGTATAGTGTTGAGAACTACAGGAACCGCCTGTTACTTCTGCATAAAACTTACATTCCTTAGTCGCTCTCTCAAGGTTTGCCCTTTGCATATTGAATACACTAATACCACCTAATGTTGTAGCTGTTTAAAACACACAGACCACCTTTAAATGTTGATGCTTAATTGGAATAATGTTTTATAACACTGAACAGCTTTTTTTGTGCTTTAGCTCTACACGGTTCATTTAACACATTATAACCTGCTCAGAGAACTTTTTAAAAAAGTAATGTGCCATGTGTATGGGAGACATGTTTCCCCCTTCATGGAGTCATAACTGTGTAGAGAATGATCTTATTGAACCTTTCTGTGGCATGGTGTTTTTATAGGGAGGAAATCAGACAGCTACAGTGATTGCATTGTGTTCAATGAAGGATTTCAACTTAGCGCAAGAGACCTGCCAGTTGGCAATCAGGGATGTTGGAGGCCTTGAAGTTTTAATCAATTTACTTGATACAGATGAAGTCAAATGTAAGGTGAGTGGCTTTTTTACAATGGATGAGGGACCTTTTTTATACCTTCTCATGGTCTCTTCTTAGTGCTAGGTGTCTGCTACTCCTACTGCCTGGTTCTCGCCTTATCTGCTATTATTACTGCTAAGATAACTTGCTCCTTCTACTGTTGGCTGCTCTTCTCATCTCTCTGCTTTTCTTTTTTCTATCTGGTTCTTTTCATTAGTATCTGCTTTTTAAATGATGAGTGTTTGTTTATATAATTAAAGGGAAATATATAGGCTATGTGAAACACCTAGAAATAGAAATTTTTTCTCTAAAAACTTAATTGGGGAAGGATTTTTGGTAGACTTGGAATTTTAAAAAATATAGCACTGGTTCTGTATTAAGCACACATTCATCTATAACCTTTTTTTTCTCATTTAGATTGGTTCATTAAAAATCCTGAAGGAAATCAGTCATAATCCTCAAATCAGACGTAATATTGTTGACCTTGGGGGCTTACCAATTATGGTTAATATACTTGATTCTCCACATAAGAGTCTGAAATGTTTGGCAGCTGAGACAATTGCGAATGTTGCCAAGTTTAGAAGAGCCAGGTGGGCAGTGAGACACCATGGGGGCATCACTAAACTGGTGAGTACCACTGACATCAGCAGCAGCAGCGCAGCAGCTGGCATGGAAATGTCAGCTCCATGCTGTCCTTTCTGGCCACTCCCAGACATTAGATAACCACAGGGCATATTCTGAGAATCTTCTTTGGATACACCAAGTCCTTGAAAATTATTTTTGTGTATTTATATTAGCAAGTGGCAAAACACATGTTCCACCTTACTTTTCAAATAAATATAAATTTTAAAAATCGTTGTAGTTCTCACCTATCACATTCGTAGGGATACATTCATGTCTGTGTGCAGTGTTGGTGAGGGGTGGTGAAAGCCTGTGCAGTAGAAAGCAGTCTGGTAGCCTTTCCCTCCAATGTGGTGATATCACCATGAAGATTGTCCCCAAGGTGACGGTTAGAGGCGCATCTTATTGTTACACATAAGAGTGCCAACTGAAAACAGTTGTTTTGCAATATGAGATTAATAAAATAATTTGCAGTATATCCATAAGAAATGCCTATTTGAAGCTCTATCAATGGTGTATTTTATTTACTTATTTTTTATTGTTTAAAGTATTACACATAGTAGTACATATATCTCCTTTTTTTTCCCCATTGACCTTCCCCCAGTCTCCCCTACCCACTTCACATGCCCTCATCCCACCCCCTGCCCAGTGTCTTGTGTCCATTGGTTGTGCTTATATGCATGCATACAAGTCCTTCGGTTGATCACTTACCCCCACTCCCCAACACTCCCCAGCCTTCCCGCTGTAATTTGACAGTCTGTTGGATGCTTTACTGCCTCTGTATCTATCTTTTTGTTCATCAGGTTATAATGTTCTTTATTTTCCATAAATGAGGGAGATCATGTGGTATTTTTCTTTCATTGCCTGGCTTATTTCACTTAGCATAATGCTCTCCAGTTCCATCCATGCTGCTGCAAATGGTAAGAATTCCTTCTTTTTTACAGCAGCTTAGTATTCCATTGTGTAGATGTACCATAGTTTTCTAATCCACTCATCTGCTGATGGGCATTTAGGCTGTTTCCAGATCTTAGCTATGGTAAATTGTGCTGCTATGAACACAGGGGTGCATATATCCCTTCTGATTGGTGTTTCTAGTTTCTTGGGATATATTTCTAGAAGTGGGATCACTGGGTCAAATGGGAGTTCCATTTTTAGTTTTTTGAGGAAATGCCATACTGTTCTCCACAGTGGCTGCACCAGTCTGCATTCCCACCAGCAGTGCAAGAGGGTTCCTTTTTCTCCTCATCCTCTCCAGCACTTGTCGTTTGTTGATTTGTTGATGATAGTCATTCTGACAGGTGTGGGATGGTACCACATTGTCGCTTTGATTTGCATCTCTTGAATAATTAGTGACTTTGAGCATGTTCTCATATGTCTCTTGGCCTTCCTTCTGTCTTCTTTCAAAAAGTATCTATTTAGGTTCGTTTCCCATTTTTTTATTGGATCATTTATCTTCCTTTTATTAAGTTGTATGAGTTCCCTGTAAATGTTATCAGTGGTGTATTTTAGATGTTTATTTAGGAACAAAGGATAAATGAATATTTAATGTAATATAAGATCATAACAGGATTAAAAAACAATGGTACCTCTCACCCAATTTTTAAAGGTCTACCTAAAAATTATAGAAAAGACACTTGAAATAAACACAGAAAATTGTTGATAGGAGTTTTCTATGAAATGATTACCAAATTTTCTTCCTATTTTCAAATATATGTCAGTTTGTTATGGAAGTACTAGAGGCCCATTGCACGAAGATTCCCGCAATAGGCCTTCCTTCCCCTGGCTGCTGGCACCAGTTTTCTTCCGGCACCCAGGACCCAGGCCGTTGGTCCCACCACAGTGAGGCTTGGCTTCTCTGCTCGGGCTGCAGCAGCGAGGCTTGGCTTCTCCGCTCCTGCTGCAGCGGAGAAGCCAAGCCTCTTCAGTCTTCAGTCGTCTTCAGTCTTTGCACCGCGCCTGCATATGCAAATTAACCACCATCTTTGTTTGGTTAATTTGCATAGTCATCCTGATTGGCTGGTGGGTGTAGCGGAGTGACACCAATTTGCATGTTTCTCTTTTCTTAGTGTAGATTACTTTTATAATAAAAGCTAGAGGCCCAGTGCACAAAAATTTGTGCACTGGGGGAGGGGGGTCCCTCCGCCTGGC
>NW_005368707.1:4132920-4136059 GCF_000412655.1 Myotis brandtii | reverse complement strand
CTCAGAGCCGGGCTGCGGCAGGCGGGGAACCTTGGCTTCCTCCATCACTGGAGCAAGCAAGCCTCCTGCTCGTTTCAGCTGCGTGGCTGCCGGCCGCCATCTTTGTTGGCAGTTAATTTGCATATCTCGCTGATTAGCCAATGGGTAGCATAGCGGAGGTACAATTAATTACCCTTTTTGAATTTTATTAGATAGGATGATTATTTCAATAACTATCACTGAAAGATAAAGGTTATCATTCTGCTCGATACCTTTGCCGTGACAGGAAGACCTTAATAAAGTGCAATATGGAAATGCATTTCCACCCTCCTTAGGAATTATCAACAGATCTCGTGTCTTCCCCACAGCTTGTATTCATCACTTCTTTAGTTTAACTTCCTTAAGATGAGAGCCAAATCTTATATATCTTAGTGTCATCCATAGCACTTAGTCCCATACCTTACACATACAAAGGGGTAATAATTATATATTGAATTAATGTGGATTTAATGTGAATATATGCACAGTGAAAAGTGTTCTGAAATTTACTAAAATAGATTCTGTGTTTTTATTTGTAATCTCTAGAGTACTATAAATTATAATTATTTGCTTCATAAATAAGTGGACTTATGAATGGATAGATGGATGAATAGATGTCTAGCTATGTGATAAATATGACAGAATGTTTATTAGAGAACCTAGATGATGGATATATGGATGTTGTTGTACAGTTGCTTTACAATTTTTTCATTCTTTGTGTATATTTGAAAATTTCCATAATAAAATCTTGGGGAAGTGGTAATTATTACTATGATTATCATTATTCTACTTAACTAATGAAATTATATGGCAGGCTGGTGTGGCTTTCCACTGACACTACTCTCATTGAATTGTCAGAAAGGAAACTGTAGACTAAAACTAAAATATGTTTTTTATGAGAGTCTTATACATCACATTTTGGGGCCTGAAATTTGAACAGTGGCACTAATCTAGTCAAGATAATGACATACAATTTAATTTTAAATAATAGCTAAGTAGGTACAGGAAAAAACAATGATGAATAGGCTAATAATAAACTTATAATTACTATGTTGAGAACACATCTGGGAAGGACTAGAATTGGGGGTCCACTTTTGGTTTGACAGCTATGGGGGTAGAGGATAGAGTCCCCAACTAAAACTGGAAATGAGGCAGATCACTAATGCAGAGATGGAACTGTAGGCTGGTTATGGCATCCCAGCAAGAGAACTGAGGTCAAGAGCAGACAGGCCACAGTGGGTTTGATAACATAGGTCAGGCTCTGGAGAGGCACACCGGATAGAAGACTGTGCAGAAGAGTCTGAGTAAGCAGGAAGAATGCATCAGGCCTGGACATATTGCAGGATTTAATGCTGTTAGCACTGTGGCCTATTTTCATGTTCCTCTGTATATATAGCACACTTGACCCTTTCCATGAAAACCATTTTAATCATTTATTGAATTGTGTGTCAAATACAGATCTAGGTGGTGGAATTATGAATATAAATAAAGGTATTTTCCTGACCAAAGTCATATCATGCTTTCATTGCGGTGGAACAGAGGAGATATAGGCAAAAATATAAGTAGAGGGTGAGTATTAGGTATTTCATTGAAGTCAGTACTGGGAATAGAGGAGGAACAAAGGAGGGGCTAATCAATTGACTCTACTTGGAAGAGGAAGGTCAAGAAAGGCTGGAGAGGAGATATTGCCTTTGCTGAGTCTTGGAAGGTGAGTAGGTATTTGTCAGGCAGACACACCAGGAAAGATGAAGTTGTGTTGATAAAGGCCCAGAGCTGGAAACAACATTGAGTGCTTGGAAACCACAAGTGGCTTAATGAGGCCAGTCCTAGGGTGAGAAGGGCTACGTGGTAAGAGGTGAAGTTGGATGACCAGTGAGAGGTGAGCACAGTGGACATCTCACAGGGTCTTATCCAATGAGCTACAAATTTTGAACTTTATATAGATAATGAGGAATACTTCTAATAGATAGAAACTTTTGAACTGTCTGCCATGTGTTCAATACCGCTATCTTAGAATTTCTACCCCACCTTGCTATCCTATCCCCAATAGGTGCCTGAAAGCCATGTAAATACGCCTTACCCATGTCCTTCCTTGGCCTGTACTAATTAGACCAGTGATGGCGAACCTATGACATGTGTGTCAGAGGTGACACACGAACTCATTTTTTTGGTTGATTTTTCTTTGTTAAATGGCATTTAAATATATAAAATAAATATCAAAAATATAAGTCTTTGTTTTACTATGGTTGCAAATATCAAAAAATTTCTGTATGTGACACGGCACCAGAGTTAAGTTAGGGTTTTTCAAAATGCTGACACGCCGAGCTCAAAAGGTTCACCATCACTGAATTAAACCATGGGTGTCCACCTGACTCATGCTGATTCTACCGTGAACTATCTCTTCCAGGAATTTAAAATTAGAAATCAGAGACTCTTCTTTTGGTGTTCTTGATTATGTGGGTAGTATCCCTGGAATTTGGTCTGCAGAGAGAGAAGAATGGAGTAGACATGAATATGATAAAGCCAGCTTTGGGAGGCCCTGTTTCACTTCTTTATGGGGCACCCTGCCATACTGCTGTATCCATATACTAGATGTATTGGTTAATAACAGCAGATTTTGTAATCAAAGAAAACACGATAATTTCCAGAGAAACATCAAAAGTGCTTTATTCAAAGTAATATCCATTGCTAGCTACACATTTCCCCCATCTTTCAAGTAATTTGTGGATACCGTCCCAATAAAATTTTTCTTGTTTTGAGGCAAACCGTTCAGAGACCCAATTTTCCACTTCTTCGTACATTTTGAAGTGCTGCTCAGAAAGTATGTGTGCCATAGATCAGGACAAGTGGTAATCTGAAGGAGCAAGGTCTGGTGAATACAGCGGGTGGGTAAATACTTCCCAGGCAAGATCTTTTAATGTGTCCTTAACTGATTTTGAAGTGTGTGATGGTGTATTATCATGAAGCAAAATTACTTTGCCATGTCTTCTGGCCCATTCTGGTCATTTTATGATCAAAGCGTGGTCCGAATTGATGACTTGTTGTCGGTAGCGATCAGTATTAAGGGTTTCACCTGGTTTTAGAAGCTCATCACACACCACACCTTCCTGATCCCACCAAA
>NW_005368707.1:4129546-4132691 GCF_000412655.1 Myotis brandtii | reverse complement strand
GTTTTTGAGTTTGACATGCATCTTCATCCAATAATGCTTGTAACTGTTGGTCTTCAAACTTTTTTGGTTGACCTGGATGTTCTTTGTCTTTCACATCGAAATCATCACTTTTAAAGCATTTAAACCAGCATTCACAAGTATCTTGAGATGGAGCATGTTCACCATAAGCTTCCTGAAGTATATGATAACTTTTTCTTCAAAATAAGGAAATGAATTAAAACTTCCCTCAAATGCTATTTTTTGGCACAAAATTCCACATTTTTAAGTGTAAAAATATCTATGATGTTAACACCTTCAGAAAATTTGACATATGAAGTTTTGAAGCTTGCTGTCAATACAACAAAATAGCATACATGTCAAATTGCATATATATCAACATATGTGTAACTCCATCTATTGAAAAAAAATCCACTTTATTAACTGGTACACCTAGTAAACTGCCTGTCTTTAATGTCTTCAGTGACTTTGGTTATTGCAAAGCAAAGAGAGGGTCCTGGCAACTGTGCCATTTGTTTTGGGTTTTGGTAGTGTAGGTAGAGGGCTGTGTCTCATGGTTTTAACAGTGCGTAGGCCATTCACTTTTCATGGCTATAAGGAGTCTACTTTTCTGAAATACCAGGGCTGAGGACATGGTTTACAAATCTTACTAATGTAAATGTTAGAGCCATATTAAGAAAATACTGTCTTGGTGAGATTAAATTTCTTGTGGGAAGGAACTGTAAAAGCTCCCAAATCTGAAGGAAGGTGTTTTGAAAGGTTTTGTTTCTTTGCTTTCACTGACTGCTGTGTGGTATGAAAGTCAATTTTTTAAAATATTCTTATTTTTGATGAAGGAAAGTTTGGTAGCAACCCTGTACCTATTATGGGATGCATTAAGTTCTATTGGAAAGATTCCCATCTACACTGTGTTTATCTATCTTTTAGGTCGCTCTACTCGACTGTGCACATAACTCTGCAGAACCTGCTCAGTCGAGTCTGTATGACGCCAGAGACGTGGAAGTGGCTCGCTGTGGGGCACTGGCACTGTGGAGCTGCAGTAAGAGTTATGCGAATAAAGAAGCCATTCGTAAGGCTGGGGGCATTCCGTTGTTGGCTCGGTTGCTGAAGACGTCTCATGAAAACATGCTGATTCCGGTGGTGGGGACTTTACAAGAATGTGCATCAGAGGTACCTAGGCCTGCTCTGCTTCCCTTGCTCTCATTTACTATGTATTTCCATAGTTGAAAAACAATTTGTAAGGTTATCATGACTGCTAAGGATTTTTTTTTTCAAGAAGCCTACATTCTATTAGAAAGAGAAGATCAAACTAGTAGAACATTAATTACTTTGGTATTTGTATGGTTCATTATTTTTAAATATGTTTTTATTAATTTTTGTTTTGTTTTGTTTTTATTGATTTTTAGAGATAGAGGAAGGGAGAGGGAAAGAGAGAGGAAAACATCGATGTGAGAGAGAAACATCGATTGGCTGCCTCCCATATGGGTCACTGTCAGGGGATGAAACCGTTAACTGGGTATGTGCCCTGACCGGATTTATTTTTGAAAATGTTGACTAAGTTCTCTTATTGTTATATCAATATGTTAACCTTGGACTTGTGTATTTGCTAAGAAAGTTTATTTAGTGTAATTATTAATAAATTTTAAATAGATACTTATGTGCATACATTATATATACATAAATATTTAAATTCATATTACTAGGAAAACTACCGAGCTGCAATCAAAGCAGAAAGGATAATTGAAAATCTGGTAAAGAACCTAAATAGTGAGAATGAGCAGCTGCAGGAACACTGCGCCATGGCCATCTACCAGGTACAGTGGGCCCTGTGGACAGTCCTGTTCTTCTCCATGTTTCTAAGCATACGGTCGCATTCTCTGGGGATGGAACTCAGAAGCCTGCATTTTTAACTAGAACACCCAGGGATTTTCATGCCCAAGAGGTCTGAGAACCACTGTCCTATGCTAACGACAGATGTCTATATAGATCAGAGAGAAAGCTTCTCTAACATGTCTGATTATTTACAATTATATAAGACACTTGCATATCTTTATCTGCTAAAATTATTTACTTAGTGTAAAATAGCTAAATATGTATATAGTACCTTTATATTGATTTTCATTATATCCCATTCAAATATAGTGGTCTTGGGAAATTTGTCTCCTCCCACGACAATATGGATGAATGAGTGCATGTGTATTTCTGTTTTATTGATTTATTTATTTACTAGAGGCCCGGTGCATGAAATTCGTGCACAGGGGGATGTATCCCTCAGCCCAGCTTGCACACTCTCCAATCTGGGACCCCTCGAGGGATGTCTGACTGCCTGTTTAGGCCCAATTCTGAAACCAAGATCAGGCCTAAACTGGCAGTTGGACATCCCTCTCACAATCCAGGACTGCTGGCTCCCAACTGCTCGCCTGCCTGCCAGCCTGATCACCCCTAACCATTTCTGCCTGCAGCCTGATCACCCACTAACCACTCCCCTGCCAGCCTGATTGACGCCTAACTGCTCTCCCTTGCTAGCCTGGTCGCCCCCAACTGCCCTCCCCTGCTGGCCATCTTGTGTCCACATGGGGGCAGCCATCTTTGACCACATGGGGGTGGCCATCTTGTTTGTTGGGGTGATGGTCAATTTGCATATTACTCTTTTATTAGCTAGGGTTTTACTCTTCATTATTTTTGGTGAGTTATACATTACATAGTAAAGCAGGTCTTCAGATAACATCATTTCATTCAACATCATCTATCTATCCTATATAATAAGAGAGGGATATGCTAATTAGTGCTATGCTAATTAGTCATGACCACCAGTATGCAAATTGACCATCACTCCAACACACAAGATGGCCACCCCCATGTGGCCACAAGATGGCCACCACAAGATGGCCTGCAGAGGAGGGCAGTTAGGGGTGACCAGGCCTGCAGGGGAGGGCAGTTGGGGGGGACTGAGCCTGCAGGGGAGGGCAGTTAGGGGTGACTGGGTTGGCAGGGGAGGGCAATTGGGCGTGACCAGGCCTGCAGGGGAGGGCATTTAGGGGTGACCAGGCCTGCAGGGGAGGGCAGTTGGGGGCGACTGGGCTTACAGGAGAGGGCAGTTGGGGGCGACCAGGCCTGCAGGGGAGGGCAGTTAGGGGCGACTGGGCTG
>NW_005368707.1:4123263-4129355 GCF_000412655.1 Myotis brandtii | reverse complement strand
GCAGTTAGGGGCGATCAGGCAGGCAGGTGAGAGGTTAGGGGCAATCATGCAGGCAGGCAGGTGAGCGGTTGGGAGCCAGCAGTCCTGGATTGTGAGAGGGATGTCCAACTGCCCATTTAGGCCCAATCCCTCGAGGGGTCCCAGACTGGAGAGTGTGCAGGCTGGGCTGAGGGACACCCCACCTCAGTGCACAAATTTCATATACATATAAAAACCTAATATGCAAAATGTCCCCTTTGGAGTTCAAATGACTGGGAGTTCGATCGACTGGGAGTTTGATTGCTTCTATGACAGAATGAAGGAAGGCCCCGGCTGGCAGCTGGCAGCTGGCAGCTGGCAGCCAGCAGCCACTTGGGACCCTACCCATGCACATATTTTGTGCACTGGGCCTCTAGTTTCATTATAATGTTGATGAGAAAATGTAGTAACTTAACTCATTTATATCGATTAACCTATGGTGAAATTTTGTTATGTCTTTTCACTTAAAGTCACAAAACCTGTTGATGATGTTAAGTGAGGACTTAATGTATTCCAAAAAACAGATTAAAATGATAAAGGGGTAGAAAAAATAGCCCAGACAAATTAGTATATGGCTGGCTACTGGCCATGCCAGCTTCCCCCTAATCAGAATAGATTTCCTAGAGGAATGCATTTTAAAATGTGCAATGAGAATGCACCCAAACAATAGAGTCGGAGAGGAGGTACATGTTGATAGAGTATTGTAATAGTTTGCTTGGGCTGCCATAACAAAGTACCACAGCACTGGGTGGCTTAAGCAACAGATAACTGTCACTGAAAGATAAAGGTTATCACATGATCCTAATGTGATAGGACATGATCCTCAATGTCCTAATATCCTCTTCTTATAGAGTTACATGCCATATTGGATTAGAGTTCACTTCAATGACTTCATTTAATCTTAATTACTTCTTTAAAGACACTATCCTCAAATATGGTCACTTTCTGACGTATGGGGGTTAGGACTTCAACTTATGAGTTTTGAGGACATGCAACCAGCTCATAACAAGGATATATAGCTTTGACGATATATATGCCTCATAAGAATAAGCATTAAGGGACAGTTAGAAATAGCGATCAATTTTTAAAAGTTGCAACTGAACCAGAATGGAAAGTCACAAATAGAAGGTCAACATGGCGGTGCTTTGTGGTACACTATGATGAGGATTTCTTCCAGTGGCACTCACTGATGATGCATTATATATATCTGTATCATGTGGCCTCAGTGGCCTCAGAGACTGACTGTATGCTTAGGATAATAGCAAACCTATACTGAATTAATCATTGTTGGTTCTATAACCTGAGAAGGATGATCAGTTGAAAACATCTAGGCAACACATATTTATTTCAAAGGGTGACTGGTTGCTATTTATATGACACACTGCTCTGGGCATAGAAACTTCATTAGGGAAATTTCTCATCTCTTAGATTTGGGGGGTCATAAAGGTTTGATTGTATCCCTTTCACTGCTCTATGTTCTCTTCTGTGTTTTTCCAAGACTCTAGGTTGCATTACTGCAGAAATGTGTGTGGCATTCTAAGTTTCTAACCAACCTTTGCCTCTGTCTTGTTGGAAACCCAGGCTACATCAGAATTGGCTTTGGAGAATTGCCAAAGTATGTAGAAACTGCTAGACATTGCCAAAACCATGTAAAGGAAGACAGACATTGTCAGATAGCTGCAAATATAGAGAAGAATTATGCTTTACTTGGAGGTGCCTTCAGAATATTATGCTCTCTGATAAGTTTCATAGCTAGTACAAATGGCAGCCTCTTTCATAATCACTGAAATCTTGATATGCCTTACTCACTGCTAGCCTCTCACTTGACTTTTGGTGTAGTGTGCTGAAGATGAAGATACCCGTGACCTGGTTAGGATGCACGGAGGACTTAAACCCCTGGCCAGTCTGCTCAATAAAACTGACAATAAAGAACGTCTGGCTGCTGTCACAGGGGCAATATGGAAATGTTCCATCAGCAAAGAGAATGTGACCAAGTAAGAAAAAGCATTCCATATTCTGTAATAAAAACAAGGCCACCAAAACAGTCTTGTAATTTAATTCTAAGAAAGAGTCTATAATAATGCTACTCCTGTAGGTTTTATAGATGCACATTTTGGACTAGGTTGGCAGAATTAATGAATTTTTAGAAATAAAAGACCCCTACTTCCCATGTTTTCTGTGCCTCAGTAGGGCTCAGGGGCTTGCTGACATAATCTTTCAAGGAGAGTGGGCTGTTTGGCATATGGGTAGCCACTTAAACATAAAGTATCTCTCATATTTCCTGCAGAAATCTACTGAGGTTGAGGGGATGGATTTCCCACTGAATCTTTAGAGATAGAAGTGGTTCCATTCTTTCCCCTTTTATGAAGATAAACAAGATGAGTCAGCTAAATGCCAACTAGCCAATTAATCTTAAAGATAATCATTTTCAAATATGATTTCATTGAATTTCAAAGTGTTTGTAAACTTTATGACCATTTGATTTAATTTAATGTTCAAATTCATCCCTTCATTTATTTTTAGAGTTCTCACCCTCTATGAAGGATGTTCTGAAGCAACTTTTCCTTATCTCAAGCATGATGATTATCTTAAACAAAAATCACATGTCCAATTGAACACAAAATAGACTTATTTTGCTTTGTTTATGTAAAATGGTCTCTGTAATATGGGGAAACAGCCCTTAGCATAGTGGAATCATTGCCACTCAGATTTGGAAGAAGTTGTAGTTGTTTCAAAGGCTGTATAGTACAGAGGTTAAGGGCACAGATGGGTGGATGTGGATGCTAGTTACGCTATTTACCAAGCTTCAGATTAACTTTCTGAAAATGGGGACTTTAATAGTATCTACATTATAGTGTTTTTGTAAGGATGGAACGAGCATATAGTTGTTGTTTATTAATATTATTACTATTCATTATCATCAGAGAACTTTAAAAATATTAAAATATTGTTCTCCCCTTTCTTTCCCTCCCACCTCTTTTCTTGTGATGAATTTAGGTTTCGGGAATACAGAAACTTTAGAACTTTAGTGGGACTTTTAACTGACCAGCCCGAAGAAGTTCTTGTGAATGTGGTGGGCGCACTGGGAGAATGTTGTCAAGAATATGAAAACCGAGTTATTGTCCGGAAATGTAGTGGCATTCAACCACTTGTGAACCTCCTCGTTGGAATAAACCACGCTCTTCTTGTCAATGTCACAAAAGCAGTTGGTGCATGTGCAGTAGATCCCGAAAATATGACGTAAGTGGCCCTACAGCCTGAAAGTTTTTGTTTGAGAATGTTAGGGGAAACACTCGGTAATCATGGAATAGTGTCATCACTTAAAATTGAATGATGAAAAAGTAAAGAGAGTTTACATATACATAACCACAAGGTTACAAAATCATGACTTACAGAGCTAAATTGTTCCATTGGATGAGCTGGAGGCCTGAGGCTGGGCATATTAGAAGTTCAAATACCCAGTAATCAATTTCCCATGCAGAAACTTTAGTCATCAGATATTTTCTTTGTATGCCAGGGAAGAATTATCTAATTACCTGAGATCCTAGGTAGTTGTAGGTAGCATTCCCATTGTATCCTTCTTGCTTCAATTGAGCACCTAAGGAGAGCTTTGAATAGTTGAGGGGAAAAACAAAGGATATTAAGTTATGATCTTGGTCCTTGAGAAAATGTCTAATTAGGAAGACTTAAGTATGGTACAATTTAAGAACAATAGCAAGATTATATATCCAGAAAATGAGAAACCCATATGAGTCAACGTTGTTGTATTAGGGTTCCCCAGAGAATCAGAACCAACAGTGTGTGTGTATGTGTGTGTGTGCGTGTGTGTGTGTGTGTGTGTGTGTGTGTGTGTAGAGAAAAAGAGAGGGGGGAGACTGATTGAAAGATTGTGATTGATTTACTTTAAGGAATTGGCTCATGTTATTGTGGAGGCTTGGCAAGTCCAAATTCTGATGGAGTAGGCTAGCAGCAGCTGGCTGGAGAATTAGGAAAGAATTGCAGTTTGAATTCAAAGTCAGTCTTCTGGCAGAATTTCTTCTTGCTCGGGAAGGTTAGTCTTTGTTTTATTAAAGCCCTCAACTGATTAGATGAGGCCCACTGATTATGTATGATAATCTGTTTTACTCAACATCTACCAATATAATGTTAATTTGATCCCAAAAAACACCTACACAAAAATATAAAGAATAATGTTTGGCTAAATATCTGGGCATCCCTTAGCCCAGTCAAGTTGACATATAAAAATGAGCCATCCTAAATCAACCCTTTGTCAACTCGGCACCCATACACACTTCTTAAATCACACTCAATTGCTATATAAATACGATAATAAGGTTATACTTCTGCCTAATTATCTTGCATACAACTAAATTTCGCTAATGATTTCCCCAGAAGAGGAAACAAAGTCCTTTGGCAATGCTTACTCTTATTGATATCCTGTAACTTAAATATTGTGATGTAAAGTTAACAATACTTAAAAACTATGATATAAAGTCAATTCATCTCATGTTACATGACAAGAGGATAAGAGTGGGCAGGAAACAAAGATACACACATACACAGCTATAACAAAATAGGAAGGAATACTCTAATAATTACAGTCCTTGTTTCTATAACTGGTCACATGGCTGTCACTGGTATTTATAACTACCTTCTTTCACTACCCATTCTGTATTCTCTTTAGCCTTAGCTAGAACTTAAGTTCATTGTGGTTCTTTACCTGGTGGGGTGACTTCATTCTTGAAGGTCTGGGCCATTTACTAGTCCTGCCTGGATTGGGTTTGTTGTGGTTTCCTCTTGACTTTAATCACAGGGCATGGTAATACTAAGAGATACTCTAAGGGACCTCCTGTATTCCAGATATATTCATCCTTATACCTGTTGTGGAGTAGCAGTCCCATTTCCCCTTGGTAATCAGGATCAATTACCCCAGCCAGCATAGTAACTCTCTTCTTTGCCTGTTGATTTAGAGGCATGAGAAGCCAAAGTGGCAGTCTTAACTTCCAGTTCAGTGGCATCATTATTGCGTTTCCTGGTGAAAACATTCTTCCCTTTGGAACTAAGACCTCTAGATTAGCAAAGCATAAGATCATAAGGACAGGAATACAAATTTTGATAGTAGGTCACTAGGGATAATAGTAAATGCCACTCCCATTTCCACACCTTGATTTCTGGACCCATGAATTCTGACTGTGGGAGAAATAGCACCATATTTTTTACTGGTAAATAGCTCTATTGACATGACTTGTAGACTCCCAGAAGTCAACCAGCCTTTCTTTACTTCATCCCATCTCTGTCCCCTTCAGTCCAAGATGGCAGTGTTTCTACTGAAGTGATTAATTAGATCCATGACTCACATCTGTAATCGCTTTGTCATATGATTGTCTAGTTATATTCTTTTTTTAAAAAAATACGTTTTTATTAATTTTAGAGAGAGAAAGGGAAAGGAAGAGAGAGACAGAAACATCAATGATGAAAGAGAATCATTGATCAGCTGCCTCCTGCAAGCCCCCTAATGGGGATGGAGCCTACAACCCAAGCATGTGCCCTGACCAGGAATCAAACCTGCTACTCTTGGTTCCTGGGTTGATGCTCAACTGCTGAGCCACACCCACTGGGTGAAACTCTTTTAAACAGTTACATTAAGTAAAGTGTTATATTTATTGATTTTTCCATTGATTCCATTCAAGAAAAGGCCAAAGAAAACGATGCACATTTTTTTTTGAATTTTAATATTCTTTAAGGAACCTAGATTTGAAGCAACAAAATATAATGAAAGAAAAAGAATGACTCAGTGGTAAACAACAGGCCTCAAGGACATTTTGATTGAGTTGGGATGACAGACAAGTAATTTTAAAATAGAGTAAAAATGAGATGGCAGTAAATATATATTTTTTGGTAAATACACAAAACTATTTTGTGGAATTTTATGAGGCTTGACTTCTGGGTAATGTATGGGGACTACAATAAAGAACAAAAGTAAAAAATAATCATTTTATCTCAAGCAAGGAAATGGCCACAACTCCAAATCTTTTTTTTTTAAATTAAATCTTTATTGTTCAGATTATTACATT
>NW_005368707.1:4114231-4122092 GCF_000412655.1 Myotis brandtii | reverse complement strand
GCTTTCTTGGTGCACCCCCTAGTGGTCTTTGTGCGCAGTCTTGTTGTAGTTAAGCCTTGATTGTAGGAGGTAATACTGGGGGGGATTTGACCTCCAGGCCAACTGGCTGTGAGAATCAGCTGTGTCTGCAGTGGGAGAACTTCTGTCTAGGGAGGTGGGGCTTGGGCGGGGCGGGTCCCACGGGATCAACAGGGCGGAGGAGGGAGCAGTTATGGCTGCTCTCAGTCCGTCCCCAGGGGCTCTGCCTCTCTGTCCCAGCAACGGCTGCAAACCTCGGAGGGACCGTAGCCAGACAGTCCTGCTTCTCCCATTTGAGTCTGGGTCCCTAGAGACTCGCTGGAGCTCAGAGTCTGAGGCTCCCTCCGGATTGAAACAGACAACCGCGCCCTCAGCCACCAGCCCGCGCCGCGCGCACTCCGCACCTTAGTATTTTACTTCAGCACTGCGCCTCCTCTGATTCTCGGTTCCTCCTAGTTGTAGAACTTCCACTCAGCCAGCCTTCCTGTGGTTCTGGATGATGTCCGTTCCGTCTTTTAGTTGTATTTTTGAAGTGGTTGTTCGAGGCAGCAAACTCCGGCATTAACCTATGCCGCCATCTTGGTTTCCTAGAAACGTATACTCACAACTCCAAATCTTAAATGTGAAAACATATGCAAAATGTTGTGAATTATTAGCCTGTGTGTAATATACTGACAGCTAACATGTACCTCTTCAGATTGCAAGCTTTTCCCCCAAGTAAGTGTCATGGTCATGAGATACATAACCGACATTTGTTTCATAGAGAGCAGAGATGAGAGGAGCGAATGGGTCTTGGAAGAAGTGAGGAATTTCCCATCAGAGACCTAATTTTGCATTATAAAACATCATAGCTCTGTAGTATAATTTGAAGTCAGGTAGTGTGATACCTCCAGCTAAGTTCTTTTTTCCCCCCTCAGGATTGCTTTGTGGTTGCATAAAAATCTGGTGATTTTTGCTCTATTTCTTTAAAAAATGACATTGGGATTTTGATGGTGATTGCATTAAGTCTGTATATTGCTTTGGGTAATATGGCTGTTTTAACTATGCTGATTCTTCCAATCCACAAACACAGGATATTTTTCCGGGTTTGTGTGTGTGTGTGTGTGTGTGTGTGTGTGTGTGTGTGTGTCTTTTTCAATCTCTTTTTATAATGCTTTGTAGTTTGATTGATTTGCATATGTTGAACCATCCGTATGCCCCTAGAATGAACCCCACTTGATCATGATGTATTATTTTTTGATGTATTATTGTATTCGATTTGCTAACATTTTGTTTAGAATTTTTGCATCTATATTCATCAGAGATATTGGCCTATAGTTTTCTTGCCCAGAAAATGTGGCTCAGTGGTTGAGCATTGACCATAAACCAGGAGACAACAGTTCATTTCCCAGTGAGGGCACATGCCTGGGGAAGCTGTGTCACTGGGCTTTACAGGACAACTACTACACAAGGCCACTATACTAAGTCTGGGAGACATAGCAGCTCTACCTAGTACATAGAAACAAACTTAGGGAAGCAGCCAAAATGCGGATACAAAGAAACAAGTCCCAAATGAAAGAACAGGAGAAATCTCCCCCAAAAAAGAACTAAATGAAATGGAGGCAAGCAAACTGCCAGATACAAAGTTCAAAACAATGGTTATAAGAATGTTCCAGGAACTTAGTGAAAAGTTCAACAGTGAAAAACCCATAGAAACCATAAAAATGAACCAGGCAGAAATGAAGGATACACTAACTGAAATGAAGAATAATTTATAGGGAATCAACTATAGAGTAGATGAAGCTGAGGATTAATTTAGCAATTTGGAATATCAGGAAGAAAAAATACTCAATCAGAACAGCAAAAAGAAAAAATTGATTAAAAATAATGAGAACAGTGTATGGGATCACTGGGACAACTTCAAGCATACCAACATTCGCATCATGGGGGTGCTAGAAGGAGAAGAGAGAGAGCAAGAAATTAAAAACCTATTTGGAAAACATAATGACAGAAAACTTTCCTAACTTGGTGAAGGAAATAGACATACAAGTCCAGGAAGTGCAGTGAGTCCCAAACAAGATGAAATCAAAGGCCCATACCAAGTCACATCACAATTAAAATGCAAAAGAATAAACACAAAGAGAGAATCTTAAAAGCATTAAGAGAAAAGCAGTTAGTTGTCTACAAGGGAGCTCCCATCAGACCGCCAGCTGATTTCTCAACAGAGACTTTGCAGGCCAGAATGGAATGGCAAGAAATATTCAAAGTGATGGAAAACAACAATCTACAATCAAAATTACTCTACCCAGCAAAACTATCATTTAGAGTCAAAGGACAGATAAAGAACTTTCAAGACAAGAAAATGCTAACAGATTTCATCACCACTAAACCAGTACTGCCAGAAATGTTAAAGAGTATTCTTTAAGAAGAAGAAAATAAGAGATAAAAAACACGAACAATAGCCCTGACTGGTTTTGCTCGGTGGTTAGAGTTCTGGCCCATGGACTGAAGGGTCTTGGCTTCGATTCTGGGTAATGCCATGTGCCTCAATTGCAGGCTTGATCCCTGGCCCTGTGTCAATGTGTCAGTGTGTCTCACATGATGTTTTATAATGCAACCAGTCAATGTGTCTCACATCGATGTTTCTCTCTCTGTGTCTCTCCCCCTCCTTTCCCCTCCCTCTCTAAAAAAAAAAAATCAATGGAAAAATATCCTCGGATGAGGATTAACAAACATAATAATAAAATAAAATGTGTTAACTTAAAACAAAATATGAACAATAAAATGCCAATAAATACATATCTGTAACAATTGAATCTAAAAAACAAAATAAAGCCCTGGCCAGCATTGCTCAGTGGTTAGAGTATCAGCCTGCCCCTTGGAGAGTCTGGGATTTGATTCCCAGTAAAGGGCATGTATGTTGGTTGCAGGTTTGATCTCCTCCCCAGGTCTGGTCAAGGCACACGTGGGAGGCAACCAGTCAATATGTCTCTCTCACATCAATGTTTCTTTCTATCTCCTTTCTGTCTTTCTTCCCTTCCACTTTTGCTAAAAATCAATGGGAAAAAAATATTCTCACTCCTTGAGTGGAGGCTAAAAACAAACAAACAAACAAACAAAAAAACAAACAAAATAAAGGAACAAGTAGAAAAGAAACAGACTCATAGAGACAGAAATTATTTTGTCAGTTGCCAGGTGGGAAAGGGTTTGGAAGGATGGGTGAAAAAGTTGAAGGGATTAAGAAGTACAAATTGGTTGTTACAGAATAGTCATGGGATGTAAAGTATAGCATAGGGAATATAGCCAATAACCCTATATAATAAAGAGGTAAAATGCAAACTGACCATCACGCCATCGCACAAGATGGCCACCCCCATGTGGTCTCAAGATGGCCGCCCCCATAGGGATCAGGCCTAAACCGGCAGTTGGACATCCCCTGAGGGGTCCCAGATTGGAGAGGGTGCAGGCTGGGCTGAGGGACACCCCCAATTCCAGTGCATGAATTCCGTGCACCGGGCCTCTAGTATTCTGATAACTATGTATGGTGTTAGGTGGGTACAAAACTTATTGGGATGATCACTTAGTAAATTATATAATGTCTACTCACTGGGGTATACACCTGAAACTAATATAATATTGTATGTCAACTATAATTGAAAAATAAAAAATGATTAAATGGCAAAAATGAAAAAAAAAAAATCACCTTCCAGGAAGATTCTATCTGGCAATGTATCAAACAGTTAAGAGCCCAGATTCCACAGTCTGCCAGCTTGGTTTCTAATCTTGGCTTTGCCACTTCCTGGTGCTATGACCTTAAGTTATTTAATGTCTCTGGGCTTCAGTTTTCTTATCTTTAAAAGGAGGATAATTACCAAACTAATATTCAATGAATTAACTTAAATTGCTTAGAATAGTGCCTGACTTATGGGGAGGGCTGTCATAGTTATGAGATTTAAGATGGTATATATCATAAGACACACCATTATTTTATATGCTGCTTAAAAAATAGTATCAATTAAAGTTGTAAATTAAAGACCCCAGGCCTCTGTGGGGTTCATCTGTGGGAAGAGAGCTGTCATAGATATGCTGAGGTCAGGAGAGCTAAGGATTGTCCTGATAGATGGCGTAGGCATTTAGAAGGGTAGGTCTATCCTATCATGTATGATCACATGCATTTACCAAGTGTCAAGCATTCTACTGAGCACTTTGTATGCATGCTCTAATTTAATCCTCACTAATTCCAGAGGAGATAAATGTTACTCTTAGCCCATTAAACAGATGAGAAAACAGCCTAAGTAATATTCAGCTAGCAAGAGGGGGAGCTGGAATTCCAGAGCAAAAGCTCTCAATCACTTATTCTCAAAGATGATGTATATCCTGGGAGAGTCTGAGCCTCATCTGGACTTGAGGGGTCTAGGAATGTTGGGGAGGACTCTAGAGGACAGAGGATAAATGTGAAACTGCTATGGAGAGGCAGGGAGTAGGAAAGGCCTGACAGAGTCTCTGGTGGACAGACAAGAGCTGCTACCACCTGAGAGCAAAGAGAGGGTTTAGTTTCTGAGTGGTCATTCTGCTGCTCTCTTTTGTCATTCCTGAATCTTAAATGAAGTCCTTTTGAATATAACAGTCTTGTCTCATCTCTGCTCTGGGAAGCACAGACAAAATCTCGGGTGTCTGGGTTAGCCAGACACTAAAATGGGGAGAAGGGCGCCACTCACTCCCACTCTGAGGCCCTCATGGAGATAGAGCACTAGTTTTTCCAATGCTAGGTACTGGGGGCCATTTTACCAACAAAGGTGACATTCCCTACAGAGGTCAATACTGGAAGGTCATACAGAAGCACTGGGCATATGTACCATGTTGCAATCAAGAGCTGCAGCCAAAACTCCAGAACCTGGGAACCAGCCAGAGTTATAAGAAGCAAGTCAAGGGAATGCAGGGACTTCAGCATGGGATCCTAGTATGGCTGCCCAATGGCATCCTCCTAGTTGCAGTCACTCTGGAGAGGCCTCAGACTTTGGTTAGCTTCTGCCTTCAGTTCCTTAAGGCACTTCTTTGTTCCTGACAATCCTTCTATATATGTATACATGTACCAGAAGTACACAGCACAAAGTAGGTGTTTAGTAAATATAAGCCAAATGAATTAATAAATGAATGAATGGAAGAAAAAAAACCACATCTCCTATTGGGGGTTTTGCAGCTGAGATACCCCTCCAGCTTCTCAGCTGCTGCACATGGGAGTGGGGGCCAGCCCTTTCCCCATCTCTGCCCTTCTTCTCAGTCTCTATGTGACCTCTGTAAATCCTTGGTGAAAATATTTCGGTTCAGCTAGCCTTCAGTTGTTGTTTTTTCATGTTGATTGCTTTATAAGTTAGGTGTAAATCCAGTTTGGGTCTGGGAGCAGGTGAATATAACTTATCCCTGCTCTGCAGCCACCTTGGAATTCTTGCCCATTTTTTAGTCTAGTTTATTTTAATTGAGTTATATGAATTCCTTCTACATTGTGATTATTAACTCTTTGTCAGAAATATGGTTTGCGGGTATTTTCTCCCATTCCACAGATTGCCTCTTCATTTTGTCAGTTGTTTCCTTTGCTATGCAAAGGCACATGTGGATACACAGTGAAGCTATTTTTCTATAAACACTCAGAGGACAGCCTTGCTAGATATAAAATCCTTGGTTATCACTTTCTTTCATTAACTTAAAAAAAATGCTGCTTCATTGTTGCCTTGTTTCATACTTTTTTTAAAAAGTCTGATGCTAGTCTGATTCTTTTGTCTTTGTAAAGTATTTGATTTTTACATCTGAAGGCCTTGAAGATTTTTTCTTTATTTTTATATTCTAATACTTTTATTATGTTTGTTTAAGAGTTTATTGCTAACTACTTAGTTACATGGAATTATAGTTCATAAAGGAAAGACAGGATAAATGCTTTCTTCCTCCTTTTGAAAAAAAATCAATTTTAAAATATATGAGTTGTCAGGAACCCTATAGCAGCTTCAATAATAAGGACTTTTTGGATTTGTTATGAACTTAGGAATCTTCATGGTTTACTTCAGTCTCTACTGGTTTTTTTTACATAACTAGAGACCCAGTGCACAAATTTGCGCATATTGAAAGGAAATTAATTAGAAGAAATATTTTAATATCGCTATTCACCTTTTCTCTATAATAGAAGTGTCAACCAAATTTATGATAGGCAATGACAGATTGAAACACACATGCAATTGGTGCCAGCGAGAGCTTTATATGTATCATGCATACGCTAGTCAACTTAGCCTTTTATATATATAGAATAAACTTCCTTAATTAGACCTGATTTCTGATGTAGCTAAACTTTTTCCAGCCCAGTGAAGCACCCCAACTTCTCTTTCAGGTAATTGTCAGCAACACAGCAGTAAATATCAACATGAAGCAGATTATTATTGTAGATCATGCAGGGAGAATAAAGGGTAAAATATTTAACTGCAGCAGTGTTTGACTATATTCTGTGTGGTAAGAAAACCTGAAGTCATTTTTAAGGTCCACCATTTCTTACTTCTTTTCAGTCGGGTCAAGTTTCTAAACTTTCTAAATCTCTGTTTTCTGGCTAATGAAAAGAAAATAGGATTCTACTGAGTCTCCTATCTACCTACTCCAGGACTTCTGTGAGGACCAAATGAGATGAGGCATGTGAAAATGCTTCACAGACATTTGGTTAAACTGTGAAATGTGTGCACCTGGCTATAAAGCAAGTCGTGTTCCTGGGCTGAAGAAACTGCAAGAGACTAGTCGCTAAGGAGAGAAAGCCGGGTGTTGCTATGTGATGTCATTACCTAGCACCCAAAGCGACCATTTCAGGCTGGCCTGGGCTATGGGCCGCATTTTGCACCATGGGGTCTTGGCAGCATTGGCTGCGATTTGGCGGGGTGTTGCTCTGGGGTGGTGGCAGGGCCTGTATCCCACTTGGGGAAGCCGAGTGTTGCTTTGTGGGTGCCAGGTCTGTGGTGTCGTTTATTGTTAAATGGCCTGTCGCTAGGGAGAGGAAGCCGGGTGTTGCTATGTGATGTCATTACCTAGCACCCAAAGCGACCATTTCAGGCTGGCCTGGGCTATGGGCCGCATTTTGCACCATGGGGTCTTGGCAGTGTTGGCTGTGATTTGCTGGGCTATTGCTCTGGGGTGATGGTGGGGCCAGTGTCCCACTTCGGGTAAGCCAAGTGTTGCTTTGTGGGCGCCAGGTCCGCAGTGCCATTTCTCTGTATATGGACAGTGCACATCATGGCAGCTCCTGTGTTGAGTGTCTACCCCTGGTGGTCAGTGTGTGTCATAGTGAGTGGTCGGATGGACACTTAGCGTATTAGCCTTTTATATATATAGACTAGAGGCCCGGTGCACAAAAATTTGTGCACTCGGGGGTGAGGGGGTTCCCTCAGCCCGGCCTGTGCCCTCTCGCAGTCTGGGACCCCTCAGGAGATAACGACCTGCTGGCTTAGGCCTGCTCCCGGGTGGCAGAGGGCAGGCCCAATCCCTAAGTGCAGCCCCTGGTCAGGCTCAGAGCAGGGCCGATTGGGGAGTTGGGGAGCCACCCCGTCATGCACAGAGCAGGGCGGATCGGGAGGTTGCAATGCCACCCTCAGTCACGCTCAGGGTAGGGCCGATTGGGGGGTTGGGGCACCGCCCCCTGTCACACTCAAGGCAGGGTCGATGGGGAGGTTGCGGCGCCACCCCCTGTCACGCACAGAGAAGGGCCAATCAGGGGGTTGGGGTACTGCCCCCTGTCACGCACAGAGCAGGGCCAATCAGGGGGTTGGGCACTGCCCCCTGTCATGCACAGAGCAGGGCCCATCAGGGGGGTTGGGGCGCCACCACTGTCACACTCGGG
>NW_005368707.1:4105813-4113590 GCF_000412655.1 Myotis brandtii | reverse complement strand
TTGGCTTCCTCCGTCACTGAAGCAAGCAAGCCTCCTGTTCGCTTCAAGCTGCCTGGCTGCCGTCCGCCATCTTGGTTGGCAGTTAATTTGCATATCGCCCTGATTAGCCAATGGGAAGGGTAGTGGAGGTATGGCTAATTACCATGTTTCTCTTTTATTAGATAGGATGCCTGGCATACATGATTCAAAATATGCTAACATTCTATTGCCCTAAGTTTTTCATTATTTCAAAATAATCTTAACATCTAAAGGTCAGTTTTCAAATTTTAGTAGTACTTGTCTATAAAATAGTAAATTTCATATTTTTTAGAAAGTAATTAATAATAAAGTCTATTAACATTTGGTAAATATCTAGGATTCTAAGTAATTTTAGATAACAATTTACCTAAATAATGTACTAATTTCCTACAATTTATTCTATAAAATATTTTTCTTCCACACATTGTAAAATAAACATTTGCTGAACTGATTATTACATGATCTAGTGTTATGTGATCATGTAATAAAGACTCTTTTTTTAAAACACACAGGAATAGCATTAAAGGTTACCATGGAATCTATAACTCTAAATTTCCTCTGTCTTCTGTGGTTTAAACATAATTATGTTGCATTTATACAGTGATTTTTAAAAATATTTGCATTGGGTTTATTTATTCTTTTTAAAAAGGGGGGAAAAAAAGGAAAGCTATGATTGTTTGTATGCAGAAGAGACTTAATCTCCTTGTGGCTGCCCAGACATTTCTTTTCCCACAGAACCTGTCTTTGTAGGCTTTATGAAAGACATAAATTAGAATATGTGCTTTACATGTTTGTATCAATAAGAACATTTTTACTTCTTTTCATTTTTTTGTGATTTGTTTTTCATCTGTATACTTTTTAAACATATGGACTTAATTTAGATACCAAAATGCCAAGTGAAATATAATTATGTGAATCATTTAATCTTCTGAATCCCATTTTTCTCGTTTTAAAACAAGATCTAGGGACTTTCAACTTGAGAATTATGTGGATTTTATTTCTCCACATTATATATCTCATCTAGCCAGTTGTGATATGGGCTTAGTTCAATAGCTGAATAAATGGGCTGTTCACCACTATTTCCTGTTAGAGAAGAGATTATGTGCTCACAATGAAATTAAAAACATTTTAAAACTTTTAATTTGTGAAATATAACACACATGAAGTACAAATGTAAATGAACAGGTTAGTAAATTATTGGAAAAGGAAGAGTCATGTAACTACCATCCAAGCCAAGAAGTAGAATATTTTCATTATTCAAAAATCTCCCCGGCAGCCCCTCCTTTCACAGCCCACCTAGTACCATCTCTTCTCATTCTAGACAGAGCCCCCCTCTTGCCTTTTATATTAATTACTCACTTGCCTTCTTTTAATAATTTTATACTTGAGAATGCATCACTATAAAGTATAGTTTAATTTTGTTTCTCTTTGGAAACAAATGGAAATGTATAGAATTGTGTTGGTTTTTGTCTGAAATTTTTGTTCAAAATTTTAGCTTACTTGTTCAGTTTGATACATTTTAACAAGTGTATTCACTCATATAATCAGCATCCAAAAGAAGATATAAAATATTTTCTCTCCCTAAAAAAGTTTACTTATGCTATTATCCAATCAATCCCTACCCATCACTATAGATTAGTTTTGGTATTCTGGGAGTATAATTTCTGAGTCCTAGGGTAGAAGTTTAACTTCCAAATAGTATACAAAAGTGGTTGTACAGTTTTACATTCCCATCAGTGCCAATATTTAGTGTTGTTAGTTTAAAAAAATTAGGCCTTCTAATAAAAAAATGGTATGTCATTGTAGATTTCATTTGCATTTTTGTTATAACAAATTATGTTGAGTAACTTTCCATGTGCTTATTGCCCATGTGTATTACTGGTATTTTGTAGTGTATTCAAGTGTTTTGTCCATTTTAAATTGGATTGTTTGTGGGTGGTTTTTTTTGTTTTGTTTTTTTGTGATTTGAAGTAGTTCTTTGAATATTCTGATACAAATCCATTGTTAGATTTATGTTCTATAGAATAATTTTTCCCTCTCTGTGTCTCTTTTTTAATCAGTCTCTGAGAGAGCTCATGGACCATTAAAAAAATAACATATGAGCTAAAAATAGTTTTAGAAAACAAAAACAAAACAAAGGGCCCGGCTGGTGTGGCTTAGTGGTTGAGCTTCAACCCATGTACCAGGAGGTCACAGATTGATTCCTGATAAGGGCACATGCCTGGGTTTCAGGATCGATCCCCAGTAGGGAGCATGCAGGAAACAGATGATCAATGATTCTCTTCCATTGTTGATATTTATCTTTCTCTCCCTCTCCCTCTCCTTCTCTTTGAAATAAATAAAAACATTTAAAAATTTTTTTAAAAACACAGAATATGCAACAGAGATCCTATATTGCCTACAAAATAAAAAATATTCATTATCTGGCCCTTTACATAAAAAGTTTGTTAACACTTGCCCAAGTGGTTTATCAGTATTATTCATCTTGTTTTTGTTTTATATACTGTACTTATTTGGGGTTCAATTTTTGCTGCTTTTTCTAGCTTAACCTCGGTGTTGTTATTGTTGATATTATAGATCGAGTCTTGTCTAGTATAAACATTTAGAGCTATACATTTCCCTCTAAACACTGTTTTAGCTCCATCACACAATTATAAATTGTGTTTCCATTTTAATTCAATTAAAAATATTTCCTACTTTTCTTTGAGAGTTCTCTTTGACCCAGGGCTTATTTCCAAGTATTGCTCAATTTCTAAAAATTTGGGTATTTTTTAGATACTACATTATTATTGATTTCTAGTTTAAAACTAGATTATGTTATCTGTGATTTTATTTCTTTCATATTCAGCTCTTTGGCCCAGACATGTGGTCTGTCTTCTAAATATCCCATTTGCACTGTGGGAACAAATGTATACTCTGCAGTTGTTGTGTATAGTGTTTTAAAAATGTTGGTTAGGCCAGTTATTTAGGTGTGTTGTTCAGTCTTCTATATCTTTACATGTTTTTTTTTCCCCCTGCTATTTTTTTTCTATTAACTCAAGAAAGGGCTATTAAAATCTTCCACCATGGTTGTAGATTTATTTATATCTAGTTTTCCCTCTGTATTATCTTCATTGACAGTAAGAAACTGATTTCCATCTTTACTTATCTGCCCAGTCTCCATGTATGTAATCCAATCTTCCATCTTTATCCTTATCTGGCCCCCTTTGTAGACATTCTGACCAGCTTTGACTCTGGTTTACCTTGCTGGACTGACCAGGCACCTGGATACTCTCCTATTTTAGCTCTAGTACCTCTGCTGGGCCACCTTTCACTCGTAGGCCTGCACTTCTTGACCTGTTCTGCCTCTGACTTCCCATGTCAGGCTGTTCTATGTCTTGACACCTTCTCACCCTGTTTAGGCTCTGTCACCACACAAAACTAGTCCTCTTGCTGCTACAGTTCTGTCTTTCCCCATTGAGTTGTGCCCCCAAAGAATGCTCTATTTTATTTAGAATTGGATATCCCATCTCTGGTTTCCCCTGCACATAGAGATTACCTATGGGCTCTCACACCCCATACTAGGCCACTAAACCCATCTTGCCTTCACCATAGATGCCTACATATTTCTGCCCCACAACATGAATTTAAGGGCTAAATTGTTCAGGAGGCACAGGGAAAGGGCTTTACCAACGTTTTAAAGGATATTTTCACTGGGTATAGAAATCTAGATTAATAGTTCTTTTTATTCTAGCACTTTAAAAATACCATTCTTTTACCTTCTTGCCTTAATGTTTCTTATGAGAAGTTAGCTTTCATTTGTATTATAATTCTCTATACCAAATGTGTCCTTCTTTTAGCTTCTTTTAAGATTTGTTCTTTATCTTTTAGCAATTTGATTAAGATATGCTTAGGTGTAGTTTTCTTTGTATTTATCCCATTTAGGGTTCATTGAGCTTCTTAGACCTATGGATTAATGTCTACCATCAATTTTGGGAAGCCCTCAGTCACTATCTTTACAAATATCCTTTGCTATCATTATCTCTTCCCTCTTCCTCCTGGAACTCCAAACATATATTGTTTTATTTATAGTATTCCACAGATATTGGACTCCACTAGGGGTTATTTTTAGTCATTTTTTTCTTTGTTTTTCAGTTTGGATACCTTTTACTTTTTTCCTCTGATGTGTCCAGTTTACTGTTAAAAAACATCTAATAAATTCTTCATTTCTTATGCCATAGTTTTCACACCTACCATTTTCATTTGATCCTTTTAAAAAATAATTTGCATGTCTGTGGTGGCAGAATTTTTTTTTCTGAATCCAATTATAAACATTTTTGAAAAGTGCAAAATCATAGTCAAATTATATAAGTGCCTCTTAATCAGGAAACAACAAATTCTTTTATATAATTAAAGGGTGTTTGTTTTCTGGGTTATTGTTCAGTTATTAGAGCTCATAAATGTGCTATTAAAAACAAATAATGGTTGGGTGGATGAGAGGAGATAAAACAAAGAACTTATATACTTATATGCAAAGTCTATGGACATGGGAAATAGGGTAGTGAAGACCTGGAGGGGTGCATAGGGACTGGGAGGTGGAGGGGTAAGGGGGGGAAATGGGAAATATCTGTAATACTATCAATAATAAAAATATATTAAAAAATAATGGTGCAGGTACTGACAGATCAGTGGAATAATATAACAGATACACTAAATATCAATTTCTATCTCTACCTATATAACTCTCTATAACAATTTAGCATCACAGTATGTCTATGAAGAGACTAAAAAGCTGGATCCCTACTTTCCTCTTATAGAAAATTCAGGTACTTAAAATATTTACATATAAACAAAGTAAGTTATAAGAGGCCAGAAGAAATATTGCAGTTTTATTATCTTGGGGTATGGATGGCTATTCCAAGCATAAGCTAAAGTTTGAAGTCATAAAGGAAATGATTGATAGATTTAGTTACAAAACATTTCAAATGTTGAGGAAGAACAAAAAAGAAAGAGAAAAAAATCTCTTTTGCTTCCAATGAAGATGATTATTATAATAACTCTTTACTCAAAAAATTGGTAATTCAAGGAAAGGATTAAACATTATTCTGCCTTTCTGGAGGATAACTAAGCCCCATTTAATGAGAGAAAGCTGTTCTTTATTGAGGAATGCAAACTAATAAATAGCTACAATCAGAAAAATCAGTGGAACTCCCAATAAAATAATTCTTTTAGGCAAAAATAATTAATGGATGCTAAAATTATAAGGAAGGGAAAAGGTTGTTGGAATAGGACCTTCTCAGAGTGACCAAGTGTGACCCCACAGATTGGTATTCAATGAAAATGGAAAAATACGTCTTTACAATGGAGAGATCTGGTGGTCATCAGTGTAATTGGTAAATGACAAAGCTTGGCATTTAAGAATTGGACAAATGGGCATTACAAGCCTCTTGATGTGTTGCAATGTGTGGTATTGCAACATACAAAGCATCACTATGACATATTTTGCAAAAATCTGTAATTTGAATCAAGCTCAGACTTTAAGTCTAACTTCCTGTCTATAAAATTACTAAGAATAGAGGAAAAAGTTAAATGACACCTGAGGAAGCAATCAGGCAAACTCAAATAGTGGGACTTTCTACAAGACAATAGGCTTGAACTCTTTAAAAAGTCAATGTCATAAAAATATCCTATATTAAATTAGACTAAAAAGGCACATCAGAAATATTATGCAGGTCCCTTTTTTTTTTTTTGAATCCAGGTCTTGTTTGTTTTTTTAAAGAGCTCTAAAGGAGTTTTTGAAAACAATTAGGAATATATGAATCTGAATTGGATATTGGATTATATTAGGGAATTACTTTTGACTTTCTCAAAGGTAATAATGGTAAAATGACTTACATTTAAAAGATGAAAATTTAAAAATTTTAGTTGTGAATTCCTATGACATCTATACCTACTTGCAAATTGTTTATAAAACAATAAACACACACATTGATAAATGACACAAATATGTTAAATTTTGAGGGTTGTATCTACTGGTTATTTTACTATTCAAAAAACCCTCTTAATTATGTTTGAAATTCCCATAATGAGAAGGAAGAAACAAATTAAGACAACAAATTAAAGTGTTTTACACTTGATAGACTGGCAAAATTAAGATAGTAGCTGATGCTGGCAACTGGTATTCTCATGATCTGTTTATAGGAATCAAATGGACATAATTTTTATGGAGCACAGTCTATTGATATGTATTAAAATTTAAAATACATAAAATCTTAACAAGCTTTCATCCTATCTAATAAAAGAGTAATATGCAAATTGACCATCACTCCAACTCACAAGATGGCCACCACAAGATGGCCGGCAGGGGAGGGCAGTTGTGGGCAATCAGGCCAGCAGGGGAGGGAAGTTAGGGGTGACCAGGCCTGCAGGGGAGGGCAGTTGGGGAGACCAGGCCTGCAGGGAGGGCAGTTGGAGGCAACCAGGCCTGCAGGGGAGGACAGTTAGGGGTGACCAGGCCAGCAGGGGAGGGCAGTTAGGGGCGACCAGGCTGGCAAGGGAGGGCAGTTAGGGGTGACCAGGCTGGTAGAAGAAAGTAGTTAGGGGCAATCGGGCTGGCAGGGGAGCAGTTAGCAGTCGATCAGGCTGGAAGGGGAGTGGTTAGGGGCAATCAGGCAGGCAGACCAGCGAGGGGTTGGGAGCCAGCAGCCCGGTGGGATCAGGCCTAAATATGGCAGGGGAGTGGTTAGGGGCAATCAGGCAGGCAGACCAGAGAGGGGTTGGGAGCCAGCAGTCCGGTGGGATCAGGCCTAAATAGGCAGTCGGACTTCCCTTGAGGGGTCCCAGATTGGAGAGGATGCAGGCTGGACTGAGGGACACCCCCCCCCGTGGTGCATGAATTTCGTGCACTGGGCCTCTAGTTTCTAAATATTTGTCTTAACAAGATAATTAGTGCATTGCAAAAAGATGCAAGGATGGCCTTTGCAATGTTATTTTTAAATTTTTAATTTAGTTATTGTGATGACATTGGTTAATAAAATTTTATATGTTTCAAGTGTACAAGTCTAAAATACATCATCTGGCCCTGGCTGGTTTGGCTCAGTGGATAGAATGTCAGCCTGTGAACAGAAGGGTCCCGGGAGCAATTCTGGTCAAGGGCACATGCCTGGGTTGTGGGCTCGACTCCTAGTAGGGGGTATGCAGGAGACATTCGATCAATGATTTTCTCTCATCATTGATGTTTCTATCTTGTTCTCCCTTCCCCTTCCTCTCTGAAATCTATAATATATGTACTTTATCTGTATTTTGCATTATATATGGAAGTTCCTTAAAAAATTAAGATTTTTTTTTGGATATCTCAATATCTATCTGAAAAATTTGAAAACTTCTATTGGTAAAGATAAATGTACCCTTATGTTCATCGCAATAATTATTTACGGTGGCCAAGATATAGAATTGTTCTTTTTTATTCCATTATTATATAAGACTAGAAAAAAACTAATTTTTATCAATGAAAGATCTATTAAATGTATTATGATGCATTAATACAGTGCCATCTAGCCATGTAAAAATTATTAATATAAATCCACATTTATTGCATTCATTGATACAGAGGAAAATTCATTATACGTATTGAATTAAAAAGGAAGATTATGGCCCCAGCTAGTGTGGTTCAGTTGGTTGAGGAATTTTCTGGTATACTAAAAAGTGGCAGGTTTTATCCCCAGTTAGGGAACATGTGGGAGGCAACTGATCGATGTCTCTCTGTCACATCTCTCTCCCT
>NW_005368707.1:4102002-4104615 GCF_000412655.1 Myotis brandtii | reverse complement strand
GGATCTATTATTGAAGCTACCTTTGGAAATACTATATCTATAGATCAGTGGTTCTCAACCTTGGCTGCACATTAGAATCACCTGGGAATCTTTTTAAAAACTGATTTCTGGGCCTCATCCTCCAGAAATTCTGTTTCTTTGTTACTAATGTTGTGGCCCCACCCCATAACAAAGAAACAATTTCTGGGGGATGAGGCCCAGGAATCAGAATTTTAAAAAGATTCCCAGGTGATTCTAATGTGCAGCCAAGGTTGAGAACCACTGATCTATAGATATAGTATTTCCAAAGGTAGCTTCAATAATAGATCCTTTACAAATCATTTCACTTCCATGCTCCACTCCGAGGGTGGGTTCCTGCCTGAAACCTCGCCCTCCAGGAAACATATTCTCTCTTCCCTGCTGTCAGGGGCCAGGGTGCGGGTGAATAGGATTCCTAGCTGGCAGGCCCCTGACAGCAAACTGGCCACCTGTCGATTCCGTGAGGAATGGGGCTCCCTCCTCCCTCCTGTCAGGGTCCAGGGTGCAGGAGAATGGGGTTCCTGGCTGGCAGGCCATTGACAGCAAGCTATCCAACAGCAGATTCAGTGAGAAATGGGGCTCCCTCCTTTCTACTGTCAGGGTCTGGTTTGAAGGTCAGCCATGCCCCCTGTTGGGCCAGACCCAGAGTTGTACCATGCCGTGGCCACCTCAGCAGCAACCCAGGACTGACTGCTGCTGGGTGCTCCTGGTGCTCTGACGGTGGGTTCTTCCCTCAGGCCAAATGGGAAACAGCTCGGGGAGGGCGCAGCCCTTGGCAAAGCAACCCAGGATTCAGTGGGTCCATGCCCTGAGGGCGAGTTCCTGCCTCAAACCCTGCCCTCACCGGAAACAGCTCCAGGAAACAGCTCGGGGGAGGGCGCAGCCATTGCCAAGACAACCCCTACAGGACTGACTTCCTTCCGCTTGGTTGCGGTTCTGCCCGTGATGTTACATCCAGGGTTTTTATATAAGTAGATATTTTAAAGGCAGATAATGAAACACCACATTTATATAGGACAATCCCATAATGTGTGTATCCACATATTTGCTTTGAAAAAAGTCTAAAAAGATAATCATATTTGCTAGAAAAGTCTTTGAAAAGATGATCACAGAGACCATGGGATTGGGAAAATTTGGGTGATTTAAAAAATTCTCTTCATTATAACTTTTGTATTACAGTTGACCCTGAAAGATGTGGGGATGAAGGCCACCAACCCCCCATGTAGTCAAAAATCCACATGTAACTTTTGACTCCCAAACGTTTAACTACTCATAGCCTACTATTGAGACTGGAAGCCTTACTGATAACGTAAAAATATGTTAATCAATACATATTTTATATGTTCTATGTACAGTGTACTATGTTCTTAGAATAAAGTAAGCTAGAGAAAAGAAAATGTTGTTAAGAAAATTATAAGGAAGAGAATACATTTATGATATGTATATATACACTATGGGTTTACAGTTGTATGCAAAACAGTTTATTCTTGTATTATTATTTATTATTGTATTATTTTCCATATGAATAACTGTAAACATACTTTTGCTCCACCCTGTATTTATTAAAAACAATCCATGTATGAGTGGACTTGCACAGTTTAAACACTGTGTTGTTCAAGGGTCAACTGTATTTCAATTTTATACCTGAGAATTTATTAGTTTATAATTTGAAAAAGTCTCTTATGGGGGAAGAAAGGTGCTTTTGAAAACTGGTGCTTTTAAATGATATGAATAGCATTCATGATAATATGTAAATGAAAAAATCAACAAAAAACCAAATCATATTTACTATATGACCTCACTGAAGCCATTCCTTGTTTTGTTAGTATTTACTGATATTGGGGAAAATTAGGAATGCAAGTTGCTTCTGTAGTTGTTACAAGCTGACCCCTGCAATTGTTTATACTCCTGATTTTTAAATGAACCCTGGGCGTCCAGAATAAGAATCCTTTATGTTCCATTCACCTGTTTTCACACAGAGCCTTCCAGGCCTGTCCTGTATAACTCTGCACATTCATCCCTCTTCCCCAAGCACACCACCCCAGTGCTGAAATTCCACCATGCTCAATGCAGTCCCCCATACCTGCTGGCCATTTCATGATTCCATCTCAGTCTCCTCCTCAGCTTCATATACCTCTTTCCTCTGTCCATTCACCTTCCTGGCTGTAAACTCCCTGTTTACTTCCCATAGACTCTACCTATATTATTTAGATATTCCTGATGAAGTTGAGATAGTGATTTAAATTGAAGATTAAAATGTGAATTTCTTGAAATAGTCTAATCAAGAATGTATGCTAAATCTTTGTTACCTAAATTAGGACAAATTATTTCATAGACCACATGGATTACCAGTGCAAGTTTACTTTATTGAATTCCAACCAAATCAACTAGATTGTCTTTTTTATCTGTACTGGTAACATGGTGCCCATGCACACTCAAGTGAGACTATATGCCTGGATAAAAATCAGAATTTTTGGTTCAATCATTTATAGTATACTTCTAATATATACTAGTAAATTTATAGTATTCTCTAAATAAAACTTGACTTAATCTGATTCTTGGATATAGATAGAACCACAGAAGATTATTTGTATA
>NW_005368707.1:4099978-4101956 GCF_000412655.1 Myotis brandtii | reverse complement strand
TTCTGGGCCAGCTTTAGCTCTGAGGCCTCGCTGCTGAAAACATAGATACAATGTTGCGGTCCGAGTTTTGTTTAGCTTCTTATGTGCAACATAGTATATAGTTGTTTAGAGTTGCAACTGAGAGGCTGGCAAGTGAGGCGGGGAACGTTGGAATCGGCAGCAAGCAAGCCTCCCTGCTCACTTCAGTGCCTGTCTGCCGGCCGCCATATTGGCTGACAGTTAATTTGCATATACTCACTGATTAGCCAATGAAAAGGGTAGCGGTCGTACGCCAATTACCATGTTTCTCTTTTATTAGTGTAGATTTATCAACCTCTGAAATGAAACTAATATTAATTGAGTATCTCATTATTCTATTACATATCTCATTATATGATGGGTATTAATATCCTTATTTTAATGATAAGGAAACTCAAGTTTCAGGAAATGAAATATTTTTCCAATATCATAGTCATAAGTAGTAGTTCTGGGATTTGATACATGGCTATATAATTATCTAGTCTATTCTCTTTCAATAATACTAGTAGGCAGGTACTGGCTACTCTTACATGGATTCCTAGTCTGTTTTGTTATTTTGAAGAGTGCTCATTAAATCAGTCATAAAGCCCCCCAATCTAGGTAAAAATGTAAAATTACCCAATAATTTTAATTGTCTAATTATTTAGGAAGTTTATTTTACTATTACAAATATTTAGGGATGTTTATAGTGGCATCAGACCATTTTTACAAAATTATTCTTCTACCTCCATAAGGAGTAGGTGCCTTATCATTGGGGTGACCATAAATATTAACATATGTGTTGGTACAGTTTGCTCTCTGTTTTAGGCAAAACTTCCTCAGCTGCCTTTAATGCATTCATCAAAATCATGTGCCTTTTTTTATAGAGGAAAGAAAGTATAAATTATTTTATACAACCAACATATTATACAGAGTTGGTTAAACCACTCTACCTGTTTCTTCATTGTATAAAAAAAGTGTTAGAGTACATGTTCTCTAGGCTCCAACACTAATATTTGATGAATGTGACGTTGACCGGACAACTTTCATTTAATGTTTATTAAGAATGACTAATTTTCTATGCCAGGGACTGCAGTAGATACTGGAATATTGTTCTTCCTAGCCTCATGGCTGGCTCTTTCACCCACAGTGTAACTGCTCAAATGTCACTGTTTCATTGACACTGTCTCCTTGCACTTTCTACTCTCTATTCTTCATCTCTGTTATATTTTTCTCCAATCACTTTTCAACATTTCATATAATATATAGATTTTTATTTTATATCTTTCCCCAAAATAATATTAGCTCCATGCGAATAAGAATTTCTGTTTGCATTCACTTTGGAAAAAAAATCCCTGGTGCCTCAAAAACTGCCTGGCACATGGTAGTCATTCTTAATATTTACTGTACGACAATGATTTTTCTGAGAAAAAGGTTCTAGAGCTTTTCTAATCATATTGCTTAGACAACTATAAAAGGATAGACTATCATCCTATGTTAGCAACATTGAGGGAATTCTGGAACATACCTCCAGAAGCTGGCACATTCACATCTTTTCTCCAAAGTTGGCCTGCCATAGCTTCTTTAAAATAATACATCTATCTTACCTAATAATAGACAAACATGGTAATTGACCATACCTACACTACGCCTCCCATTGGCTAATCAGCATGATATGCAAATTAACCACCAACAAAGATGGCGGTTAATTTGCATACTAGGTTCCAAGCGGTGGAGCAAAGTCTGACGGCCCAGGGCTGGAGCAGTGAGGCCTCATGGCCCCAGGTGGGCATAGCAGCGAGGCCTCACGGCCCCAGGATCGGTGGAGCAGCGAGGCCACACAGCCTCAGGATTGGTGGAGCAGCGAGGCCTCACGGTCCGGGATCGGTGGAGCAGCGAGGCCTCACGGCCCGGAATCGGTGGAGCAGCGAGGCCTCACGGCCCCGGGATCAGCGGAGCAGCGAGGCCACATGGCCCCAGT
>NW_005368707.1:4088314-4098828 GCF_000412655.1 Myotis brandtii | reverse complement strand
TGGGGGTATCAGAGACACAAACCCGCAGGCCCGGCACCCAGCAGACCCAAGGCCTTTGTGGCAGCACTAAGGAGCAGCAAGCCGAGCAGTAGGAAGCAGCAAGCAGGTGGGCAGTAACAAGGGAGGGGTCCCAGACTGCAAGAGGGCACATGCTGAGCTAAGGGACCCCCCACCCATCCCCAGTGCACGAATTTCGTGCACCGGGCTAGTAGTATATATATAAAAGCCTTGAGACCAGCTGACTATCTGGTAGCTATGATGGACACTTACCACCAGGGGGCAGACACTCAGAGGAGTGGAAACCGGGCCTCTAGTATATATATAAAAGCCTTGAGACCAGCTGACTATCTGGTAGCTATGATGGACACTTACCACCAGGGGGCAGACGCTCAGTGCAGGAGTGGAAACCACAGGCATGGAAACATGGAACACACTGATGAATCTCAGAAGGAAGCAGGGAGGAGGAAGGGTGGGAAGAAATTAACCAAAGATGTTATATGCATACTAGAGGCCCGGTGCACGGATTCGTGCACCAGTGGGGTCCCTCGGCCTGGCCTGCACTCTCTCGCAATCCGGGACCCCTCAGGGGATATTGGAGAGCTGGTTTCTGCCTGATCCCTTCAGGCCAGGCTGAGGGTCCCCACTGGTGCACGAATCCATGCGCCTGGCCTCTAGTAGAGATATAAACATAAAATGGTCTCTTTATCTCCCTTACTAGACTGTAGTTTCCTGAAGGACAATTAAAATCCTTATTTATTGCCCAGATGGTGTTGCTAAGTGGTTGAGCATCAGCATATGAACCAGGAGTTCATGGTTTAATTCCTGGTCTGGGCACATGCTGGGGTTGCGGACTCGATCCTCAATAGGGGGTGTGCAGGAGGCAGCCAATCAGTGGTTCTCTCTCATCATTGATGTTTCTATATCTTCTTCTCCCTTCCTCTCTGAAATAAATAAAAACTATATTTTAAAAAATTCTCATTACTTACAGATTCTGTATTTGTGAATTTGTATCCCTCCTAAAATTTGTTTGTTACCTACAAATCAATACTTGGAATGCTTTTGCCGTCAATGGTGGACATGTGCGGAGCACTGAAAAATTTGAGTAGCCTAATGAGCATGCTTCCAGCTGAGGTTGAACAAAAGCATGTTCTCCCTTCTTGTTTCAGCTCATACTGTGAGCACGTATACTTTTCACAGTCTATTTAGTGTTATGCTTTTCATAGTTTTCTGCTTTAAGCTAGTGATTTTGTTTAAAATGGTCCCCGTACTGTAGGAGCTCCAACCCAGGAAGCTCCATGCTGTTTTTTGCTAGTCCAAAAAAAAAAAAAAAAAAAACCATGTGGGGGGACCAGAGGGGACAGACATAGACTTTATTACTTCCATCTGGGGCAGACCCCATGGTGACCAGTTTGGTGAGTTTCCACATTAGGCTAGGGGAGTCTAGGAGTTTATCTAGCAAAGGAGAGAGGGAGAGAGAGGGAGCCGTGCTGGGAAAGGCCTGCGTGCAGGCCAAGGACAGAGAGTCTGGTGAGGCTTGTTAGCCGTCAAGGACATGGGAAACACTCTATAAGCTGCTCTGTTCCTTGTGGCCTCTGGCCAGGCAGACACTGTTCTTCTGACTGGGAGGGGGGATTGGGCTATATCTTCGCTTGATACTGCACTACAGCCCCTAAGCAGAGTGCTGCAGAGCTCCGTTTTCTAGTATTCTTAAGTGCAGGAAGGCTGTGATGTGCCTGACAGAAAACGTGTGCTCAATAAGCTTCATAGTTCTGTTGGCCATGGGTTCAATGTTAATGAATCAAACACACATATTCAATAAGGTGCTTTTAAACAGAAACACACATAAAACAAGGTTACATATTGATCAGTTGATGAAAATGTTCTGACCAGAGGCTTTCAGGAACTAAATTTTCTATTTCCCCTAGGAGTAATAGTTCAGTCTTCACTAATTCACTGTTTGCCGTGACTTATAGAATGTAACTACCACAAGTAACGAGAACTGACTGTATCTGCCATTGTGCTATGCTTAGCACTTAGTATTTAGTAGATGGCCCAAGAGGATTATGAGCAAATGCCTACAATAGAGGGAATTGAAAGGAATAAACCAACTCATTGGAAATGTTAAATATTGGAGTTCAGGAATTGGGATTTTAATACCATGCAGGCCAATGGGAAGCTGTTGGAGACTTTCTCCTGGAGTGATCTTTAGATGTTGATTGAATGTGCTAGATGGTGTGATGAACAGAATGAATAACCCTGGGGCCCTGCTCTCAAGGAGTACTGCAGAAGCTCTGAGGGGCCCTTATGAAGATGAATTTCCCAGGGATTTATAGGATGGATTAGAACTGAGAGAAATGAAAGCACAAAACCAAGTCTTGTAGCTACTGAAGCAATCCTAATATGAGGTAGTAAAGATCACAATTAGGGTGTTGCAGGGAGAACAGAGAAATGTGGTGTAGGTACTCAAGTTATTGTGAAGTGAACAGCAGTCAATGACTTGGTACAGAAGAAGATGGGAGTGGGACTAAATTAAACTCAAGTTTGTTTTAATTTTGCCCCCGGCTTTGCTAGTTGCTGTGTTTGCAAATGTTTTCCTCCTCTAAGGTTATTACTCTGTAATGTGCTGAGTTCTTTTAAGACATTAGTAATGGGGTCATAGTCCTCATCTTTTATAACTAACAAGCTGACGAATTGTTTGGGGTTTGGGGCTGAGAGCTGGGGATAATAGATATAATTTTATAATTAATAGTGATTTTTTATAGTTAATTGTGAAATTTTGCCTGGCGGGATGGAGGGAGTCCAGAATTGAGTTATCCTTTTTGTTTTAAACTGAACATGTGTGCCATCCAAGTGATTTCTGCAGTCATGATACGTTACATTCAGCATTGTATACATAAATGTCACTAATGCAAATTTTACCACTATATTCTGAGAGAAGAGATCAGTCATTCATTGAGAAATGTGTGTGAAAAAATACAGAGACCTGGGGATCAGCATTAATTCTGTTTTCAGTGGCATATATAAAGTAGTAAGCTTTTTAAGTTTGTAAAGTAAATCCTTCATTGTATAGTGCTCAGTATCTTTCTTTACAGTTTCCATAAACTGAGAAATAAAACTTTGTTTTCACTCAGCATGATATTAGAACGCTTTAGGTTTGGAAAGCTATTTAGTTAAACTTTATATACTTTTGCAGTGCACTTTTTTAAAATTAAAACTTATCTTTTAAAAAACAGTTTATATCTTAGTATAAATTATTTGCATTACCAGTTGTTTTATATGGTTATGCAAAAATGACTTCCTACTTGGAATCTTTGAAATAATACTTTTTTTCTGGTAAATTCATCTCAGATAATCAAGAAATGTAGATGTCTTTATGTTGATTTTCAAGAAAGAATTTGTATAGCATTTTAAACCAGTAGTATTTGTTCTATCTGTGGCTAAATACCACATGTGTTAAACACTACTTGGGATTAAAAATTAAAGGAATTTTTGTGTCCTTTATATTTTCTCATCTGCTTGTTTAACGTATCTATGTGAACAAAGATATGTTTGTAAAGTATATTAAGTTTTGTTTAGCCTTCTTCTCAACTGCAAGTACTCCACGGACCTTAATTCAAGGTTCTTCTCCCTGGACTGATTGATGCATAAACAGAAGACAGATGGGGTATAGATGACTCTGATGATAATTCATTTTTTAGCTAGTCATGAAGATATTTTGATTACAGAGTATTAAGTAATTATAACACAGTCTTCAATGTTAGTCTTGCCGAAAAGGGAGCACATGGAAAACAAGTTACATGTTATTCATACCCAACAAAGGATGCACTGTGGTGAAATGATTTTAATTCCCAGTGCTAGATTAGGACTGGAGTTGTTTAAAATATGTCACATTGTAAGCTAAGTCAATTACACACAGACCAAATAAAAAAGGTAACTGCACAGTTTTGAGGCATAAATATTTGTTTTGGGAAGTATTTAGATGTTACTATATAAAAGAAACCAGTATTTTTACATTTAGGTAACAGTCTGTGTACAGCTAATTAAAAAATTACATGGCTTGATTTTAAGTTTATGTGAATCGTAATCACCATGGAGCTTGCTTTTCATGTCATGAATTTAAAACTGAAATCTGAGTGCTCACAATTCAACAGCATGTTATATCCCTGCTGTTTTTAAAGTTTTGGAAAAAGAAATCCAAGCAAAATGTCAGAAGGACAAAAAATAATTAGAATTGTCTGAATAAATAGGCCACTTAAATTTTCATTAACACATATTAGTTACAGTTTATGTCTCTATTTTTATTTCACAATAGGATAATTGATCGCTTAGATGGAGTTCGTTTGTTGTGGTCCTTGCTGAAAAACCCCCACCCAGATGTGAAGGCCAGCGCTGCTTGGGCCCTCTGTCCCTGCATCCAAAATGCTAAGGTAATAAACTACAGATCATTCAATTCTGGGATCTCTAATACTATATTGAATAATGTCACCACAGTCCACTAATTGCTTTTGACATTTTTTGGTCAGATTTATCTGGTGGAAAGAGTCCTGAACATTTGTGCCAAATAATTTTGGAACAATGCCTTTTCCTGGTCAGTTTTTAGATGCCAAATGAAATTAGGCTAAGATGGCACAGTGTTACTAAGTTCTACTTGGCTGGGGCAATTGAAACAAGTACCCCAGAAAAGTTGACCGTTTTATCCTCTTGGATGATAAGAAATTTGCCTGCATTCATTGGCTACTTTCAGAAGCACAAGACTGCTCTTATCTTATTTATAGCACAAAATATAACCGTGAAAGATCACTACATTGTTACCTTGAAAAAGTCACTTAATTTCACAAATCACACTTTTCTTATCTATCAGTAAGGATTGATATTAAACCTATGAATAAAATTTTTACATGAATGAAAATATTGAACTGAAAATTTCTGAATTCTTTTAGCTCTTCATTTTAAAATTTTATTCTTTTTTGTTGTTGTTGTTAATCCTCACCAGAGGATATTTTTCTATTGATTTTTAGAGAGAGTGGAAGGGAGAGATAGAGACAGAGAGAAACATTGATGTGAGAGACACATTGATTGGTTGCCTCCCACATGAGCCCTGACCAGAGCCAGGGATTGAGCCTGCAACTGAGGTACATGTCCTTGAGCAGAATCTAACGCAGGACCCTTTAGTCCACAGGCTGATGTTCTATCCACTGAGCCAAACCAGCTAGGGCTAAAATTTTATTATCTTTAAAGATCTCTTTTCAGCCTTTTTCGGTTCTCTTAAATTTTTTTGCTGTAGGTTTACAGATTTCCCTTTAAGATCCTTGTTGCTAGAGATATTTCCCTCTGTTGAATATTTTTAATTAAAAGATTTAATTTCTATAATAAAGATAATATTACTCTAAATGTCATCCAAAATATATGTGACCATAACACAATCTTTTGTAAAAAAAGTGGATTGTGTTGTATATGAATAGTAGAAGGAGACCTATTAATTACAAACTGCAGAATAAAATAATTTTTTATAACAATAAATAAATAAATAAAGCAACTCAAATGTCAATCTACAGGAAAATGGACAACAGGATGATAGTATAGTCATGTAATATCATACAATGCAGCAGTGAAAAATGAATGTATTTCAGCAGTGTATTCACCAATGTTGATATATCTTAAATAGATTGAATAAAATAAAAAAGTTTCAGAAGTAGATATACAATATAATTCTTATACAGGGTTCAAAGAAAAATTTAGAATGCAAACTTTGAATGATATTATTTAGGGAGCAGGACAGATGCCTATTGGGGAAAGATTACTATACATCGTCAAAGGGTGTCCTCATCAGTGAGATGAGCAAATCAGCTTAGCCCTTTTTTCATGATATGAACCACCAAGGATCAACAAATATTTAAGGAAAGCTAATGGCACTGGAGACAAGCCAAGTTTAGTAAGGAGTACTAACTTCAGAGAAAACAAAGATAATGTAAAGAATAGATTATAACATTAAATTTTAAAAATTAATATTCTCAGAATGACCCAAGGGGAATACTATGCCCAAAAAGGCTCTTATAAAGAAAGACATATTCATAGACTGAGAGATGATTTTTGGAAAAATATATTTGGCAAAAGAAATAAATTTTATTGAAGAGACAAATACTAGATTTGATATGACTGAGTAATTATCAGGAAGGTAAAGATTGGTAAATAACTAAGAATGTAAAGTCAAATTAAAAAGAAAATAGGAACACGTATGTAATACCTTAATCAATAAAGAAAAAAATAAATAAAAAGAAAAAAAGAACTTGATACATGCAAAAAAGAAAACAATTGAAAGGATGAAATAATCATAAAACAAAAGGTGGGGGTGGGAGTTTCTGTGAACTGAAGAGGCGAGGAAAGATTATAGTCTCCAGATTGAAAAGACCCACTTAGTGCCAAACAGGGGAAACAACGTTATCTATGCTATACACAAATTCAAATTTGATATTTCTCTAAAGGAAAGAAGAAAGTTACATAAGTACAAGAATTATATTATTAGTAGACATAACATTATTTGCAATAAATTGTAAAATATTTTTAAAGGAAAATATTTTTATCCTAGAATTACATGTTCTGCAAAACTAGCATTCAACTGAGTATAGTGTAAGGACAGAATAAAGACATTATTCTTTTAGAATTGTCAGGACTCAGGAAACTTATCCCAAATGAACCTTTTCTGAAAAAGTAATTAGTTTAGAATATTTTCCAACAAAACAAGAGATTCTAAGAAAAGAATGACATGAATATAGAAACAATAATGAAAAAATAAATCATTAGAATTATAGTTAAATATGAGTTTGTGTTGATGTCTTTCAAATTATTAAGAAAGAATTACTTTAAAAGTAATGGCCTATGACAGTTCCATTTTTAATTTTTTAAGGAAACTCTACACTGTTTTCCACAGTGGTTATATCAGTCTGCATTTCCACCAGCAGTGTACTAGGGTTCCCTTTTCTCCACATCCTCACCAGCACTTGTTGTTTGTTGTATTGATAGTAGCCATTCTGGCAAGTGTGATGTAACACCTCATTATAGTTTTAATTTGCATCTCTCTGATGATTAGTGATGAGTAATTGTTCATGTCTCTTGGTCATTTGTCTGTCTTCTTTGGAGACGTGTCTATTCAGGTCCTCTGTCCATTTTTTAATTGGGTTGTTTGTCTTTCTTTTATTGAGCTGTATGAGTATTTTATATATTTTGGAAATTAACCCCTTATCAGATGTATCATTGGCGAATATGTTGTCCCATGCAGTGGGTTCCCTTTTTCAATTTAATGCTGGTTTCTTTTGCTGTGCAGAAGCTTTTTATTTTGATGTAGTTCTATTTGTTTATTTTTCCCCTTTGCTTATGTTGCCCTAGGTGATGTATCAGGGAAAATTCTACTATGTGAGATGTCTGAGCTTTTGCTGCCTATGTTTTCTTTAATTATTTTTATGGTTTTATGACTTACATTTAAGTCTTTTTCCATTTTGAGTTTATTCTTGTGTATGGAATAAGGTGGTGGTCTAGTTTCATTTTTTTGCATATATCTTCTTTCTCAAGATTGCTGCTACAATTTGTAGTCTTTTTTTCTAGGAATATATCCTAAGAAGCCTGAAATACTAATCAGAAAGAATATATGCACCCCTATGTTCATAGCAGCTTTATTTACAATAGCTAAGATCAAGATCTTGAAACAGCCCAAGTGTCCATCAGTAGATGAATAGATTATAAAATTGTGGTACATTTACACAATGGAATACTATGCAGCTGTAGAAAAGAAGGATCTCTTACCCTTTGAGACAGCAAAGAGGGACCTAAAGAGTATTACGCTCAGTGAAATAAGCCAGTCAGAGAAAGACAAGTATCACATGACCTCTCTTATATGTGGACTCTAATGAACAAAATAAACTGATGAACAAACAAATCCAGAGACATTAAATGTGCAACAGACTGATGTATTTCAGAGAAAAGGGGGTGAGAGGAGTGAGGAGAGATTAACCAAAGAAGTTATCTTATATAATAAAAGGCTAATATGCAAATTGACACAATGGTGGAATGACCAGTCGCTATGACACGCACTGACCACTGGCAAGTGCAGCGGCGGTGGCAGGAGCCTCTCTTGCCTCTGTGGTAGTGCTAAAGATGTCCAACTGCCATGGGGACAGGCCTAAGCTGTCAGTCGGACATCCCCTGAGGGCTCTCAGACTGCGAGAGGGTGCAGGCTGGGCTGAGGGACCCCCCAAAGTGCACAAATTTTGTGCACTGGGCCTCCATGGTGGGGGCTGAGGCAGAGGCAGAGGCAGTTAGGGGCGATCCGGCTGGCAGGCAAGAAGTTAGGGATTATCAGGCAGACAGGCAGAGGTGGTTAGGGGCAATCAGGCAGGCAGGTGAGTGGTTAGGGGCGATCAAGCAGGCAGGCAGGCAAGCGGTTAGGAGCCAGCGGTCCCAGATTGCAAGAGGGATGCCTAACTGCCGGTTTAGGCCCGATCCCTGCGGGATCCCTGTGGGATCGGGCCTAAACTGGCATTCGGATGTCCCCTGAGGGGTCCCGGATTGCGAGAGGGTGCAGGCCAGGCTGACCGCCCCCCCCGCAAGAATTTCATGCACTGGGCCTCTAGTTATATAATAAAGTAGGTTTTCCAAATGTGTATGTTAAAAAATTGACAAATTAGTTCTATCCATTTTTACTTACATAGACAAGTTTGTGTAATTAAAATTAAGAATGTATTAAAAGTGTTCTATATGTATGACAGTAATTTTAAATTTATACTGAACAGGTCTAGTAAAAGCGTGCATTCACCAGTCACAGCGAGTAAACAAATGCACAAGGCTGGGGCGTGACTTAGTACACATTAGAACATAGGCTGGCACGTGTTCAAACTGCTGCAGAAATTCATGCCACACAACAACAGAACTAATTACCACAGCAATGCAGTGTGATCATATGCTAATCATTCTCAGAACATTGTTTATGAATGGTGACTCTTGAATTTAAATATATAGACTATAGTTATAGATATGTAATATTTATTTATATCAGTGAAATTACTATAGTTAGTGTTTTATCCAACATATGGCTTATTTGCTAAAATTTATTAAAAATAACAGAATCCCACAAGAAAACAGGTAGTAAAATCTCACAAAGCAGAATTTTTGCCGATCCACCTCCTAGGGCAAGAGAAACAAAGGAAAAATTAAGCTAATGGGACTACACCAAACTAAAAAGCTTTTGCAGCAAAGAAACCATCCTCAAAATGCAAAGGGAACTCCCAGTATGGGAGAACATATTTGCCAGTTACATCTGGTAAGGGCTTAATTTCAAAAATATATAAAGAACTCATGCAACTATACACAAGAAAGACAAACAATCGAAGTTAAAAATGGGCAATGGATCTAACTAAACACTTCTCCATAGAAGACATACAAAAGGCCAAGACACATGAAAAATGCCCAAAGTCACTAATCATCTGAGACATGCAAATCAAAACAATAATGAGGTACCATCTCACACCTGTCAGAATGGCTATCATCAACAAATCAACAAAGAACAAGTGCTGGTGAGGATGCAGAGAAAAAGGAACCCTCTTGCACTGCTGGTGGGAATGCAGACTGGTGGAGCCACTGTGGAAAACAGTATGGTGTTTCCTCAAAATATTAAAAATGGAACTTCCATTTGACCCAGTAATCCCACTTCTAGAAATATATCCCAAGAAATCAGAAACACCAATCAGAAAGGATATATGCACCCCTATGTTCATAGCAGCACAATTTATAATAGCTAAGATTTAGACACAGCCCTAAGTGCCCATTAGCAGATGAGCAGATTAAAATCCTGTTGTACATCTACACAATGGAATACTATACTGCTGTAAAAAGAAAGGAACTCCTACCATTTACAACAGCATGGATGGACCCGGAGAGCATTATGCTAAGTGAAATAAGCCAGTCAGAGAAAGATAAATATCACATGATCTCACTCATTTGTGGAATATAATGAACAACATAAACTGATGAACAAAAATAGAACCAGAGTCATAGAAACATCGAACAGACTGTCCAACCTATGAGATAAGGCAGGGAGTGAGGCGGTAAGAGATCAAACCAAAGGACTTGTATGCATGCATATGAGCATAACCAAAGGACACAGACAAGATGGGGTTGAGGGCATGTGCTGGGGTGTGGGGGTGGGCGGGGAGAGGTCAAGGCGGGGAAAAGGAGACTTATGTAATATTTTAAACAGTAAAGAATTTAAATATATATATATATATATGAATATATATATTTAAACATACACACACTAGTATAAAGAGTCAATGGGGAAAAAGGGGGACAAATGTAATACTTTTAACAATAAAGATTAAAAAAAGAATAACAGTGAATTAATAACAAAAACAATAACCTGTTAATCCTATCTAATAAAAGAGAAACATGGTAATTAGCCGTAACTTCGCTACCCTTCCCATTGGCTAATCAGGGCGATATGCAAATTAACTGCCAGCCAAGATGGC
>NW_005368707.1:4086867-4088236 GCF_000412655.1 Myotis brandtii | reverse complement strand
CTCTGAGCTCCTGAAGCAACAGCTCCAAAAGATACAATGTTTCAATTATAGAAGCTAAAAGATGGCGGTTAATTTGCATATACTAGCTGTGAGCGAAGACTGACGACAACATGGAGGCCAAGCGGTACAGAAGGGAGCTAAGTAGAGGCCACGAAGACAGAAACGAAGCCAAGGCTGCAGAAGTGGGAGGCGGGAGGTGGGAGGGCAAGCAGCTTGGAGGGGAAGGGGCAGCAGCTTGGAAGGGGAAGGAGCAGCAGCTTGGAGGGGAAGGGGCAGGAGCTGGGAGCGGGAGGGAAATCCCAGCCACAGCAACTTGGAGCGGGAGGGGCAGCGGCTTGGAGAGGAAGGGGCAGCGGCTGGGAGCAGGAGGGCAAGCCCAGCCCCAGCAACTGGGATCGGAAGGGCAAGCCCAGCCGCAGGGGATGGGTGTGGGAGGGCAAGCCCAGCCCCAGCGGGTGGGATTGGAAGGGCAAGCCCAGCTCCAGTGGATGGGAGCGAGAGGGCAAGCCCAGCCCAAGCCACTGGGATCGGGAGGGCAAGCCCAACCACTGTGGCTGGGAGCATAAGGGGCAGTGGCTTGGAGCGGGAGGGCAAGACCAGCTGCAGGGGCTTGAAGCGGGAGCAAAGCCCGCCTCAGCGAGTTTCGCTCTTTTCTCTGCTTTGCTCCAGCCACAGGAAGCCCTATTCTTGCAGGAATATTCCTGCAACGGGCCTCTAGTTTAATTATAAGCAAATCTTGTTTAAAATCATTTTAAAATTAACAGAGTCTTAAATATGGACCAGAAATTTTGTCCATTAAATCCGAAGTCCATTAAATCTGTAGTCCGTTAAATCAAGATCCGAAAAACACCAAGGGTTTACTGTAATGGGAAAGGCTATGCATGTTTGCAGGAAGGGCTACATGGGAAATGTCAGTACCTTCTGCTCAATTTTTCTGTGAACCTAAAACTGCTCTTAAAATCTTAAAAAAAATAATTTGAAAGTTTTATTATTTAACTTCCTTTTATACTTGTTCAGCTTTGGAAATTTTGAAGTAAAATTTTAACTTTAATGTTATAGTCAGTGCGTGGCTCAGTGGTTGAGCATGGACCTATGGGCCAGGAGGTCACTGTTTGATACCTGGTCTGGACACACCTCCAGGTAGCTGGTTAGATCCCCAGTGTGGGGCATGCAGGGAGGTAGCTGATTGGTGATTCTCTCTTATCACTGATGTTTCTATCTCTCCCTCTCCCTTCCTCTCTGAAATCAATAAATATATTTTTTCAGTTCTTTTTTTAAAATAAATATATATTTTTTATTGTTTAAGATATTCTATAACAAATCTTATTTTCATTCATGCCCCAAGTTGTGGGGTTTCACTCCTTCACTT
>NW_005368707.1:4080700-4086637 GCF_000412655.1 Myotis brandtii | reverse complement strand
GACTTATATGCAAGCAAATAAAAATATATTTTAAAAAATAAATAAAAATTAAAAATGTGTTTTCCAATATTCACAAAACTAAACAAATGAAAATGATGCCATGGTTGGAGTGTCATCAGTGCAGGGAAGGATTGGTTGCAAGTTCCATTCCCTGTCAGGGCACATACCCAGGTTTCGGGTTTGATCCCTTGTCAGGGTGTGTATAGGAGGCAACTGATCAATGTTTCTCCCTCCCTCCCTCCTTCCCTCCCTCCCTCTCTAAAATCAGTGAAAACATATCCTTAGGTGAGGATTAAAATAAATAAACAAACTCGTGAAAATGAAATGTATATAATTGCATTTTCAAATTTTGAAGCATTTATACTTCTGAAGTAAGTACAGCATAAAACTGCACTAAGACTTTTGGACCATGACGTGTGTGAGTGTGTGTGTGTGTGTGTGTGTGTGTACGTTTAGTAAGCTTTAAACAGTGTTTTATATTTTATTGATTAATTCTTTTCACACTAAACAAAATCAATATTTAAAACCCATGAATTGCTGATCTATTTGCTTTTGATACTTATACCAAAAATTAATCACAAATCAAGAATAGGTTTTGTATTTGATTCCATTTTTAACCTATAACATAGGAATCTAAGAGTTGAATGAGCTTTTCTCTCAGTTTCACCCATGTATTATACCCAAGGAGGTACAATTTCATCTGTTACTTTCCTGGGCTGCCTTTAGGTAAGTGTGAAAGCACCAAAATATAAAATGATGACAGAGAGGAACAATTTTTAATTGGACTGGATTTAATATTTCAGAAGCATTTACATTTAAATTTTCATTTTGCCTTGAAGAGCTTTGTGGAATACATGAATAGAGTAATATCAAAAGTTAGCAATGATTTAATTGAATCTTTAGGCATATCAAATAATTTCATAAATTCAATAACATTTATTTATTTGCCAAATCCTGTGCAAGTACACATTATATTTCACATACCTTTTTTTTGTTTTGTATCTTAACATTCATGTAATTAAGCATCTAGTGTTTAAAACACAGAATGAGGTTAAATGAAACAAACTTTCATTAGAGCCTTTCTAGAATATTCTTCCACTGAAGAAGAGAAAATAAAGTAACCTTTGACCTACTGATAAAAATTTGACCTTATTTCCTCAGGGATGTGTTTTATAATTGACGTTGTGTAAGGACAGTGTTTTCCTTGGTTGTATGTAAAATAATATTGCTTTTTACAATCAATTGCCTTTTAGATTAGCTGAAGTAATATGAGTAAGGATACTTGTAAATGTCTATATGCATGGAGGTTGTGTATTCCTTTCCAATCTTATTTTACATCACCAGTCAAAGCTTATCCCACTTGATTATGTTCAGTTTAGCAATTTCAAGTTGCATTTTGTATGTTGTTTTCAGGTGAGTTAAAATTGTTTGCTAATCTATATATGTAAAAGCCTAAGTGACTGTTTGACCGTTTTGACAGTTCGACCATTTGACTGGTAGCTGTAACAGGCACTGACCACCAGGGGGCAGACGCTCAATGCACAGGCATGGAAACATGGAACAGACTGATGAATCTCAGAGGGAAAGGGGGAGGGGGAGAGCGGGAAGAGATTAACCAAAGATGTTATATGCATACTAGAGACCCTGTGCGGGTCCTGTGGCCTGGCCTGTGGGGATCGGACTGAAACTGGCTCTCTGACTTCCCCTGAGGGGTCCAAGATTGTGAGAGGGTGCAGGCCAGGCCAAGGGACCCCACAGGTGCATGAATCCATGCACTGGGCCTCTAGTAAGATTGTAAGTTCTGAGGGTGAATAGAGGCAGGAAGTGTTTTTTGTTTTGGTTTTGTTTTGTTTTGTTTTGTTTTGTTTTGTTTTAGTATGCTGGGCCCCCAGCTTGCAGTAAAATATTAGAAACAGAGTAGATCTTGCCATAAATGTTGGCCCATTCTTTCCTCCTCCTCCTCATCCCTCCCCCAATCAGGTAAGTTAATGACATAACTTTCTAAGAAAAATTACCTTTTATTTTTAAGAAAGCATTTCCACATTTTTTTACATAAGCTACTTTGTAAATCACTTTAGATATATTAATTTATGAATCATAGGATTTGTCATCATTTGAAATAAATAACTTCTTTGTCTGGATTAATGGCACTGACAGTAATGCTGCAGAAACCAACTATTGTCAATTATAGCTAAGTAATACAAATGGGAGGACAGCACAAGCCATGTCTTCAGACAAGTTATTGCTCCTTCAGGGTCCCACCACATCTGTCAGGCATTGTGAACCCTAAGCATACTATGTGTCCATGTGGAATGGATATGGTGAAATGTCAACTGTTCAAAACAGATGTTATCCATTTTTTATATTGTTAACAGCATACATATTAGGACACATTTTCAGATCTATCTATGAAGAAAATGAGATGTAATAGTTACTTATAGTGAATTTATTGCATCTTTTCCTATTTGGAAATATTTAAAGCTACCTATCAATGAATGAGCCAGGCAACCAAGTACCAGAATCAAAGACTTCAGTAATGAATAGTGGAGTAGTTGACACAAAAAAGATTCATAATGTAAGTTTGCATTGTAATTATTTTGTTATTATGTGAATAAAAAAATAAACTGTAGGATTTTTGTAGTATACTACACTTTTATCAGTATACCAATGTCTCAAAGAGCTTTAAAATTTTTCTTCATTTGGAGGTCAGTATTTTATAGTTTTTGATTGCTTATCAGTGATAAAAAATGTACTTAGTGAAAAAGGTGTGTTTTCCCAGCTTAATAATTATCTGTCCTTTCTTCATATGCTTAGGAAATCAGAGTGTGAAATGTGAGTCTGTTTTTGGTATTGTATAAAACTTTCAAGGATATCTATGAGAGAAAATAAGCATATATAGTTTTAAAATTCCTCAGTGTTCAGTCTATCAAGAACTGAAGAAGATAAAGACTGAACTAAAGTGAACTAATAACAACAACAAAAAGTCACTGCATTTTTCTTTTCAAATTTTTATTTCAAAGTGTACCATTTAAAGTGTTTTCTGGGTTAGAATTAAGGAAAGTTTATGTTGTTTTTCAGTTTTAAGATTGCTAAAAAGGACAGAGGCCCAAGATTTGACCTCTGTAGTGATCTTATTTAGTAAATTTCCTGAGCTTCAAGTCTGCTTGCAGACAAATAACTGCTTTGTGAAAAGTGTGAGAGATTTGTAAATGAAAGTGAAAAGCTGTTCCTTTCAAGCTGAATGATCAAACACATTTTTTGAGAAAAACAGTGGTTGAACAGGTGTTTAGTATTAGGGGCTTGTGATGTAAAGAATGCAACAACTGAATCTGGTGAAAATCCATGTAGTATTAAATTCTTTGTTGTTAAGGAGCAAAACTCTATGCTGCAGAAAGTCAACTCAAATTTGTGCTCCATGAACAGTAAGATATTGAAAAATGCAGAAACTCACATAAAAGAATGTATAATTGTGTTATATCACTTACAATCATTTTTATACCTTTTACCAATATTTATATAAAATTTCATTGCATTTTTATATATTGTATTTTTTTGTGAATATTGCAAGTGTTTATAGCAATTTCCTCACTTGTTTCTATCATTAATGACTAAGATATTTTATTAAGAACAAAGTAAAAGTTAATACTTTTTGCCCTTTCATAAGAAGTGTTTTACATAATTCATGTTAATTTATAATCACCACTTCCTTATAAATCAGATAGGAAACAGGCATTCTTATTTTAGAATAAATATTCTGAATGTGTAAGTAGGTTGTAGAATTAGGGAAAAAACTCAAATAATGTCTCTTTCAAATCAGTAATATATCTATGAGATAATTTGCCTTGTAACCTTCTTAAACTTAATTTTGCTACTTGTTTAGAAAATAATGTCTGGTTTTGAATTTTGATCTTGGAGGGGAAATGTCTCTAGTAATTTCAGAAGCAGTGGCCTAAGGATCCGCTCCAAACAGAGAAACCAAAGACATTTGAGAATGGTTACTCCAAAGAGAAGAGAACAAGTTAATGTCTGTGCGGTCCAAATACAAGCTTGGGCAATTTTAGTCAGGAATGTTGAGTGCTGAGTGTGGATGAGGCCAACTTCCTGACTACAGGTGTGACGGAACACAGCTGATCAAACAGTGCAGGAATTTGACATCACTCTGTTTAACTTTAGCTGCCCAATGAGCCATGGCCAATCAGTAAGCCACAGAGAACCTGGAGAAGGCTTGCACAAGAGGGAGCAGTTTCATACTAAGAATCCTGCCATAAACACGTTTATAAGCTCGGATTTGGTCATGTTTGGGCCTAGAATGTATAGCTGCCTGACAATGTGTCAAAGAGTGTGCAACATTTTTGTTTCTTAACCTAAAACCTCTTTAAAATATAATTTGTGTTTTTTGTTCTGCCAGCCTACTTTGGGTCTACTATCATTTTTAACTCACCAAAAAGTTCACAGTGTGTTGCTCATCCGGCCTCCAGTTCCTAAAATCATAAAATATTAAAGTGAACTACATTTCAAATGTTTTTCTGTATGCCAGATTTGCAAGTGGGGATAGGAAGGGCCAAAACAAAAGTGGGGGTATAAAGTAGCTTCTCTTGAGATCATAGCTGAAAGGACCACTATCTACAAGTCAAATCTATAGGATGACACTCTAACCAACTGAGCTACTGGACCAGGGAGTTAATATTTTTAAATGGTAAAAGGTAAGGGTCCAACTTCATTCCTTTGCATATGAATATCCAGTTTTCCCAGCATTATTTGTTGAAGACTGTCCTTTTTCCTCATTGAATGTTCTTGGAAGCCTTTGGTCATGACAAAATGATTTTGTTGAAAATCATTTGAAAGAATAGCCAAGGGTTTATTTCTGGGTCTCTATTCTATTCCATTGGTCTACATGTCTGTTTTTATGTCATTATCACACTGTTTTAATTACTGTTGCTTTGTAGTAAGTTTGAATTCCGGAAGTGTGAGGACTCCAACTTTGTTCTTGTCTCTCAATTTGTTTATGTGATGTATCACATTTGTTGATTTGCGGATATAGTACCATCCTTGCATCCCTGGAATAAATCCCACTTGGTCATGGTATATGATCTTTCTAATGTAATGCTGAATCCGATTTGCTAGAATTTTGTTAAGGATTTTAGCATCTATGTTCATCAAGGATATTGGCCTGTAGTTCTCTTTGTTTTCTTGTGTGTGTGTTTTTTTTTGTGTGTGTGGTGTCTTTATCTGGTTTTGGAATTAGGGTAATGTTGGCTTCATAGAAAGAGCTTGGAAGTGTGCCTTCCTCTTGAATTTTTTGTAGTAGTCTGAGGAGGATAGGTTTTAGTTCTTCTTTGAATGTTTGGTAAAACTCCCCTGTAAAGCCATCTGGTCCAGGGCTTTTGTTTTCAGGAAGATTTTTGATCACTGCTTCAATTTCTTTGGTAGCTATCGGACTATTCAGGGTTTTTTTATTCTTCCTAATTGAGTTTTGGGAGCTTGTATTTTTCTAAGAATATGTCCATTTCATCTAGGTTGTCCATTTTGTTGGAATAGAGTTGTTCATAATATTTTTTCATAATCTTTTGTATTTCTGTGGGATCAGTTGTTACTTCACCACTTTCATATCTGATTTTGTCTATACCACCACCATTTTCTGATTTTGTTTATTTGGGTCCTCTCTCTTTGCTTCTTGGTGAGCCTGGCTAGAGGTTCATCAATCATGTTTATCCTTTCAGCTCTTGGTTTTGTTGATTTTTTTGTATTGTTTTTGTTTTTGGTCTCTATGTCATTTATTTCTGCTCTGATCTTTATTATTTCCTTCCTTCTGCTTACGCTGGGCTTTTCTTGTTGTTCTCTTTCTAACCCTTTGACTTGTAGGGTTAGATAATTTATTACCATTTTTTCTTATTTTTTGAGATAGTCCTGTAGAGCTATGAACTTCCCTCTCAAGAC
>NW_005368707.1:4078413-4080606 GCF_000412655.1 Myotis brandtii | reverse complement strand
TTTCTAATTTTATGCCATTGTGATCTGAGAAGATGCTTGATAGGATTTCTATCTTCTTGAATTTGAAGAGACTTTGCCTGTGTCCCAATATGTGGTCTGTCTTTGAAAATGACCCATGTGCACTAGAGAAGAATGTATATTCTGTGGCTTTGGGGTGGAATGTTCTGAAGATGTCAATTAATTCCATCTGATCTAGTGAGTCATTTAGGCTTTATGTTTCTTTGCTGATTTTTTGTTTAGAGGATTTGTCCAATGGTGATAGTGGGGTATTAAAGTCCCCTGCTATGACTGCATTGCTGTCAATCTCTCCCTTGATATCTTCCAGAAGTTTTTTTTTTTAATGTATTTGGGTGCTCCTGTATTGGGTGCATATATGTTTACCAGAGTTATATCTTCTTGTTGAATTGCTCCCTTTAGTATTTTGAAGTGGCCTTCCTTATCTCTTGTTATGGCCTTCACTTTGAGGTCTAATTTGTCAGATATAAGTATTGCTACCCCAGCTTTTATTTTCATTTCCATTCGCCTGAAAAACCTTTTTCCATCCCTTCACCATCTGTGTGAGTCCTTTGTTCTGAGGTGGGTCTCCTGAAGACAGCATATATATATGGGTCATGTTTTCTTATCCACTCAGCTACCCTATGTCTTTTGATTGGGGCATTTAATCCATTTACATTTAAAGTTATTATTGATAGGTACTTGTTTGTCGCCATTTTTATTCTTTATGCTGTGTTCCTTCTTCCCTTCCTATTTCTTCTTTTTATAGTAGACCCTTTAGCATTTCTTGAATTGCTGGTTTGGTGATAATAAACTCCCTTAGTCCTTTTTTGTCTGTGAAGCTCCTGATTTCACCCTCAACTTTGATTGATAGTCTTGCCGGGTACACTATTCTTGGATTCAGACCCTTGCTTTGCATGACTTTGTATATTTCATTCCATTCCCTTCTGGCCTGATGTGTTTCTGTTGAGAAATCAGTTGATAGTCTTATGGGAGATCCCTTGTAGGTAACTTTCTGTCTTTCTCTGGCAGCCTCTAAGATTCTTACTTTGTCATTGGTGTTTGCCAATTTAATTATAATGTGTCTTGGTGTCGGCTTTTTGGGGTTCATCTTGTTTGGGACTCTGTGAGGTTCTTGGACTTGTGTGAGTCTTTTCTTTCCAATAACAGGGAAGTTTTCTGTCATTATTTCTTCAAACAGGTTTTCTGTTCCTTGCTCAGTTTCCTCTCCTCTGGCACCCCTATTATGCAGATGTTGTTTCATTTTGTGTTGTGCCAAAGTTCCCTTAGGTTCTCCTCCTGTTTTTTAAGTGGTTTTTTTTTTCCAGATGCTGCTCTGCTTGGGCATTTTTTTCTAGCTTGTCTTCTAACTCACTGATGCAGTCCCCTGTTTCTTCTAGTCTACTGTTGATGCTTTATATTGTGTTCTTTATTGCAGCAATGTCATTCTTAATTTCTTCTTGGCTCTTCTTCATTTCCTCTTGGTTCTTACACATACTGTTGAATTTGTCTTCCATCCTTTTCAGCATCCTTATGACCATTGCTCTGAATCCTTTCTCTGACATATTGCTTGCCTCCATTTCATTACTTCCTTTTCTGGTGATTCCTTCTTTTCTTTCATATGGGGGCTGTTTCTTTGTTTCCCCATATTCACTCCTCTCAGAGTGTCTGGTTATGTAGTTCTTTCTCTCCTTCATTGACTAAAGGCACAAAACACAACACAACAAGACACAATACACAGGGCACCAAACACAAATGTCTTCATGATACCAGTAACCCTAACTAAAGGTGACCACCAGAGAAAAGAGAATTAGGGGAGAGAAAAGAGTGCAAAAATGATATTCAGAAAAGGCAAAAATGTAAGAGAAAAAAGAAAGAGAAGAAAAAAGAAGAGGGAAAAATATATGTATATGGAGAGAAAACTCCAAAAAAAACAACAACTAATTCAAAAAATGCAAACAACAAACACCCAGAGAAGAATGAAAACAACAACTAATCCAAAAAATTCAAACAACAAACACCCAAACAACAAACACCCAGATGAATCTGAAGAGGTCGAGCTTATTTCCAGAAGGTAAGGTGAAGGAATTGAATGGATGGGGAAATGGACACAATTCAGTATAGAGGAGGTAGAAAGAGAATGAATGTTTAAGAAGAAAAGTAAAAACCAAAATAAAAAAATTAAAAAGAGAAAAAATA
>NW_005368707.1:4065853-4077608 GCF_000412655.1 Myotis brandtii | reverse complement strand
AATAAAAAATAAAATAAAACTAAAAATAATGTAAAATAATACTGATAATAATAATTAAAAATAAAAATATAATAATAAAAAAGTAAAATAAAATGAGAAAAAATATTAGTTTTTTAAAAGATAAAAAATAAAAAAGTGAAATAGTGGAGGTTGTTCACTTCAGTGGAGCTTCAATGACCTATGGGGGCTGGTTTAAGACCCCTGTCTACTGTTATGCATGGCACATCTGTTTATTGTCAGGTAGTCAGCACAGTGTTGAAGTTCCCTGTGATCCACCACTCCTCTGTGTCATAAGCCACAACCTTGGTTTCAAGCAGATGGGATCTCTCTGCTCACTTTGTTTCTCTGCCTGCCTTCAGTTGTATGTACACAAGCGTCAATTTCTGACACAACCCCTGGGTGGCGGTGTTTCCGAGACCAAATGGTCCCTCAACCCAGTGTTTAGATTCTTCTTTCCCTGCCGCACTTAATTCTGGGTTGGAGGGATGGACTGACCCAGAGCAAGTTTCCTGCTCATCTCTCCTAATTCTGATCCCCAGTTTCCACAAAAACAACTTCCCCCTGCAGTCTCAGTGAGTGTTTTTAATCAAAAGATCCTATGCACTGGGTTTAGGAAGTAAAAGCAAGGAAGTTATAAAGACAAAGTAACCGTGCCACCTCGCGTCTTTTTCCTCCAGGCACTGCACGGCCAGTATAGAACTTCAGGCTGCCTTTCTAGGCACGGTCTCCCATGGCTGTGGGCTTAGATCTAGAGTCCCCCTCGGCCAGCAGCCTTGTGGATCCCCTTCCACATTCCAGAGCTACACTGACTCCAAGGGCCATGGATTTGGTAGGGCACAGTCTCCCTCTGAGACTCTAGTCCCCACTGCGTGCGTTTTTCCCTCCAGCCTGGATCCCAGATCTCACCTCTCTCTAGGTCAGTGGTTCTCAACCTTGGCTGCACATTAGAATCACCTGGGAATCTTTTTAAAATCCTGATTTCTGGGCCTCATCCTCCGGAAATTCGGTTTCTTTGTATGGGGTGGGGCCACAACATTAGTAACAAAGAAACAGAATTTCCGGAGGATGAGGCCCAGAAATCAGGATTTTAAAAAGAGTCCCAGGTGATTCTAATGTGCAGCCAAGGTTGAGAACCACTGCTCTAGGTGATCTCTGACCGTTCCATATACAGATTGCCTTACCAGCTGTGTTTAATTTGCTAATTCTGGGCGGATGTTATTCGATTCAGCTGTTCCTTCTATCTGCTCTGTGAGAAAGTGCAGGACCTGGCCATGTATTCAGCCGCCATCTTGTCTCCCCCTGGACAAACATTTTAGGTGCCCGTGGCCAGGGAGGCTGGAGTCTTGGTGTTCGTGGGTTCACAGCTGAGGCAGCTGGTCCCTGGGCGTTGTGGCTGTAGGGTCCCGGGATGTATCTGAAGTCTCCCCGGTTGAAGTTAAGGCTGGACTTCCAATCATAGCCACTCTCCCCTTCAAGATGGTGTGGTCTCTGCAGCAGAGCCTGCTGCTCCAAGAGAGATTTCAGCTGTAGTAGAGGCTGCCTGGCCAGAGGAGCCTGGTCTGCCAGTCCCCAACAGTCCTGTAGAATATAAGTGTCCCTCACTCACAAATACAGACACTCCCAAAAAATGCACTGCACTCTCCTTTTGCTCTTTCACTCACACACTATCTTGCAGCCTGCTGTCCCATTGGCTGCCATCTTGGGTCTCCAACTTTGTTCTTCTTCTTCATGATTGTTTTTGGCTATTTAGGATCCCTTGAGATTCTTTGTGAATTTTAGGATGGATTTTCTATTTCTGAAAAAAAAAAATTATTGGGATTTTGTTAGGTATTGTATTGAATCTATAGATCACTATGGGTAGTATTGACAATGTTAAGTCTTCCAATCCATGAACACAGGATACTTTTCCATTTATTTGTGTCTTGACCAGTGTTTTGTATTTTTCAGTGAGCCAGTATTTTGCCTTTTTTCTAAATTATTTTCTATGCATTTTATCCTTTTTGATGCTATCATAAATGGCACTGTTTTCTTAATTTCTATTTCGGATTGTTCATTATTAGTGTATAGAAATAAACTTTTCCATGTTGATTTTGTCTTCTACAACTTTGCTGAATTCATTTATTAATTCTATCAATTTATTTTGGAATCTTTAAGTTTTTCTACATTTAAGATCATGTCATTTTTCAACAGAATTAATTTTACTGTTGTTTTCCAACCTAGAGATTTTTTATTTCTTTGTCGTTGTCTTTCAGCAGTTTGATTATAATATGTCTCAGTGTAGATCGCTTTAGGCTTAACCTAGGGTATGTTGAGCCCATTGGGTTAGCCCTTGCCAAAGAAGACAAAAATGTTACTTAGATTGATGTTAGAGTTCACTGCCTATGTTTTCTTCTAAGAGGTTTATGATTTCAGTTCTTACATTTAAGTCTTTGATTCATTTTGAATTTATTTTTGTAAATGGTCCAGTTTCTTTTCTTTTTTTTTTTTCCTGTTCAATTTTCCCAACACCACTTATTGAACAGGCTGTCATTTCCCCATTGTATGTTCTTCCATTCTTTGTCCATAGATTAATTGACCATATACGAGAGGGTTTATTTCTGGGCTCTCTATTCAATTCTATTGATCTCTGTGTCTGTTTTGTGACAGTTCTGATTTGTTTTTATTATTATAGCTTTGTAGTATAGTTTGAAATTAAGAGCATGTCCTTCCAACTTTGTTCTTTTTCAAGATTGCTTTGGCTATTCAGGATTTTTATGATTCCATATAAATTTTAAGATTATTGTTCTAGTTCTAAGGAAAATGCCATTAATAGTTTGATAGAAATTGCACTTATTATGTAGATTGCTTTGGATAGTATGGACATTTTAATAATATTAATTTTTCCAATTTATGAGCATGGTATATCTTTCCATTTATTTGTGTCCTATTCAATGTCTTACAATTCTCAGAGTACAGGTCTTTTATCCCCTTAGTTAAATTTATTCCTAGATATTTTATTCTTTTTGATGCAATAATAGTCATTTTCTTAACTTTTCCTTCTGATAGTTCATTATTAGTGTATAGAAATGCAACAAATTTCTGTATATTAATTTTGTATCCTGCTGAATTCATTTATTCTAATAGTTTTTTGTGGAGTTTTTATGATTATCTGTATATAATATATAGCAAATAATGACAGTTTTACTTCTTCCTTTCCGATTCGAATGCCTTTTATTTATTTTTCTTATCTAATTTCTCTGGCTAGGACTTCCAATATTATGTTAAAAATATGTGGGGAGAGTGGACATTGTCTTGTTCCTGGTCTTGGAGGAAAAGCTTTTTTTTTTTTTTTTCACCATTGAGTATGTTAGCTGCAGGTTTGTAGCTGTTGATCTTGATGAGGTTTCCTTGTATATGATGGGTTATGTACAGCTTTCAAGATTCTCTTTTTGTCTTTCACCTGTTTGACTATGATGTATCTAGGTATATATATTTCTTAGTTTAACCTATTTGGAATTCATTAAGATATTAGATATATGGATTAAAGTTTTTCAATAAATTTAGAAAAAAATTTAGGTGATTGTCTTTATTTCTTCAAATGTTCTTTCTTCTCCTTTCTCTCTATTCTCTTCTTCCAGAACTCCCATATAGGCATATTGGTATCCTGTTGGTCCCTGAGGATATGTTCAACTTTCTTTTTTGCTCCTTAGACTATGTAATATGAATTGACCTGTCTTGTAGTTTACTGAATCTCTCTTCTGCCTGCTCAAATCTGCTATTGGGCTCATTTAGTGAATTTCCCATTTCAGTTACTGTACTTTTCAAGTCCAGTATTCCTCCTTGATTATCCTGTATAATAAAAGCCTAAATGACCAGTGGAATGACTGGTCACTATGACACGCACTGACCACCAGGGGCAAACGCTCAACGCAGGAGCTGCCCCCGGCCCACAGGCCCTGACCAGCAGTGGCAGTGGGGTTTGGGGCCAGCAAGCGCGTGGCACCAGGCTAGCCAAGGTGGGTGCCAGTGGGGGCCCCTGATTGCCCCGCTGGTCACCCCGCAGAGTGGCCCTGATTGCCAGCCAGGCCTAGGGACCCTACCCGAGCACATATTTCATGCACTGGTCCTCTAGTTTTTTAATATAATTTAAATCTCTTTATTAATGGTCTCTACTTCCTGATACATTGTTATCAAACTTTAATTGTTTAGGTATTGTTTCTTTTAATTCCTTGAACATATATATTTATAATATCTGATTTAAAGTATTTATCTAGTAAGTCCAACATGGTAGAGGCTTCCTTAGTGTCAGATTTTATTGACTGCTTTATTTTCCCTGGGGCATACTTTGGGGCACACTTTGCTGTTTCTTTGTAAGTCTCATAACTTTTTGTTAGAAAGTAATATTTTAAATAATGTAATGTAGAAGCTCTAGAAACCAGATTCCCCCTTTCTCAGGGGTTATGTTGTTGCTATTTGTTATTGTTTTTACTATTGTTTGTTTGTTAGTGACTTTCTTGGACTAATTTTGCTACATCTCTATTCCTTGTCAGTGTGGCCACTGAGGTCTCTGAGTTGACAGATATCTTCTTAAATGTCTTGTAATGTTTGGTGAGGGGCTCTGTGTGCATTTTATGGTGCATATGGAATACTCCAACAGTTTACAACTCTGTGTTACCTCTCATTTAGGTTTTCATAGAGCCTCAAGGTCAGCCAGGGTGCAAAGGTAGGACTCTCTCAGGTCTTTTTTGAGTATGTGCATAACCCTACACTTGCACATGGCATTAACATCTCAACACCTTTTATGTTAAATAATTGCCACTGATTGACTTTCCCCACTGAGTGAGCCCTGAGGTAAAGACATGCCTTTTGGAGTTTGTTCTAGATACTGCTATTCAGGTTAAATAGTGATCATTCTGTTGGAATGGGCTCTTTGGGGAGCTCTAAATCCATTCTTCTCCTCCTGTGGCTGCTAGGCTGCTGGTTTTTCCAGATACCATGGTTTCAGTCCTCCTGGTTTTCCCTCCTTCTGCAAAGCTGGGGAGGAGGATATGGGAATAGGAAAAATTAAAATGGTGTAAAGCTCACTGTTCTTACTGAGATTCAGCCATTTTTCTTGAATAAACATTCACATTGCTTTTCATGGATTTTGACATTCTGAAAAAGTTGATTTTGCCATATTTTGTCAATGTTTCCATTGTTGTTATATAGTATCAGATTATATAGGATAAGATCATAAAGGATCATGATCAGAAGCTTTACCTCTGTTTATTCTTAAACTAAATATGGGCTTTTAAGTTCATCATTTTTTTACAATGATATTATGGTTTTGGAAGTAACAGCAACACAATTTCATAATTATCCAGATTGGTTATTCTTTACTCTAGATACATATTACCTTCAGAGCTTTAAAATAATATTCTCATGCAAGGGCCCTGTCCCTGTTCTGTATATTGAGATTGGTGCCCAGGCATTTATATTTCTAAGAGATCAACTCATGTGATTATTATGTGAAACCAGGGCTGAGAACCACTGATCTTGAATTTACTCATTTTGAATGCCACAACATAATACAGTACCTTACATTTCTGAGGCTTCTAATTTGCCAAAATGGATAAATGAGTGAATGTATGAATGAAAGTGGTTTTGATGATATAAATAAACATAGATTTATTATCTAATGACAAAGATGTATTTTTGTCAACTCATTCTTTTTTAGATTTTAAAACAGGATTGAATATACAGTAAAATATTTATTGTTACCTGAGTTATGTTTATTGAAAAGTCACAGGGGTGAATTATATGTAGAATCAAATACATTTGAGGTGATTGTTAAGCTGATATTTTAGTTAGGTAAACTATTGGTAACAAATACTTTTTCAAAATAATAAGAAAATAATAATAGCTATTACCATATTCCAGACACCTTGTTATATGTTTATATGTATCCTCTGAGTAACTCTTAAGAGATAAATGCTATCACTAGTTCTGTTTTACATATGAAGAAATTGAAGTTTAGAGAGAAGTTAAGTAGCTTGCTCAAAGCCATATAAAATGTAATGAAGCTGGGATTTACCCCACGTATTCTCACTGTATGACTTAAACTCTTAACCCAGTGGTTCTTAAACTTTGATGCACATTGCTATCACTTAGAGATCTTTACGGATGCTGGCTCTCACCACATACATTCTGATGTAATTAGTATGGGGTGCAACTTGGGCTTAGGGAATGTTAAAAATTTCCTTAGGTGCTTTTCATGTGCAACAGAGTTTGAGAACTGCTGTTCAACAATATTTTCTACTTAACTAAGGAATTTATTTCAACATCAGAATGCTTGGATAAATTTTTTACTTAGTTGAATAGACTCTTATCTGTTGAACTGGGAAGCTAACCCCATATTTATACAAAAATGTGATGTAACAGACCCAACAAATTAACTTCTGCAAAGTAATTTCTTCATAATTGAAGAATCTCTGTTTTTTAAATATCTATTTCATATAGTTAAATATTTTTTCTGTCAAGATTATGGTTTTGAAATTGTTTTTAGCACTGTTCAGAAGCATCCGATTGGATCTTAACAAGAAATTGCTTTATTTATCTTAATCTTTGGGTTATTGAGTACAAGTAGGAAAAAGTTAAATATATATATACTATTTAATAACTATGTACATATAAACATATATATACACACATAATTTTATAAATAATAGCTATTTTATAATAATGTGATTTAAATTTGTTTAGCATCTGTTCTTGTTATAAACTTCTTTCAAATACACCATTGCTTAAAAATGTCATTTAATTAACTCTATAAGCCTCTGGATACACAATAGTGCCTCACAATTTAGACCTCCCTATTAACAGAATATTGCATTAAAGCAGAATCAACACAGGACATAGTAAAATGTAAAAATCACAGTTGTCTGATTTTTAAGAAAATTCTCTTAAATTAGGTTAGGCAAGTAGAAAAAAATCAGACTCATTAAATTTGTTTTTCTTATTTTTCTTCTGATTTAATGGGATAAAGCTACCCTCAAAGTATATGCTATGTTAGACTATGAGGGCTGTATCATTTATTTTACCTGAAATTAATTTATTTTTTCTTCAGTTCAGAAGCAAAAGGGTAGTAATTGATGTTCTAGTTTGATTTTTGAAGAACTACTTTGGAAAGTGTAAAGTAATTCTAAATCGGCTATATGTATAATTTATTTAATGCTGTAGGACTTGTTTACTAGGAAAAGAACAAGAATCTTATTGAGATAAAGCCACACAGTTTGTTTTCCTTAAGTATACAGGCTGGGGCCAAAGTAGGTTTACAGTTATTTGAATGGAAAATAATACAATAATTGATAAATAATAATACAAGAATAAACTTTGTGTTTCACATACTCACAACTGTAAACCTACTTTTGTCCCACCTTGAATATAGGTTGTATTTAGAATTTTAAAAGCATTTAACTTATTGAATATACTTTTAGAATAAGATTTGCCTGTTTAGTTTTGGTTTCTTGATGTTATTCTAATGTGAATGTAGCATTTTTGAAATTATTTATATGCAATGTGCTATTTTAAAATCTTTTCCCAACACTATCTTATGCATTGTGTGATCTCTACCTGGCACAAAGCAGGGTTTTCTAGCCCTTATGGATAAACATTTTTGTCGTAAGTCATGCTGTGCTTGCTTATATGTGTTTTAAGGTTGCATTATATTTATCTCATCTCATCAGAAAACTGCCAGTTCTTTTTGCTGAAGGCAAGAGAGGGAGTTTCATACCCATTAGTTTTAATTGCTCTGTACCAAAATATTCAGTTTTCTATTCCATTCATCAATCTTGAAATAATGTCTTAATATTTTCCTATTAGTTGAATTATAATCAAACGTATTTTTGCTACTTCATATTCTTCTTCTTCTTTGTAAATTTTGTTTAATTTTTACTTGACACCTTTTTCAACTGTTCAACCATTCAAGCTTTACTTTTAATAGCAGTATGAAGGTGTTTCATGCTCTTTTTCAATTACTGTTTTTGTTTGTCTTGGGAAACATAATTGGCAAAATAGCTCCATCTATTTTAGAATTGTTAGTCCTCTAAATTTTGAAGAGTCTTCTCACTGTTTATAAGCTAGGTTTTAATCTGATAAGTATAATTGTTGGTACTTCAAACAAGTTTAAGCCCATAGTGTGTAGTGAAAAAACATAAATGAGAAATCAGGAAATCCAAGGTTGATTTTCAGTTTTGTCACCAACCTTGAACCTTCCTGTCTATAAAATGGGGATGTTATGCCTCCTTAAGGCAGAGTTGTGAGGATGAGATGAGATATGTGTATGGAAGTCCTTTGTAAACTGCAAAAAAAATTAGGCTTCTATTGTTGTTATTACTACTACTAGTAGTAAGGGTTTTTCTATTATAGATGAAAATTTGAATTGTGTATAACCCATATTGGCAACATTGGCAAAGTCTAGTTTTTTAAGATATGTGAGAAGGTGGAAAATGTGGTGAATTTTCCCAGTTGCTTAGCATTAGTGAAATACAGTTTTGGCAGAGTAATTACTTTTTCCATCCTCAAATATTCTGTCTCCATTTCCATACAAACTATGTGAAGCACGATGTCATATGTTTAAAACTTTAAACCAAAAAAGAAAGAAAGAAAGAAAGAAGTCTCACCTTCAAAACAAATAAACAAACTTTGGAGAGGTCTGTAGTCTTGAGTCTTAACATTTCACTGTCCCACAGATTGTAAACATTACAAGGCCTTGGTGTGCCATGTCCATGATCTCATTGAGATTTTGGCTCCCGTACATCACACCATGCACCTTAGGAAGTTCTTGGATCAGAGGCAGAGGCGATCACTTTTGTTTTTTCCCCAGTATGGTGCCAGTTCTGTGATTTACTGTGTCTACTGATAAAGCAAAGAGAGAATCAGGAAAGTCCCTAAACTGTGAAGGGGGAATTGATCTTACCAATTTATATCCCATCTTACAAAGCTAATGTTCTTTTCTTTTTAATGTTTGTAACTGATTACGTATCTTAAAATTATAGTCCCCTTATTCCTTTCATTTTTTCAGAATACAGCAAACATTTATTGAAAGTCCACTAAGTGATAGACACCAGATTATATTCCAAGGGAGAGCCAAAGAATAAGACCAGAGGTCTCTTCTGGAAGAACTCACAAATTAATGGGAAAAGGACCCATAATAAAATAATTACAATATAATAAAAAATTGCTATAGATAACTTTTGGTATTAAATGACCAATTCAGATTTTAGGATTAGTTTAGGATTTTAACTCAACAATGTCATCAAGGATCCAGGCTAATTTTCCCCTTTCTGTTCTGCCAGTCTTAGTGGGGCCTGATTATTCCTTATTATAAATAGGAAAACTGTTCCAGAAGATTCTTAGTAGACATCATCTCAGAACTCACTGGCCATAATTGGGCCATATCTAGCCGCCCCCTCCCCCCACAAACAAATAATTGACAAAGGGAATGAGATTTTCAGGATAGGCTTAGGCCAGTCAAGGGTAATCTCTGGGGTATAGGGGCACTTTCTCCTGATGCTTGTGTGTGACGGTTCGATCCAAAATAATCAAGGCTTGGCAAACACAGGCAGATGAGGAAGTGGATTTTGTAGAAAAACATATACAAGAATACAGAGTGAAGAGAGTGACCAGTACTGAGAAAGAGAATGGGAGGAAAAGCATGGAGGCGATGTTATTTAAACTACTATTTTTAAAATGTATTACAGAGATCTGACTAATGGTTGCCAGATGAGAGGGGTTGGGAGACTGGGTGAAAAAAGTGAAAGAGATTAAGAAGTATTAATTTCCAGTTATAAAAATAGCATGTAAAATACAGCATAAAGAATATAGTCAATAATATTCTAATTATGTATGGTGTCAGATGGGTCCTAGACTTATTGGAGTGATCACTGCACAGGTATATAAATGTTTACTAGTAATCACTATGTTTTATACCTGAAACTAATATTATATGCTAACTATAATTGAAAAATAATTTTTAAAAAAACATAAAAATAGTCTGGCCAGAGTGGCTCAGTTGGTTGAGAATCAACCTGTGCATTGAAAGGTTGCCCATTTGATTCCCAGTCAGGTCACACGCCCGGGTTGTGGGTTTGATCCTACATACGGAAAGCATCCAATGGATGGTTCTCTCTCTCTCTCTCTCTCTCTCTCTCCTCTTCCTGTTTCTCTTCCTCTCTTTTTCTCTCTCTCTCCTTTTGTCTCTTTAAGCATGTCTTTAGAGACAAAAAAAAGATTAAATTTTTTAAAATATATAAATATAAAAAGAACAAGCAATGGAGAAACAGATGGTTGAATTATTCTTGAAAGGAAGCTTATAGATATAGCTAAGATAATAGAATTTCAGGTGCCATAATAAAGACATGATTAAAGAGATGCAGAAGCTCAGTTTAATCTACTAGGGAAAAAAGTAATTCATAGGAGTTTGGCAGAGAAATTAACCTTTGATTTTAGTACTGCCAAATAGAATAAAGAAGAAAGATAATAATGTAAAGGTGCATTTTTATGGGCTCTAAAGTAAGTACATAAGAAAAAGATCAGAGAGTTCAATTTATCCTTATATATTTCTGAAATTATCCATGCAGTACCATAGTCTACAATCCTGTAGAATTTTGAACTTCAAAGTCCAAGAACCACCAAGTTAGTCTAAAGGACAGAACAAAAGAAACTGTGCCTACATGGCCTATGTGTGAAGATGATTCTGTTTTTAAAGTTACTTCTTAAAGAATACATAGAGAATTCTATTGTTTTCACTTGTCTGTAGGTTTTACTCTATCCTATCCTATATAATAAAAACCTAATATGCTAAGTGTCTGGTCGACTGGTTGGCCATTCAACCAATCAAAGTGTAATATGCTAATGATATGCTAAGGCCGCTCGCTATGACATGCACTGACCATGAGGGAGCAGACAGTTGACTGATCAACCAGTTGCTATGATGGGCACTGACCACCAGGGGGCAGACGCTCCGACCGGTAGGTTAGCTTGCTGCTGGGGTCTGGCTGATTGGGACTGAGCGAGATGAGCTGGACATGCCTTGGAGTCCTTCCATGGTCCCTCCCCAGCTAGCCAACCTCCCACATCTCTCCCCAGCCCCAATCATGCATCGGTGGGGTCCCTTGGCCTGGCCTGCACCTCTCACAATCTGGAACCCTTTGGGGGATGTTGGAGAGTCGGTTTCAGCCCGATCCTGTAGGTCAGGCTGAGGGACCCCACTGGTGCATGAATTCGTGCACCAGGCCTCCAGTTGTAAAAGAAACCTCTATGGTCACTTAAAAACAGAGCTTCAAATTTATGAAGTAAAAACTGATAGAACTAAAAGGAGAAATAGAAAAATCCACATTTATAGTTGGAAATTTCAATACTTCTTTCTTTGCAGTCAATAGAAAATAAGTGAGGATATAGAAGACCTAAACAATTATACCAACCAACTTAAGCATTACTGATAATTATTAAACACTAGAGGCCCGGTGCATGAAATTTATGCACGGGTAGGGTCCCTAGGCCTGGCCGGCAATCAGGGCCAATCAGGGCCTTCCAGCTGCCGGCCGGGGCCTTCCTTCCCTGGTTGCCAGCTTCTGGCCAGGGCCTCCCTTCCCTGGCTGCCAGCTGCCAGCTGGGGCCTTCCTTCATTTAGCACCACACCCTGGTGGTCAGCGCACGTCATAGCAAGCGATCGAACTCCCGGTCTCCAGTCGAACACCCAAGGGGACACTTTGCATATTAGCCATATATATATATA
>NW_005368707.1:4065206-4065729 GCF_000412655.1 Myotis brandtii | reverse complement strand
TGTATGTATATATACACACACACATACATATATATATATTTTTTACATATATATGTAAAATATGTATATTTTATATATATTTTACATATATATATATTTACATATCCTATCTAATAATAGAGAAACATGGTAATTAGCCGTACCTCCGCTACCTTCCCATTTGGCTAATCAGGGCGATATGCAAATTAACTGCCAACCAAGATGGCGGCCGGCAGCAAGGCAGCTTGAAGCGAACAGTAGGCTTGCTTGCTTCAGTGATGGAGGAAGCCAACGTTCTCTGCCTGCGACTGCCGGCCTCTGAGCTTGCAGTTTAAAACATTGTTACAAATATAGAAGCTAAACAAAACCCCAGAAACCTGCTTTCAGCCAGCTGGGATCTCAGAGCTGGAGTTGAAACAATGTTTCAATTATAGAACCCAAACAAACCAGATACCTGCTTTCAGCAGCCGGGATCTCAGAGCTGGAGCCAAGCCTCAGAGCTAAAGCTGGCCCAGAATAAAAAAAAAAGAAAAAAAGGACAGGT
>NW_005368707.1:4058448-4064315 GCF_000412655.1 Myotis brandtii | reverse complement strand
GGGCTGAGGACCCCCCTCTCCCCGCCCCGAGTGCACAAATTTTTGTGCACCGGGCCTCTAGTATATATATATATATATATAGATTCCACCCAACAACAGCAGAATACACATTCTTTTAAAGTGCATATGGGGCATTCACCAAGCTGGACCAAATTCTGAGCCATAAAACAAACCCTAAGAGATCATAAAAATTAAAATCATCAGTTCTTTGACCATAATAAAATTAAACTAGAGAAAGAGGAGCAAATAAATCCCAAAATAAACAGAAGAAAGGAAATAATAATTAAGATAAAATATTAATGAAATTAAAAGCAGAAAAACCAATAGAAAAAAGTAAAAGGCTGGATCTCGGGGAAAAAAATCAATAAAATTGATATACCTCTATTTACTTTGATCAAGAGAAAAAGAGACAAGATACAAATTACCAATACCAGGGATCAACATTATAGACCCTAGAAATACTAAAAGGATAATAAGTAGATGTTTTGAACTAGATAGTAAACCACTCCTACTTACTCAAAAAAATTTATGCTCAGAAAAAAAAGCCTGTACATGAAAATTTATAGGGGATCCTATATAAAAAAGATCTAATATGCTAATTAGACCAAACAACAGAATGACCATCCAGATGACCTTCCGGATGAAGCTGGGGCTGCAAGGACCAAGGCAGCCAAGGCTGTGAGGGCCAAGCCCCTTGCACGAATTTCGTGCATCGGGCCTCTAATTTATTCATAATTTCAAAAATCTGGAAATAAATGAAATACTCTTCATCTAGTAAATAGATAAATAATGGTACATCCATAAAATAGAATGTGATTTAGCAATAAAAATGTATAGAATACTGATTATAGTCTTTTTCTATTGCTCATGCTACATGCAGTTACATGGATTAATTTCAAATGTGTTAGAGGTCAGACTCAAAAGGCTTCATACTATAATCATTCCATCTATAAGATATTCTGGAGAAGGCAAAAATATAGGGACAGAAAGCAGATAAAAACTTTCCAGGGACTGGGAATAGGAAGAAGTATTAAAAGTTCAGTCAGTTTTCAGGGCTGAGTAGGAGTTTAGAAGGGCATCCAGGTAAAGAAAATAACATAGTTAAAGATGTAAAACAATGACACATTAGGGAATAACAATAATCTAGAAGCTGGAGTATGGTTTATGCAAAAGAGTATACTGGGAAATAAGAGGATGAGGTTGGGACAAAGAGGGAAATGTTTTAGACCTTATTCTGAAGATAATGAAGCACCACCCATGGTTGCAGTTTCGATTCCCAGTCAGGGCACATACCTAGGTTTTGGGTTCCATCCTTGGTTGGGACGCAAATGGAAAGCAACCCATCAATGTTTCTCACATTGATACTTCTTCTGTCTCTTCCTTCCTCTCTCTCTAGAATCGATAAGCATGTCTTCAGGTGAGGAATGGGAGAGAGAGAGAAAGAGAGAGAGAGAGAGAATGAGAGAGAGAGAGAGAGAGAGAGAGAGAGAGAGAGAATGAAGCACCAATAGAGGATTATAAGAAATCAGCAGCCAACTTTTGTCAATGTCTTTCTAGTCTTTTTGGAGGTCTGACACTCATTCTCAAGCAGATTCCTCAGGAAAGGCCTGGGTTAACAGCATTCCCTGAAGTCTTCCATGTTTACAATAGTTTTATACTTGAAGGTTATTTTGGCTGGATATTAGAATCTTGACTCACATTAAGTAGCTTACATATGTTATCCCTTACTATGCATAAAATATTACTATTAAAGGTCTAAGGATAATGTAATATTCTTTCCCTTAGAAGTAACTTGGTCTTTTTGCCTAGATCAGTGGTTGGCAAACTGCAGCTCGCGAGCCACATGCGGCACTTTGGCCCCTTGAGTGTGGCTCTTCCACAAAATACCGATTTCTGCACATGGGCCACGAAGTTTCAATCGCACTGTACGTGCGCACCCGCACTTGGTATTTTGTGGAAGAGCCACACTCAAGGGGCCAAAAAGCTGCATGTGGCTCGCGAGCCGCAGTTTGCTGACCACTAGCCTAGATGACCAAAATTTTTTTTCTTTTTTATCCAAATCCAGTAGTTGTACTAGAATGTCTTTATGTTAGCCCATTTTGGGTCAATTTTTTCCTAGTGTATAAGGTGACTTTTCAGTGTTTTAAGGTTTTATTACTTAAGAGGAGAGAGTTTTCTTGAATTATAATTTTAAAAATTTGCTCTGTTGTATTGTTTTGTTTCCTTCTTAGAGACTCTTACTATACATATGTTCACTCTTCTCTGCCTACTTGTTCTCTTAAATTTTTTGTTAGATCTTTTTTCATTATTTTCACATCTGCTATTCATTTAAAGACTAGGGGCCTAGTGCATGAATTCATGCACCTTAAAAGAAACTGTGGACCGTGAGGCTGTGGTGGGCACAGGGGCAGGTCTCGGCCCATTCTCTGCTCCCCCCCCCAACCCCTCCCGCTGCGGCCGCTGGTCCCTGTCTGCCTGCAGCTCTGCTCCTGCCGCTGTCGCTCTTACACTCTGATGGCGTTGGCCCCGCTTGCACCTGCTGACATCACAGAGCGATTGGGGCCAGCACCAGCAGTGGGTGCAAGAGGCGGCTGCCAGCCCCGATTGCCCCTCAGGAGCAGGGGGAGGTGGAGAAGCCCTGAGGGGCAATTGGGGCCAGCAGCTGCTGCTTGCACCTGCTGATGGATCGGGGCAGGTGCTAGGTGCCAGCAGCAGGTGCGAGTACTCGGTGGAACCATGGCACATGGGAGCAAAGAATTTTCAGTAACCACCAGAGGCTTGCCCTGATGACAGCAACCGGTGCCCCGCCTTGGTCTGGTGCTCCCGCTCACCGGCTCCACCATCCCACCTCGGCTGATGCCCACCATGTTCAGTGCTCTGTCACCTGCTGCTGATGCCCACCATGTTCTGCATGTACCCCCTGGTGGTCAGCGCACATCATAGTGACCGGTTGTTCGGTTATTCTGCCATTCAGTCTATTTGCATACTAGGGTTTTATATATATACTAGAGGCCCGATGCACGAAAATTCATGCAAGAGTAGTCCTTCTTTCCCCTGGCTGCCGGCACCGGCTTACCTCCAGCACCTGGGACCCGGACTTTCCTCCTCTGGCTGCCGGGTGGCAACGGGGAACTGGGCTGGCTTCCCTCCAGCAACCCACAGGCACTCGGGATCCAAGCTGGCGTCCCCCAGGCCACCCACAGGCACCTGGGACCCGGGCTGGCTTCCCCCTGGCCCTAGCTTCATTAGGAAGGATGTCTGGAATGATGTCTGGAAGACATATGGACTAATTAGCATATTACCCTTTTATTACTATAGATCGATAGTGCATATGCTGTTTATTCAACCTTGTGTTCCTCCTAGTTTACTGTTCATTTCCAAATGAATTTTTCTTTTATTTTTAATTCTTTATGAATGTCTTTTACCTCTCTTTAAATTCTTTTACTAACCATGTAATTTATAAGCTTTAATAATTCTAATTTACATTTTTCTTTCATTGCTTCTGTGATTCTTTCAGATTTTTTGTTGTTGTTATTGTTGTTAATCCTCACCCAAGGATATTTTTCCATTAAATTTAGAGAGAGTGCAAGGGAGGAGTGGAGAGAGACATCAGTGTGAGAGAGACACATTGATTGGTTGCCTCCCACACATGTCTCAACCCGGGCCTAGGATCAAACCTACAACCAGGATGTGCCCTGGACCAGAAATCGTACCCACAACTCCAGTGCGCAGGCCAACACTCTCACCACTGAGCAACACTGGCCAGGGCTCAGCTCATTTTTAAATTATAATAACTGTATATGGAAATTGATTATAATCTTTTTCTATTGGTCATGTTTAAGTGAAGTGAGTTTTCATGATCTTTTAGAGCGAGAGATGTGGGACAGGGTAGCATTTCTAATTTCATTGTTCTCAGAATATCATTTCTGTTATTTTCACAGTGATGGAGAGTGGGTTCAGACACCTTTGCTCCCCTCCTCTTTTTTATCTGTACTCTCTCATCCTTCATCCCATTGTCCTAGTCTTGCTCAATTTGGATGCAACCCCGAGTAGTTTCTCTTTAGTACAGGGCTTTGTTTTAGGAGAGGGCTTCAGTTTGTAGTTTTAAGAATTCACAGGACTCAGACCTACAGAGTGTTCCAGCACCATCAAACCAAAGTCTGAGATTTCACTCCCGGCCACTGTTGCTGCTGTGAGCTTTCTTGTGAGACCTAAAGGCAATTCAGTTTCCCTGGCTCTTGGGGCATTCTCTAAGCCTTCCCTCCACAGGTTCCGGCGCTGTCTTAGGCATGTGAATTTTGTAGTGGTTAGTAGTTTGTCTCAACCTGCTTGTATTTTGGGATTGGTAGAAACTCCTTGTCACCTAGTATTGTTGTATACATTGTCCCTTTTTGTTTTTGTTTTGCTATACTAGTTGCTTTTTAGGGAGATTAAAGTACTATACCACCATAACAAAGAGTGAATGAAATCTTATCATTTGGGACAGCATGGGTGGACCTAGAAGGTATTATGATAAGTGAAATAAATCAGTCAGAGAAAGACAAATACCATATGATTTCACTCATATATGGAATCTAAACAACAAAATAAATGAGCAAACAAAATAGAAGCAGACTCATAGATGAAGAGAACAGACGGATGGTTGCCAGAGGGGAGGAAGTTTGGGGGGGGGGCAGGCGAAAAAGGTGAAGGGATTAAGAAGTACAAATTGGTAGTTACAGAATAGTTATGGGGATGTAAAATACAGCAAAGGGAATATAATCAATAATATTTTAATAATTATGTATGGTGCCTGGTGGGTGCTTGAAATGTCAGGGTGATCAATTTATAAGAGTATATGATTGTCTAGCCACTATTCAGTACACCTGAAACTAATAGAAAATAATATTGAATGTTAACTGTAGTTTTTAAAAATAAAAAAACTATGCCACCATTATCTTTCTAGAATTTCTCTAGTTTTCTTGAGAAAAAAAATTGTTCAGTAATTCCATAATTGACAACTGTATTAGATTACTGACACATAACATCTCTTAGAAAAGTTGAGCTTTTGGGCTACACTTTTAAAGTTCCCTGAAATTCTAAGAGTCATTGTTTTTGCTTTTGAACTTCCATGTGCATCAACTTCATTTAGACCAACTATGAGGTTAGAATTCACATAATCATAATATTGTAGAGTGGCTTTGGGATCAGACATATCTAGATTCAAATCTTCTGCCACTTATCATTTTTCTTTATACAATAAATTGGATTAAGTTACATTCCTTTGATGTGATTGCATCCTAATATGTAGAAGTGTAAAAAGGTGACAATGTAGAAAACAGTTGAAAGTATATTAATTTACTAGAGGCCTGTGGCACGAAAAGATTCGTGCAATAGGCCTTCCCTTCCCCTGGCTGCCAGCACCGGTTTTCCTCCTGCACCCAGCACCCAGGCCTTCACTCCGGCCAGAGTCGCCTTCAGCCTTTGCTGCTCCAGCTGGAGCTGCCTTCAGCACCTTCGCTGATCCGACTGGAGCCACGTATGCAAATTAGCTGCCATCTTTGTTGGTGGTTAATTTGCATATCTCGCTGATTAGCCCATGGGAGGCGTAGCGAAGGTACGGTCAATTATCCTGTTTGTCTATTATTAGATTAGATTTTGCATTACAAAAAAATGTACTGTGGAATTTTAGAAAAAAATTGCAATTAAATAATTGTATTAATCTACACTAATAAAAGAGAAACATGGTAATTAGCGTACGACCGCTACCCTTCCCATTGGCTAATCAGGGAGATATGCAAATTAACTGACAGCCAAGATGGCAGCCGGCAGCCAGGCAGCTTGAAACTAACATGAGGCTTGCTTCCTTCAGTGACGGAGGAAACCAA
>NW_005368707.1:4049181-4057503 GCF_000412655.1 Myotis brandtii | reverse complement strand
GTGACTGAGGGTGGCATCGCAACCTCCCAATCCGCCCTGCTCTGTGCATGACAGGGGGCGGTGCCCCAACTCCCCAATCGGCCCTGCTCTGAGCCCGACCAGGGGCTGCACCTAGGGATTGGGCCTGCCTCTGCCACCCGGGAGCAGGCCTAAGCCAGCAGGGCGTTATCTCCCGAGGGGTCCCAGACTGCGAGAGGGCACAGGCTGGGCTGAGGGACCCCCCCTTCCCCCCGAGTGTACAAATTTTTGTGCACCTGGCCTCTAGTATATTATAATTTGGAAGTGTGTCCTATCAAAAATTGTATTTAAATTTGACATTGAGAACAAGGTCAACAATATTGCTGACATCATTTCCCATAGTAATTGGGAGAAACAACAGGTTGTGGGAAAATATTCTTTTCCCTTACACTTGGGAAGATCCTGACTTGGTTCTTCCTTTACCATTTACTGGAAGCTTAGGTTTTTTGTTGTACCCTCAGTGAAAGTTTCCTTTTATATCTGCAAATGTGTATATAATCAAATTAAGTGAATATTAATTGAGCATATATACTTACTACCAGAAACTGGCATAGGTACTGGATATACAACAGTAAATAAGAGAGGATTTCTACACTCCTGAAACTTAGAGTTCAAGGTAAAAGCAAACAATCAAGCCATTATTGCATAGACTGGTAAGTGCTAGTATAATATAGAAGAATCAGGTAGGAACAGCTTAACCCAGACTTGAGGTTCAGGAAAGACTTCCTGAAGAAAATGGTACCTTAGTAGCTGAAGCTGTGTAGGAATTCCCAAGCTAATGGGAAAGTAGCCAAAAAGGGCATGTGCAAAGCATGGAGACATGTGCAAGCAGCACATTTGAGGACATGAATGCACAAGCAGTGTTCCCAATGCAAGCTGAGGTTCAGGCTCACCAGGAGAGTTTTTAGAAATCCAGATGTTTTTTATGGGCCCCACCCCAAACTTAATAAATTACATACTTTGGGAATGAGTGCCAGGTTTCTGGTTATTAATTCCTGTGGGGAGCCACTGGCAGAGGGTATGTGAGGGGCATTGGAGAAGGGGAATCAAGGCAGGTAAAGCAAGGCAGGGAAGCCTGGGGCACACTATGAAGGGCTGGGAAGCCAGGTGTGGGTTGGAGTTTTATCCTTAGGGCAATGGGGAGCTGTGGAAGGATCAGACAGCTGTGGGATGAGATGATCAGATTTATGATGTAGAAAGAGACTAAGTTTACAAAAACATGGCCCCAGCATTTATGAAGGACACAATCCAATTTATGAGGTTCAACATCTTAGAACCTCAGTTTTTAAATATGAAATGGAAATAATATCTACTTAGCATGTTTATTTTGAGGTTTAACTGAGATAATTTATGTAAAGTACCTGATATATATTTAGAACTCAAAAGATATTAATTTCTATAATTTGAGAAATAATTAGTGCACATTACACAGCCACCATCATACATCAGGGGAAGTGGATTTCTGTTCAACCATTTGTTTTCAGGTTCCTCTGTAAAATTCTTTTTCTCTGCCCACACCTAGAACACTGCGTCAGTGCCACTTCTCTCTCACTCTTCACTCTTTCACATTCTTTTTTTAAAAATATATTTTATTGATTTTTTACAGAGAGGATGGGAGAGGGAGGGATAGAGAGTTAGAAACATCGATGAGAGAACATCGATCATCAGCTGCCTCCTGCACACCCCCCACTGGGGATGTGCCCATAACCAAGGTATAAGCCCTTGACCAGAATCAAACCTGGGACCTTTCAGTCCACAGGCCGACGCTCTATCCACTGAGCCAAACCGGTTAGGGCTCTTTCACATTCTTAACTTCAGTTACAATCTTTAAGTGGATGACTTCCAAGTCTACATATCCAGCCATGGTATTCTTTCCTGAGCTCTAACCCCATATATCCACTTGACTCTTGGATGTCTCCACGTAAATACTTTTGGGCACCTAATTCAAATTAGATGTTTTTCCACCAACTATCACCCTTCCTTGCTCCAGAAAACAAAATAAAACCCTGCCTGTCCAACATTAGCACCACTAGGTCAACCCAGAAATGTGGGGATCATCATTGAACCACTTGTCTTTATCTTCTCTAATCAGCCCTTACAAATCCACACCCTTTACTCCAGGCTTAGACCTTTACCTTCATCTAAACCAGGGGTGGGAAACCTTTTTCTGCCAAGAGCCATTTGGATATTTAAAACATCATTCACAGGCCATAGAAAATTATCAACTTAAAAATTAGCCTACTATACTTAGTCAAACATTTAATTAACTCACCCCTAATGCCTTGGCAGGGCCAGACCAAATGATTTCCCAGGCCTGATATGGCCCATGGGCCAGACATTCCCTACCCCTGATCTAAACTATTCCTACCTTTTACCTGAATCAGTGAAACGGTCTCTGAGTTCCCAGCACCACTCTTCGCCCCACCTTGCAATCCCAAGAGAGCTTCCAAGAAACAAACTTGATAAAATTCCCTCCCACCTCACACTCCTCCACACTTAAACCTCTTTACTGGCTTTCACATGCTCAGAAAAGGAACTCCAAACTCTCTAACAAGGCTTATAAGACCTGTCAAGATCTCACCTCTTAAGTCTCATCCCCCTCCCCATTCTTTCTTTCCTATTTTATGCTCTTACCATTGTGAACTAGAGAAAAGTCATCTCTCTCACTCTTAGATCTATATTTCATGATGATTCCTCCACCCAGAATCCCCCTCGGGTGTCAGGCTTTAGCTTAACAAACGTCCTCTTGGGAGGCAGTCCTCGAATCTTCACACCAGCCAAGATTCCCTTGTTAGATGTATTTGCAGTCTCTTTACCTCTTCTCCCTTAGGGCTATTCATTAAACTTGTAATGTCTTAATGCCTGTGTTCCCCACAGATTGTAAGCAACATGATGGCAAAAGGGTATACATAGTCAATCCATATTATTCACAGATTTGAATTACTCAGGAATTCACCTACATGCTAAACTTTTTGTGTGACTGCAAAATCAATATTCATGGCAGTTTCTTGGTCATTCGTGGAGAAATTTGAGTTGCCCAATACGCATGTTCTCGGCTGAGGTCAAACTAGATGATGCTCTGCCATCTTGTTTCAGCTTTCATAGTAAGCATCCATTTTGTAGTCTACTTAGTGTCACTTTTTTTTTTTATGACTTTACTGTTTTAAATGGCCCACAAGAATAGTTCTAAATTACTCTCTAGTGTTTCTAAGCACAGGAAGGCTGTCATGTGCCTTACAGAGAAAATATGTGTGCTAGATAAGCTGCATTCAAACATAGGATATAGTGTGTTTCAATGTCAATGAATTAAGTCAAACCTCCGTCCATCACCATTTATCAGCACTTATACCCTCCTTAACTCCCCCTGCCCCCCAACCCCTCCTCCTGGCAATCACCACACTGTTGTCTGTGTCTATGAGTTTTTTTTTATTTTTTTGCTCAATCCCTCCACACAAATGAGCACCCCCAATAGCTGTCAGCCTGCTCCCTGTGAATCTGTCTCTATTTTGCTTGTTAGTTCACTTTGTTCAATACAGTGTACAGATGATGTGTTGTACAATTGTGCACCTGAAACCTGTATAATTTTGTTAACCAGTGTCACCCTGATAAATTCAATAAAAAGGAAAAAAAATATGAAATATGCCTTTAAAGAGAAACACAGAGGCTGGCAGGAACCTAACGCTGTATTTCCCTTAGGAGCATTGGTTCAGTATTCACTAATTCCACTTTGTGGTGATTTTAAAGAACATAACTATTGCAAATTATAAGTTTCAACTGTATTTTGTTAACATCTAACTCATATAAGAGTTGTTCAATAAATATTCATTGAAACTAATTTATGTGTGTGTATGTTTATATACATACATAATTTATATATAAATACATAGAAATTAGGTATAATATAGAAATAAATTAAACTGAATTTGTTTTTTAATGGCATGGGTGTACTTCACAGCTTTATCATTACTTTTTGCTTTAAAAAATGCTAAATATTAGTTTATTATTGACTAGAGGCCCAGTGCATGAATTCATGCATGGGTGGGGTCCTTTGGCCTGGCTGGTGATTGGGACCGATTGGGGCTGACCAGCAGGGGGGTGGGTAGGGGCCACAGGAGGTTGGCCAGCTGGGGAAGGGAGGTTGGCTGGCCAGGGGGAGGGGCTACAGGAGGTTGGCCAGCTGCGGGGAGGGGCCATGGGAGGTTGGCCAGTGAGGGAAAGGGACCACAGGAGGTTGGCCAGCCATGGGAGGTTGACTGTGGAAGCACACTGACCACCAGGAGGAAGCTCCTGCATTGAACATCTGCCCCCCTGGTGGTCAGTGTGCATCATAGCGACTGGTTGACTGGTTGTTCCGGTCATTTGTTTGCAACGGTCACTTAGGCTTTTATATATATAGATTAGAGGCCTGGTGCACGAAATTCGTGCATGGGGGGGTGTCCCTCAGCCCAGCCTGCACCCTCTCCAATCTGGGACCCTGCGGACATCCCTCTCGCAATCCAGGACCACTGACTCCTAACCACTCACCTGCCTGCATGCCTAATGCCCCCAACTGCCCTCCCCTGGCAGCCTGGTCGCCCCAAATGGCCCTCCCCTGCCAGCCTGGTCCCCCACAATGGCCCTCCCCTGCAGGCCAGTTCACCTTCAACTGCCCTCCCCAGCTGGCCTGATTTCACCCCCAACTGCCCTCCCCTGCCAGCCTGGTCTCACCCCTAACTGCTCTCCCCTGCCAGCCTGGTCTTGCCTCCTAACTGCCTCTGCCTCGCCCCCCACCACCATGGCTTTGTTCAGAAGGGAGTCGGATGTCTGGAAGATGGCCAGTTGACCTGGTCTAATTAGCATGTTACCCTTTTATTAGTATAGATATCTTTATTTTTTTATTTTCTAGGATGCTGGAGAAATGGTTCGTTCCTTTGTTGGTGGTTTGGAACTTGTTGTCAATTTACTGAAATCAGATAATAAAGAAGTTTTGGCAAGTGTATGTGCTGCTATTACCAATATAGCAAAAGATCAAGAAAATTTAGCTGTCATTACAGATCATGGAGTTGTCCCTTTATTGTCCAAACTAGCCAATACAGTAAGTAACATCTTTTTATTTTAAGTGCATATTGTCATAAGATGTCATGGTATAGAGGCAAAAGCAATGTGCTTTATGGTCAGACACCTGGGTTTAAGTTTAATATCCATCACTTATTAGGTATGAGATTTGGGTTAATTCATTTAATTTCTGAGACGAATACAGTGTTAAAATCCTTATGAAATAAAGGCTGTTGTCACTGGCAAGTAAAATGGTAACAAATGTGTTCTTGTAGAAATAGTAACTATCATTTTTACATCATTATTAATATATTTAAGATAATTGTCCATGCCAACTTTAGAAATTAAATGTGCCTCCCCAGCTTAGCAAGCTTGGATCAGTGGCATTCTTGAGCTAGCAGATTTTGGCAGTCACTGTACTAGTTATTCAGAGCTGTGTCAGATAGAATAAACAGCCTTGAGAGGTAATGACTTCACCATGACCAGAAGTATTTGAGCATAGCTTGGACTACCACTTGGCAGAAAAGTCATGGAGATGAAATTCAATCATTGGAAAGATGCTGGGTCTAGAGAGCCTAATACTGAGTTCCTAAAAATATCCACCAGATTCAGGTAAGGACACCAAGTTGTTGCTTAAACAAGCGAACATTAAAATCAATAAAAAGAAAACTGTATCCTTATTCAGTTATATTATACCTACACAATTAATTAGACATTGGATATAATGGCATAAAGAATACAGAAAGGAAATGGCAGACTCAAATAAGTCATTGTATGCTACACTGTCTTCTCCCTCTTGGGAACCAAGGTATATTACTGATGAAGCAGTATTCCTAGGGTGATAAAGTATAATTAATCCACTTATCCCAGTTAAGCGAAATGCTCTCTTGAGATTGTCCTATATTCTTTAATTATATTTATTACTAAACCACTTGTGGATCTGTAATTCTGTGTTGAGAATATTTACTCAAAAGGAAATTGAGCCTGGAGCAAATAATAATAATAATAATAATAATAATAATAATATCAGGCAAATACCAATAACTAATACCAGGTGAGCAGGGAGGATCACTTTTGAGTTCACTGAGAATGTTCAGTTCATAAAATGAGAATTTAGGATTAAAACATGGTCCATTGGTGACCCACCAAAATACTAGTTCCCTTCAAGACAGCACCTGAGTATCTAGCTAGCTGTTCTCTCCTGACTCATTGGCATCTTAGTGGGTAATAAACATTTAGTGCATAAACATGATCTCACGGGATCATACCACCATTCATTTCCTTTATGCAGAATAATGATAAACTCAGGCGTCATCTAGCAGAAGCCATTTCATGCTGCTGTATGTGGGGCAGAAACAGAGTGGCCTTTGGTGAAAACAAGGCAGTGGCTCCATTGGTGCGTTACCTGAAGTCGAATGACGCCAATGTGCATCGAGCAACAGCTCAGGCCTTGTACCAACTCTCAGAAGATGCCGATAACTGCATCACCATGCATGAGAATGGCGCAGTCAAGGTACAGTTGGTTGGCTTTGTGGTTTCATACAAGTTAGGCAAATGTAGTCTGAAAAGAAACTTAAGTAACGTTAAGGTTTTACCGAAGGGGGTATTTGGACAAACAAAACTGCCTCCTTGTTGGATCATAGCTGCTGTTGAATATCATGGACTATGCTGCAGAAGAGTTGCGTGGAGAATTTTCTAATCAAATATAAAATGTACTCAGTAAAATAAATAGTCATCCTGTAATTTGAACTTTATTAAAGAAAATATACAGTGTATGAACCATCAGTGGTATTCATAATTGTATTTAATATGTTACTTATTTAACACTTAAATAATGAAATATAGGCACCAACTAAATGGCAATGGAGCTGACTGAAACGGCAACCAGTCTGCAGTTTGACAGTCTGAACCAGGGGTCCTCAAACTTTTTAAACAGGGGGCCAGTTCACTGTCCCTCAGACCGTTGGAGGGCTGGACTATAGATTAAAAAAAAAACTATGAACAAATTCCTATGCACACTGCACATATCTTATTTTGAAGTAAAAAAACAAAACGGGAACAAATACAATATTTGTATTTGCATGTGGCCCGCAGACCGTAGTTTGAGGACCCCTGGCTCTGAACCATAATGGGAAAGGACAATTCAAAGACATGCTTCTTTCAAAAATATATCTGGGTTTCAAATTCTCTTTTGCCTTTAACCAATATGCAAGTAGGAGAGTTTCTGCACATAGATTGTAATGTATCTATGTGTTACATAGAAAATGCCTAGAGCTTCTGACTGGAATCTTTTGATGACACTAAACAGCTTACATGTATTAGGAAAAATTGATTTAAAGTATTAGTTCTTTTCTATAGCTTGTTTCCTTATACAATATACTATTTATTATCTCAATTGGAGGCTATGACAACTTATTTAAATTTTGAAATGCATGCCCAAAGTGGCCTTAATCTTTCAAATAAGAGTTAATAAAATTTCCAGTTAATCATATCTGGTCAAGTTTACACATGCCAAATATGAAACATCTTAGGAGGATTAGACTCTTACAATAACAATTGATAATTTTTGAAGAAATTATTTTAATTTATCCTTCAAATATATTGTAGTTTAACATGATGGTAATTTTTCTAAAATTAACCCCAATTTACATATAAGTGTGTCAAAATTTCCAGTATATATCTGACCATATAGCACAAAAGTCAAATTAGTTTGTTCAAGCAAAAAACTGGCATAAAAAGCCCCTTTTAAACTAAGCACCAATTTTTCAAAGTAAATTATTACTAATTCCAAGTTGCTAACGAGTTATAAATGCTCTCACTTCTATATGATAATGATCTTCATTATCACTTTAAAAATAAAGACATTTCTAATTTAAAAATTACTGTATGCATTCAATTCTCTCAATTAGTTTGTTCAAGCAAAAAACTGGCATAAAAAGCCCCTTTTAAACTAAGCACCAATTTTTCAAAGTAAATTATTACTAATTCCAAGTTGCTAACGAGTTATAAATGCTCTCACTTCTATATGATAATGATCTTCATTATCACTTTAAAAATAAAGACATTTCTAATTTAAAAATTACTGTATGCATTCAATTCTCTCTTTTTCTTTATTTTTTTAAATATATTTTATTGATTTTTTACAGAGAGGAAGGGAGAGAGATAGAGAGTTAGAAACATCGATGAGAGAGAAACATCGATCAGCTGCCTCCTGCACATCTCCTATTGGGGATGTGCCCGCAACCCAGGTACATGCCCTTGACCGGAATC
>NW_005368707.1:4047799-4048734 GCF_000412655.1 Myotis brandtii | reverse complement strand
TCCCATCCTCCCCTGCCTTCCCTCTGAGGTTTGACAGTCTGATTGATGCTTCTCTGTCTCTGGATCTGTTTTTGTTCATCAGTTTATGTTGTTCATTATATTCCACAATTGAGTGAGATCATGTGATATTTATCTTTCTCTGACTGGTTTATTTTGCTTAGCATAGTGCTCTCCAGTTCCATCCATGCTGTTGCAAATGGTAAGAATTCCTTCTTTTTTACAGCAGCATAGTATTCCATTGTGTAGATGTACCATAGTTTTCTAATCCACTCATCTGCTGATGGGCATTTAGGCTGTTTCCAAATCTTAGCTATGGTAAATTGTGGTGCTATGAACATAGGGTTACATATATCCTTTCTGAATGGTGTTTCTAGTTTCTTGGGATATATTCCTAGAAGTGGAATCACTGGGTCAAATGGGAGTTCCATTTTTAGTTTTTTGAGGAAACTCTATACTGTTCACCACAGTGGCTGTACCAGTCTGTATTCCCACCAGCAGTGCAGGAGGGTTCCTTTTTCTCCACATCCTCACTAGCACTTGTAGTTTGTTAATTTGTTGATGATAGCCATTCTGACAGGTGTGAGATGGTACCTCGTTGTTTTGATTTGCATGTCTCAGATGATTAGTGACTTTGAGCATGTTTTCATATGTCTCTTGGCCATCCTTATGTCCTCTTTCAAAAAGTATCTAATTAGGTCCATTGCCCATGTTTTGATTGGATTGTCCTTTTGTTAAGTTGTATGAGTTCCCTGTAAATGTTGGAAATTAAACCCTTATCGGAGATAATATTGGCAAGTATGTTCTCCCATGCAGTGGGCTTTCTTGTTTTATTGTGTTGTGTGTTTTTTTATGGTTTCTTTTGCTGTCCAGAAGTTTTTTTTATTTTGATGTAGTCCCATTTGTTTATTTCCTCTTTAGTTTCCATTGCCCTAGGA
>NW_005368707.1:4040220-4047711 GCF_000412655.1 Myotis brandtii | reverse complement strand
GTCTTACGTTTAAGTCCTTTATTCATTTTGAGTTTATTTTTGTGTATGGTGAAAGTTGGTGGTCTAGTTTTATTTTTTTGCATGTATCTGTCCAATTTTCCCAACACCATTTATTGAAGAGACTGTCTTGACTTCATTGTATGCTGTTGCCTCATTTGTCAAATATTAATTGAGCGTAGTGGTTTCGGTTGATTTCTGGGTTCTCTATTCTATTCCATTGGTCTATATGTCTGTTGTTGTGCCAGTAACAGGCAGTTTTGAGAACAGTGGCTTTGTAATACAGCTTGATAGCTGGTATTAAGATGCCTCCTACTTTGTTCTTTCTCAGGATTGCTGCAGCTATTTGGGGTCATTTTTTATTCCAGATGAGTTTTTGGAGAGTTCGTTCTAGGTCTGTGAAATATGCCGTTGGTATTTTCATGGGGAGTGTATTGAATCTATAGATTGTTTTGGATAGTATGGACATTTTAATGGTATTGATTCTACCAATCCATGAATACGGTATGTTCTTCCATCTTTTTATGTCTTCCTCTATCTCTTTTTTTCAGTGTCCTGTGGTTTTCTGAGTATGGTTCTTTTACATCCTTAGTTAAGTTTATTCTTAAGTATCTTATTTTTTTGGTGTGATGGTAAATGGGATTGTTTTTTTTAAATCTCTCTTTCTGTATATTCACTATTGCTATATAAAAATGCCATAGATTTCTTGGCATTAATTTTGTATCCTGCTACACTGCTGAATTCATTTATTAAGTCTAATAATTTTTTGATGGAGTCTTTATGGTTTTCTATGTATAGTATCATGTCATCTTCAAATAATGACAGTTTTACATCTTCTTTTCAAATTAGGATACATTTTATTTCTCCTTCTTGTCTAATTGCTATGGCTAGAACTTCCAATACTATGTAGAACAGGAGTGGTGAAAGTGGGAATCCCTTTCTAGTTCCTGTTCTTAGGTGGATGGTTTTAGTTTTTTCCCATTGAGTATGATGTTGGCTATAGGTTTGTCATAGAAGGCTTTTATTGTGTTGAGATACGATATATATTTCCACTCTTCTGAGAGTTTTTATCAAGATATGTTCTTGGACTTTGTCAAATGCTTTTTCTGCATTAATTGATATGACTATGTGATTTTTATCTCAATTTGTTTATGTGATATATCACATATATTAATTTGTGCATATTGTACCATTTTTACAACCCGGGGATAAATCCTACTTGGTCATGGTGTATAATCTTTCTGATGTAATGCTGGATCCGATTTGCTAGAAATTTGTTGAGGATTTTGGCATCTGTGCTCATGAGGGATATTGACCTGTAGTTCTCTTTCATTGTTTTGTCTTTATCTGGTTTTGTTATTAGGGTAATGCTGGCTTCATTGAATGGGCTTAGAAGTGATCCTTCCTCTTGAAATTTTTTAATAGTCTGAGGAGGACAGGCTTTATTTCTTCTTTAATGTTTGGTAAAACTCCCTGTGAAGCTGTCTGGCCCAGGCTTTTGTTTGCTGGAAGCTTTTTGCTAACTGCTTCAATTTCTTCCATAGTTATTGGCCTATTGAGATTTTTAGATTCTTCCTGATTGAGTTTTGGAAGGTTGTATTTTTTTAGGAATATGTCCATTTCCTCTAGGTTGTCTAGTTTGTAGGAATAGAATTGTTCATAGTATTTTTTACAATCCTTTGTATTTCTGTGGGGTCTGTTGTTATTTCACCCCTTTCATTTCTGATTTTGTTTATTTGGGTCCTCTGTCTGCTTCTTGGTGAGCCTGGCTAGAGGTTCATTAATATTGTTTATCTTTTCAAAGAACCAGCTCTTAGTTTCTTTTTCTTTTTTCCCCCCCTTTATTGATTAAGATATTATAAATGTGTCCTTATCCCCCCAATGTCCTCTCATTCCCCCAATCCTGCCCTCACCCTCACCCCCTGTTGTCCACATCTATCGCTTATGCTTATATGCATGCATACACCAGCTCTTGGTTTCATTGATCTTTTGTATTGTCTTTTTAGTCTCTATGTCATTTATTTCTGCTCTGATCTTTATTATTACCTTCCTTCTGCTCACTCTGGGCTTTTCTTGTTGCTCTCTTTCTAATTCTTTAAGTTGTAGAGTTAGATAATTTATTACCATTTTTATTTATTTTTTGAGGTAGGCCTGTAATGCTCTCTGAACTTCCTTCTCAGGACTGCTTTTACAGTGTCCCATAGATTTTGGATTGTTGTGTATTCATGGTCATTTGTTTTCAGGATGTTTTTATTTTCTTCTTTGATCTCTTTGGTAACCCAATAATTGTTTAATAGCATGCTATTCAGCTTCCAAGTGTTTGAATTTTTTGATTGTTTTTATTGTAGTTTATTTCTAATATTATGCCATTGTGATCTGAGAAGATACTTGATATGATTTCAATCTTCTTGAATTTGGAGAGACTTTGTCTGTGACCCAATATGTGGTCTATCTTTGAAAATGTCCCATGTACACTTGAGAAGAATGTATATTCCATGGCTTTGGTGTGAAATGTTCTGAAGATGTCAATTAAGTCCATATGATCTAGTGCAGTGGTTCTCAACCTGTGGGTCACGATCTTTTGGGGGGTCGAACAACCCTTTCACAGGGGTCGCCTAAGACCATTGGAAAACACATATATAATTACATATTGTTTTGTGATTAATCACTATGCTTTAATTATGTTCAATTTGTAACAAAAATACATCATCCTGCATATCAGATATTTACATTACAATTCATAACAGTAGCAAAATTACAGTTATGAAGTAGCAACGAAAATAATTTTATGGTTGGGGGTCACCACAACATTAGGTTCTGATTTAAAGGGTCACAGAATTAGGAAGGTTGAGAACCACTGATTTAGTGAGTCATTTAGGATTGCTGTTTCTTTGCTGATTTTTTTGTCTAGAGGATTTATCCAGTGATGTCAGTGGGGTATTAAAGTCCCCTTCTATGATGGTATTGTTGTTGATCTCTCCCTTGATATCTTGCATTCAATTCTTGAATAGGACATGCACAACCTAATATAAGTATACAGTTTGAAAAATGAAGCTATAAAATTTAGTTTGGTAAAGTATCTGACATATAACACATGCTTAGACAATTGCCAGTTACTTTAAAAAGAGAATATCTCAGAAAAGTTTTATTTATTTTTATTTTTTTTAATATATTTTATTGACTTTTTACAGAGAGGAAGGGAGAGGAATACAGAGTTAGAAACATCAATGAGAGAGAAACATCGATCAGCTGCCTCCTGCACACCCCCTACTGGGGATGTGCCCGCAACCAAGGTACAAGCCCTTGACCGGAATCGAACCTGGGACCTTTCAGTCCGCAGGCTGACACTCTACCCACTGAGCCAAACCGGTTAGGGTTCAGAAAAGTTTTAAATGTAATAAGGTTTGCATGTTGCCATTCAATTGACATATATGCCAGGTGTATATGCGACTCTCAGTTATTTTTTCTAATGCAAGTCAGTAGATTGTCCAAATCATTTATGAATTGTAGTCTGCTATGAAAAATGTTGAAACTCTGTTCAGACACAGCTTATATGTATTAGAAAAAGAAGGCAATAAGAATGATTAGGGTGAGGGGCAGGAAACAGAAAAGCAAAGAAAGGGTTTGTTATGCTCCAGACCCTTTTCTGGGTCATTTTGTGGTGTTTTGAAGGCCTTTCTGTCTGGACTATTTGCATTCCTAACTGCCTGCTATTTCTACTGGAGGATAACTGTAAATAACAGGACTTTTTTTTTTCTTTTTTACTGTTACTTAATGGAGGCAGGCCCTACAATGGGCTCTCCCTCTTGGGGTCATGGGAAAAACATAAGGACCTATGTTTCCCTTTTCTGGTTTTCTTTAAGGTAGAAAAAAAAATGTGGCATACTGGGTTTAGGTAGAAAAAATGAGATTTGATAGTTTCTTGGATCTGCAGAATAAAGGAAAAGGTTGAATCAAAAATGACTCCAGATTATGGGCTAGACTAAGAGAAAGATTTTTTTAGCCAAGATAATGCAAGAAAATAGTTAGCACAGTAGGGTAGTTAAAATACCTGCAGTGAATGTGTCACATTTCTGACACCAAATGCATATACACTTTATCCACTATTTTGGCAAATCCCTGGCTGTTTTTATTCCTGATTGCTTCTGAACCTTTCTAGTCAAATGCGTATAGTGTTATTTCCCAGGTCTGCAAACATTCTTGCTGCAGCTGCTCATGAGCAATGTTGACAGGCTCTTTGACAATTACCAGACTCATCTTATCACCCTGTTCATAAGTAATTTATTCCAGAGGTTGCTTCCTTCATTGTTCAATTTCCTCAACAGCAGTGGTGATGTCATGCAATGTATCTGTCTCATGCCAACTTATGTTTATTCTATCATAACAGTGAAGCAGCATTGAAGGTCTGGAATAGCTTGAGTTCAGTTTCTAATGTGTTCAATTTAAATGGTCAGTTTGAGTTTTTGGTCAGAGCAGTGCTGTCCAGTAAGAATGTATTAAATTTTGTAGTAGCCAAAATTTAAGATAAAAAAGAAACAGGTGAAATTCATTTTAGTAATGTATTTCATTTAACCCAATATATCCAAAATATTATTTCAACATATAGTTAATATGAAAAATATGAATATTTTACTTTTTGTGTCTATATTAAGTCTTCAAAGAGTGTGTTTTATAATACATCTCAATTTGGAGCATCCATATTTCAAGTTCTCACCATTGGCTAGTGGTTTTTTTATTGGACAGCAAAAATCCAGGGACAAGAGAGGGGGCAATTCAGGAAGTATCAGTGAAGAGGTATGAAGCCACGAGTGGGGGTGGATAAGATGTTTTTGGCACAGAGTTTAGAGAAGCCTGGGAAATCTCAAAATTTTTGCTCACTGAGCATGTAAATTAGGAAGAAGAGCTGTCAGAGTAAACTCAGGAAGTTGCTAGGTTAACCAGGTGTTCTAGAAAGGAAGAGTGAGTTTCCAAAGGGTTTGTGTTCAAAAGCTGCTAAGCAGTCAACAAGGATTTCCCGACTCAGTTATGTTGAAAAATAATCCTTGTGTTTGAGCCTTGGCTAGTGAGAATCTCTTCTCTATGAACTAACAAATCCCCTGCTCTAGTAAATGCAATGTGAAAGGAATAATTCAGTCCTTATTTCCTTTTTGATTATACACAGACCTCCTCAAAAGTATCAGCACAGGGTCTTGTATCACTACAAAACCTTGTGAATGTAAAAGCAGAGCTTTTGGTAACTTTATTGAAAATATGAGAAGTCTAGGAGATGTACCAAAGTTATTTGCTACTCATAACAAAACTGTAACATAGGAAAATAATATTGGAGGGGAATAAGTTGCAGGAAAAACTGAGCAAGACAAACCCTGGCCTAAGACAAAAAAAAAAAATGTGGTCAAATAGAAAGATGATGAGCACCTATAGAAGACATTAAGCTCCCTTCCCCATGGTGACATTGGATTTGTTTTTGCAAATGTCTATACTGGGCAAATGAAAGCTATGTTATGGCCTATAACTTTCTGAAAGGCAGGAAATTTAAGAAACTGCAGAAAATATAATCAGAAGTGGGTCCAGCAGTGGCAGAGTGAGGGGAGAGCATTTCCATTTGGGTGGAACTGAAAGGGTTGCGTTGGCTGCCTCACAGACTCAGCGCGTGGAGTGGCATTCCAGAGAACCAGGAAGATGACCCCAGGAGCAAACACACCCCATAGTTTTTGAAGTCTGGTATAGAAAAATAAAATATCACTCAGATTTTAGAGACTGAGATCACCCAGGATTTCAGTGTCTACATGCAGTCTACATGCATACTTAATGTTTGCTTGAGCTATAATGTTTTCTATTAATTGGAACTCTTAATGTGCCTTTGTGGTTTTCAGTACTTTCTTCACATTTCAGATATTTCCTGGAGAGCTGGGATATGTCCACTTGGCGGGAATTAAATTACTTCATAGGGCTATTAGGTATCAGTGACTATAATACCACATAGAGTCATATACAGACTTGTTTCTGATTGACTTTTTTCTTATTATTTGAATTTTTCTTTAAAGTGAGGAAGAAATTTATGATTACTTAAGGGTTCCATTAAGTTAGATTTCAGTTTAACATGTTTAACTTAATATCAATGCATATATCAAATATTTTCCTTATTTCATTTTTATTTTTAACTTAAAATATAATAGCTTTATTAATATATGATTGACATACACATGCACATATTTAAAAGGTAAAATTTGATAACTTTTCACACACACATCCAGTAAAACCTCCTTCTTGCCCCTCTCTGTCGCTGAGCAACCACTGTCAATATAGATTAGTTTGCATTTTCTAGAATTGATTGTAAATTGGACCATATAGTATGTGCTTCTTTTTTGTTTGTCTTCTTTCACTCAGCTTATTTTCATATTCATTCATGCTCTTACAGGTATCAATAGTGCACTCTTCTGTTTCCAAGTAGCATTCCATCACAGTTTGTTTATACTTTCATTATTGATGGACATTTGAGTTATTTCCAATTTGGGGTTATTACATATAAAGCTATGAACCTTCCTGCACAATTTTTGGTGTGGACATATGCTTTCACTCCTCTTGGGTAAACACCTAGGAGTGCATGGCTGGGTCGTATGGTAACTCTATGTTAGCTTTTTAAGAAGTTACCAAACTTTCCAAAGTAGCTGTGCCATTTTACATTCCCACCAGCCATGTATGAGAGCATCCTCACCAATACTTGATATGTTCATTCTTTGTTATTTTAGACATTCTAGTAGGTGTGTAAAGATGATGTAGAACATCTTTTTATGTGCTTATATGTCCACTTTGGTGGTTTCCAAATTTTTTGATCATTTTTCAGTTCGGTAAAATGTCATACTGAGAGTAGAAGTCTTTAGGATTTTCTTGTTTAAATGGTGGTTTGGAATAATAATATGAAATATATAAGGACTTAGAAAAGTTATAATGATCACATGTTCTGATTCCAAATCAAGAATTTTAGCTATTTATATAAAAAGTTTCTAAGGGTATAAAAATTAAATAACATTTATACATTTAACATATCTACTTATATAAAAACCATGGGTGGTGTTCATCATGACCACAACCGCCACGACCAAGCGGAAGGAAGTCAGTCCTGCAGGGGTTGTCTTGGCAATGGCTGCACCCTCCCCCGAGCTATTTCCCAGAGCTGTTTCCTGTAAGCTTGGGGTTTGAGGCAGAAACCCGCCCTGGGAGCGTGGAGGCATATCTTTCTAAAGTTTGCTGCACCAGCATGGCCAGGGGTGAACCTGAGTGGGGGCAGCTGAAAGGCTTAGAAAAGACAGACAAGAGAATGAAAGCCAGGTCTCGGTGGGATGCTGCTTCTCTGAGAGACAGTGACCATGCCCACAGCCATGCCTTTATTTTATAGCAGATGCTACCAGGCAAAGTAAGGGTGTGACAAAGATGTTTACAATATTCTCCTGGGTTTCAATCCTACTCAACTACATGCACCTGAACTCTATCAAG
>NW_005368707.1:4013328-4039243 GCF_000412655.1 Myotis brandtii | reverse complement strand
TTTTTATATCATGCCTCTGTTGTTGTTATATCCTTTTGTTACTATTTATTGATTAATAAATGTATATATTATTTTCATATACATTTTACTAATTTCCTTTCATCTCTCACACTTCTATTATAGAGAAAGGGCAAAAAGCAATATTAAAATATCTCTGCTAATTAATTCCCTTTTTAAAAAATATATTTTATTGATTTTTTACAGAGAGGAAGGGAGAGGGATAGAGAGTTAGAAACATCAATGAGAGAAACATCAATCAGCTGCACACTCCCCACTGGGGATTTGCCGGCAAGCAAGGTACATGCCCTTGACCGGAATCGAACCCGGGACCCTTGAGTCCGCAGGCCGATGCTCTATCCACTGAGCCAAACCAGTTAGGGCAATTAATTCCCTTTTAATGTGCACAAATTTCGTGCACTGGGCTACTAGTACTTAATATACATCTAAATCAATTTTGTAGAAAATCTTAAAACTATCAAATTTGAATGGCTAATGCAGGCAATCATGGAAGGAATATTTCAGTATTGTTTGATTCCTTTTTCTAAGTGTTTATGTTAGAGTGTATTCCTTATCCAATACTCCTCACCCTTTACCTCAGGTAGGAATCTTGTTAAAATTCAGATTCTGAGCCAGTAGGTCTAGTGTCAGGACTGAGATTCTGCATTTCTCACAAACACTGAGGTGCTGTGCTGCCTTCTGTCTGCAATCACACTGACTGCCAGCAAGTCCTTAGCCCTGGGGAACCTGAGAACAAGGAAAGGCCTTAGCCCACTTGCCTCCAGGCCACAAGCAGCTTTCTCCCATTTACAAGCATTGGCTGTTTTTCTGCTGACAGGAAATAGCAGTTAGGAAGCACTGTTCTAGGAGACATAGAGTACATTCTTTCAAAGGCAATAAAATGAATTGCATTGGCTTACAGCTTTGAAGATAGTATTTTGGATAGGACATTTGTCTCTGCCTCACTGCAGTGAATTCACCTTGCTTCTGCTAAGTTTCCACCACCCCACTCCCAGCAACATAAACATCCCTCCCCTTCTTGAAAACTAAAGGGGAGTAAAGATGAGAGAGAGAGTTGCATGTAAGTGTACCAAAAGAACTAGATAATAATGAAAGTCCCATCTTTTTCATTTATTCAGCTTCCTAGGTGGCAGATACTATTCTAAAAGCACATTTATACATGGTCTTTAATTGAATCTTTTCCATTATCCAATGGGATGGGTATTATTATCTTCATTTTACAGATAAAGAAACTGAGTTTCATAGCGATTAAGTAACTTGTCCTAGGTCACCCAGAGCACAAGGTAAGGACCCAAGAAATCTAGTTTCAGGGTCTGTTCTCTCAACTCCCATTGCCGGGTAAACCTGAAGTGCCCCGAGACACAAGTGTGTGGATGGGCACGGGTGTTTAAGGATATATTTGAAGGACTACACCTGGTTGATAAACTACTTTAGGAGGAACTTTAGCTGTTGGGGAAGGCACAAAGGAGAATGGGACTTGGTGGAGAACATACGTTTTTATATAGAATGGTTCCTGTCCTTGTTGTTACAGCCTCCCATCCTCTAAATGCGCTATTTCTCCCCTTAGTTTTCATGATTTTCTAACCTCTCTTACTGCCCTTGAAGCTTTTTCATAGACTTAACTTATGCCAATTAAATATTATTACTAATAATGGTTATAGAATATGAAGTTAAAGCCAAATGTTTTTATGATTTTTTTTAAAAAAGAATTATTTATATTTCTATCGTCACATAGACTTTAATAAGGGCAGCTATATTTCCCAAAGGCAAGTTTAGACACTTGTTATAGGTAAGTGGAACAGGTTGAAATTAAGTCCAAAGCTCATGTATTCAGGTTTTTTAATTTTAACATTCTTAATTCTAAAAATGTCAAGTATATACACACACCCACACCCACAAAGCATAAAATACCACTAATATTAACTAAATTAACTAATATTAACCTTTATATATTATTTTGTTTCCTAATGGCTTCAGCACACATTTTCTGTCTGTAAACCCTTCTCTCTTCATCCTTAGGTTAAATGCACCTGTTCCAAGATGCTTTCTCAGACTTCCTGGGCTAAAGTAGGTTATCCCCCTGTTAACTCTTCATTCAGCACTGTTTGTTTCCTTCATTGCATTCAGCACACTTGATAATTATTTTGTCCATTTACTTGTTTTTGATCAGGCCCTCCTTTTTTTATTTTTAAAAAAATCTTTATTGTTGAAAGTATTATGTACATCCCACCTGTTCCAAGATGCTTTCTCAGACTTCCTGGGCTAAAGTAGGTTATCCCCCTGTTAACTCTTCATTCAGCACTGTTTGTTTCCTTCATTGCATTCAGCACACTTGATAATTATTTTGTCCATTTACTTGTTTTTGATCAGGCCCTCCTTTTTTTATTTTTAAAAAAACCTTTATTGTTGAAAGTATTATGTACATCTCCCTTTTTCCCCCATTGACCCGTTCTAGCCCACTCCTGCCCCCCACCCTAGGCCTTCACCACACTATTCACCATTGTCCATGTCCATGGGTTATCCTATATAATAAAAGCGTAATATGCAAATCAACCAAACCATGGAACAATTGGTTGCTATGATGCACACCGACCATCAGGGGGCAGACGCTCAATGCAGGAGCTGCCCCCTGGTGGCAGTGCCCTCCCACAGGGGGAATGCCGCTCAGCCAGAAGCCAGGCTCACAGCTGGCGAGTGCACTGGCAGTGGTGGGAGCCACTCCCGCCTCCGCTGCAGGTGGGCGGTAAGGAGCGAGGGGTCCTGGACTGTGAGAGCCCCGGACTGCGAGAAGGATGTCTGACTACTGGCGGACATCCCCTGAGGGGTCCCGGACTGCGAGAGGGCACAGGCCGAGCTGAGAGGACCCCCCACAGCACACGAATCTCATTTAATATTTTGCTATACCTCTAACCTCTTTTTAAAGTTCTTTTTAAAAATCTTTATTAGTGAAAGTGTTACATGTCTCCTTCTAGCCCGTCCCGCCCCCTGTCTCAGTCCTTCCCTACCCTATTGTCTGTGTCCATGGGTTATGCATATATATATATGCATACAAGTTCTTTGGTTGATCTCTGCGAGGGCTATGAGATTCTTGGTCCTACTCTCTCTTGAACTCTGGGATGATGAAAAGAAGGGCAAGTCCTGCCTGTGAGGAGAATTCATGTATCATATATTTATTCCATTCCTCTATTTTAAATTTCACCAAATACATTGGAGTCACCCATTAAATAAATAATTAACAAATATTAGAATAGTGAGCTGAGTTATAAGAGATACTTTTCTTAGACTAACAAATAGTTAATATAAATAGCTATATATATTTTATAGAATGTATATTATAGGACAATCTCTTTTTAAAATAGCAGCCAACCACTGAGTGTCCGCTGCTGGATTAGGTCCTTTATTCATTATCTCATTTAGTCTTCACAATAACCCTATGATGTAGGCATTACTGTCCCCATTTGAAAGATTTGAGAAGCTTTAGCTCAACAGTATAAGAGATGTGTCCAAAATCCCATAGAAAGAATTCAGGATCCTTAAGGACGCAGAATATTGCAAGCAACACAAATAACTCAAAATATCTTAGGCGTCAAATAAGATAATGGATATTTGACAGATTTCATGGCCAAGAAAGTAGCAGAGTCTAAAGAAGATACAGACAAGGGAATCCAAGGTTTTTTATCAGCTTTTCTTTAATCTGTCATCTCTCTTCCTTTCTGTGTCATTTTCATTTTATTCTTTCCCTGTGAGTTGGCTCTCTCTGTTTCTCCACATTTTCTCAGCTGTTTCTGCAAGATTTATTCCCCAGTCATCCAAGGAGACCAGATATTTTTCTCACTTTCAATTTGAGAAATCTTAGGGAATGGAATCTGATTGGCCCAGTTTGGGAAAAGTATTCACCCCTAGTCCAATCAACTGTGGACAAGAAAATAGTGTGATATTTTATAAAATGGCTTCCAAGGTTTAGAACTGATGGTACAAGGGCATTTAAGAGTATTCATTCCTGGTGAGCTGAGAAGACACTGAACATGGTACACACAAATGTGAAGAGCCATGATTTATAAAGAAATATAAATCAGGACCAACTGACATGAGAAATGTTTAGATCAGTTGGCATTCATTATCATGCTATTATTTAGTATGTTTTAGAGTTATTTATACTTTTATTGTGAGTTATCATTCCAGATCTTTCAAAGATGTACAGAGGGCCTTTTACCCAATACTTCTAAAATGTTGTGACTTGTTTGTTAAAAGTGTAAGTCCTTGCCCTAACTGGTTTGGCTCAGTGGATAGAGTGTCAGCCTGTGGACTGAAGGGTCCCAGGTTTGATTTTGGTCAAGGGCATGTACCTTGGTTGCGGGCACATCCCCAGTAGGGGGTGTGCAGGAGGCAGCTGATCAATGTTTCTCTCTCATCGATGTTTCTAACTCTCTATCCCTCTCCTTTCCTCTATGTAAAAAATCAATAAAATATATTTCAAAAAATAAAATTAAAAAAAATTTTAAAAAGTGTAAGTCCTTGCCAACAGCTTTGGCTCACTTTATTATTATTTTTTTTTATTAAATAACTTTTTAAATCTGTTTTATTTATTTTTTAAGTACAGTTTACATTCAGTATTACTTTGTATTAGTTTCATGTGTACAGCATAGTGGTTAGACAATCATACTTTACAAAGTATTTCCCCTGATATATCCAGTAATCACCTGGCAACATAATAGTTATTACAATGTTATTGACTATATTTCCTATGCTGTACTTTACATTCTGATGACTGTTTTGTAACTGCCAATCTATAAATCTGAATCCCTTCACCTTTTCACTCAGCCCCACAAATGCCTTTCCCTTTGGCAACCATCAGTCCATTTTTTGTGTCTGTGAGTCTGTTTCTGTTTTGTTTTTTTCATTTATGTTGTTCTTTAGATCCCACATATACATGAAATCATATGGTATTTGTCTTTCTCTTACTAAATTACTTTGCATAACATAATACACTCTAAGTCCATCTATGCTGTCACAAATGGTAAGACTTCATTCCTTTTTATGGCTGAGTAATATTCCATTGTATATGTGTACCACAGCTTTTTTTAATCCATTCATCTATTGATAGACACATGGGTTGCTTTCATAGCTTGGCTGTTATAAATAACTAGTGGCCCATTGCACAAGGATTCGCGCAATAGGCCTTCCTTCCCCTGGCTGCCAGCATCGGTTTTCCTCCGGCACCCGGGACCCAGGCCTTTGGTCCAGCTGCAGCAGTGAAGCTTGGCTTCTCCACTCCGGCTTCTCCCAGTCCCTCCTCTTTTTTTTTTTCCAGCTCCTCGAGCAGAGACCAGGGCTGGCTTGAGCGGAGCCCAGGCCCCCCAGCCCCTCCTTGCGCAGAGCCCAGGCCCCTAGCCCCTCCTGAGCAGAGTACAGGGCCAGTGGGAAGCTTAGCTTCCTCTGTTGCCAGGAGCAACCCAAGCCTCCATGCTCACTCCAGCTCCATGGCCACCGCCATCTTCAGTCATCTTCAGTCTTCACTCCGTGCCTGCGTATGCAAGTTAACCACCATCTTTGTTGGGTTAATTTGCATAGTCGCTCTGATTGGCTGGTGGGTGTAGTGGAGTGGTGGAGTGATGGAGTGATGATTAATTTGCATGTTGCTCTTTTATTAGTATAGATGCTGCAGTCAACACAGGGGTGCACATATTCTTTTGAATTACTGCTTTGGGTTTCTTCATATATATACCCAGAGGTGGAATCACTGGGTCATAAGGCAGTTCCATTTTTAATTTTTTGAGGAAACTCCATACTGTTTTTCATAATGGCTGCACCAATCAGCATTCCTACCCAAAAGTGCACAGGGATTCCCTTTTCCCACCAACATTAGTTGTTTGTTGATTTATTGATAATAGCCATTCTGATGGGTATAAGGTAATATCTCATTGTGGTTTTAATTTGCATTTATCCAACGATTAGTGACATTGAGCATCTTTTTATATGTCTATTGGCCATCTGTATATACTCTTTGGAGAAGTGTCTATTCAAGTCCTTTGCCCATTTTTAAATTGGATTATTTGTTGTTGTTGTTTTGTTGTTGTTGTTGGTTTCATTAATTTATATCTTTATAAATTTTTGATATTCACTTCTTATAAGATCTATCATTGGCGAATATGTTCTCCCATTCAGTGGGTTGTCTTTTCATTTTGTTGATGGTTTCCTTTGCTGTGCAAAAACTCTTTCATTTGATATAGTTTCATTTGTTTATTTTCACTTTTGTTTCCTTTACCAGGGAGATATATCAGAAAAAATGTCAGTAGGAGAATGTTGAAGATTTTACTGTCCATATTTTCTTCTAGGAGTTTTATGTTTTTAGATCTTACATTTAATCCCATTTTGAGTTTATCCTTGTGTATGGTATAAGAAAGTGGTCTAGTTTCATTTTTTTCCCAATTTTCCCAACACCATTTATTGAATAGACTATCTTTACCCCATTGTATGTTCTTCCTTCCTTTGTCAAATATTACTTGACCATACAGGTGTGGGTTTATTTCTGGGCTCTCTATTCTGTCCCACAATCTACATGTTTGTTTTTATGCCAGTACCATGCTGTTTTGAGTACTATGGACTTGTAATATAGTTCAATATCAGGTAGCATAACTTCTCAAACTTTGTTTTTCTTTCTCAAGATTGCCATGGCTATTTGGGGACCTTTGTGGTTCCATATAAATTTTTAGATAATTTTTTTCTAGTTCTGCAAAATACATCACTGATATTTTTATAGGAATAGTATTGAATTATAGATTGCTTTGGGTAGTATGGACATTTTAACAATGTTAATTCTCCTATCCAGGATCACAGTCTATGCTTCTATTTATTTGTATCTTCTTCAATTTCTTTCTTCAGTTTCTTATAATTTTCTAAGTACAGGTCTTTTACCTCCTTAGTTAAAAATATTACTAGGTATTTTATTTTTTGATGAAATTGTAAATGGGATTGTTTTCTTGTTTCCCTTTCTGATCATTATTGGTATATAAAAATGCAACCAATTTCTGGATATTTATTTTGTATCCTGCTACTTTACTGAATTTATCACTTCCAGTAGTGTTTTTTTGGTGAGATATTTAGGGCTCTCTATATACAGTATCATGTTATCCACAAATAATGACAGTTTTACTTTTTTCTTTCCAGTTTGGATGCCTTTTATTTCTTTTTCTTGTCTGATTGCCGTGGATAGGATTTCCAGTATTATGTTGAATGACAGTAGACATCCTTGACTTGTTCCGAATCTTAAGGGAAATGCTTTTAATTTTCCCCACTGAGTATGATGTTAGTTATGAGTTTGTCATATATATTTTTTAAATCTTTACTGTTGAAAGTATTACATATGTCCTCTTTTTTCTCTCATTGACCCCTTATAGCCGACCCCGGCCCCAGGCGTCCACCACCCTATTGTCAGTGTCCATTGGTTATGCATATATGCATACAAGTTCTTTGATTGAGATATGTTTCCTCTATTCCCACTTTCCTGAGAGTTTTTATCTTTAATGGATGCTGGTTTTTGTGAAATGCTTTTCTGCATCTATTGATATGACCATATAATTTTTATCCTTCATTTTGTTCATATGATGTATGACATTAATTAATTTGAAGATATTATACCAACCTTGCATCCCAGAAATAAATCACCCTTGATCGTGGTCTATGATCTTTTTAATGTATTGCTAAATTTGTTTGCTAATATTTTGTCGAGGATTTTTGCCTATAATTTCTTTCTTTGTCATGTCTACCTGATTTTGGAATTAGGATAATGGTGGCCTCATAAAGTGAGCTTGGGAGTCTTCCCTTCTCTTTAATTTTTTTTTAACTTGTTTGAGAAGTATAAGTGTTAGTTCTTCTTTGAATGTTTGGTAAAATTCACCCGTGAAGCCATCTGGTACAGAACTTAAGTTTGTTGGAATTTTTTTATTACAGTTTCAGTTTAATTCATGGAAATTAATGTGTTCAGATTGTCTATTTCTTCTTGATCCAGTTTTGGGAGATTTTATGTTTCTAGAAATTCATCTATTTCTTCTATATTGTCCAATTAGTCAACATATAGTTGTTTGTAGTATTGTTGTATTATATGTTTTTGTTAATCCTCACCTGAGGATATTTTTTCCATTGATTTTTGGAAAGGGAGGAAGGCAGGGAGGGAGGGAGAAAGAGAAAGGAAGAGAAACATCAATGTGAGAGACACATTGCTTAGTTGCCTCCTGCATGTGCCTTGACTGGGGCCTGCGATTGAACCCATAACCCTAGTACATGCCCTTGACCAGAAATTGAACCCACAACCCTTTCATGTGTGGGCCGACACCTTATCCACTGATCCACAATGGCCAGTGCCATAGTATTTTTTTTTTAATCCTTGGTATTGCTGTGGTGTCTGTTGTAACTTGTTTCTTTCATTTCTGATTTTATTTATTGGGGTCTTCTTTTTGTTTTTCTTAATGAGTCTTATTTCTGGTTAAAGGTTTATCAATCTTGTTTATCCTTTCAAAGAACCAATTCTTGGTTTCATTGATCTTTAGTATTGTTTTTTCAGACCACATATATTGGTCTTGTTTTTCAGACTCTATTTTGTTTATTTCTCCTCTGATCTTTATATGTTCCTCCTTCTACTCAATTCAGGCTTCGTTGTTCTATCTCTAGTTCCTTTAAGTGTAAGGTTAGATTGTTTATTTGAGATGTTTTTTGTTTCTTGAAGTAGGCCTGAGTGCTATACATTTCCCTCTTCAAACTGTTTTCACTATGTCCTGCAGATTTTGGGTAATTGTGTTGTCATTTTCATTTATCTCAAGGTATATTTTGATTTATTCCTTGATGTCATTGTTAACTCATTTATTATTTAGTAACATGTTGTTGTTGTTTTTTAAATCCTTACTCAAGGACATGTTTTTATTGATTTTAGAGTGTGAGGAAGGGAGAGAGAGAGAAACCTCAATGTGAAAGAGAAACATCAGCCAGTTCCTTCTATACATACACCAATCGGGGATTGAACGTGTGGTTTGGGTATGTGCCCTGGCTGGGAATCAAATCCACAACTAGAAAATGCTCCACACTGGCCAGGGCTTAGTAATATGTTTTTAGCGTCTATGTCTTTGTGTGTTTTTCAGTTGTTTCCTTGTAAGTAATTGATTTCTAGTTTCATGCCATTGTTATTAGAGAAGATGCTTGATATGATTTCAATGTTTTTAAATCTATTTAAAGTAGTTCTATGTCCTAACATGGTCTATCCTATAAAATGTTTCATATGCAATTGAAAAGAATGTTCATTCTGCTGCTGTGGGGTAAATACTCTGAAGATACCATTGAAATTCATCTGATCTAGTGTTTCTTTTAAAACTGCTCTTTCTTTGTTGATATTTTGTCTGGAAGAGCTATCTATTGATGTCAATGTAAAATCCCCTATGACTGTATTAGTGTTGATCTTACCCATTTTGTTTATCAAGATTTTCTTTATATATTTAGGTACTCCTATGTTGGGTGCATACATGCTTATAAGGGTTGTATTCTTGTGTTGGATTGATCCCTTTATCATGATGTAGTGTCCTTCTTTGTCTTTAAAGCCTATTTTGCCTGATATAAGTATTGCTGCCCCAGCGTTTTTTGTTTTCATTTCCATTTGCATGAAATGTCTTTTTCCATCTCTTTACTTTTAGTCTATGTGTCTTCTATTCTGAGATGGGTCTCTTGTAGGCAGCATATCTATTGGCCTTCTTTTCTCATACATTTAGCTATCCTATGTCTTTTTTTTTTTTAATCCTCGCCTGAGGATACTTATTCCATTGATCTTTAGACAGAGTAGAAGGGAGGGAGGAGGGGGAAGAGAGAGAGAAATATCTATGTGAGAGAGACATATCGATTGTCTGCCCCCTGAACATGCCCTGACAGGAGCTGGGATCAAACCTGCAACCAAGGTACATTGCCCTTAACTGGAAATTGAACCCATAACCATTCAATGCATGGGTTGGTGCTCTAACCACTGAGAAAACTGGTCAGGGCTACCCTACGTCTTTTGATTGGAGCATTTAAGCCATTTACATTAAATTGATTATGGGTAGGTATTTATTGCCATATTTTTTCTTTATAACTATGTTCCTCCTTTTTTGTTTTATTTTACCTTCTTAAAGAAGACCATTAAACATTTCTTATAATACTGGTTTGGTGGTAATGAACTTCTTATTTTTTGTTGTCTGGGAAAGTCTTTATTTCTCCTTCAATTTTAAATGATAGCCTTGCTGGATAAAGTAGTCTTGGTTTTAGGTGATTGCTTTTTGTCATTTTGAATATTTTTTGCCCATCTCTTCTGGACTGAAAAGTTTCTATTGAGAAATCAGCTGATAGTCTTATGGGTGCTACCTTGTAGGTAGCTCACTGTCTTTCTATTGCTGCTTTTAAGATTCTCTATTTATCTTTAACTTTTTCCATTTAATTATGATGTGTCTTGGTGTGGGTCTCTTTGGGTTCATTGGGACTATGTGCTTTCTTGATTTATGTATACTTTTCCTTCACCAGAAAAGGGAACTTTTCAGTCATTATTACTTAAAATAGGTTCTCAATTATTTGGTTTTGCTCATTTCTTTCTGGTATCCCTATGATGTTGTCCCAAAGGTCCCTTAAACTATCCCCATTTTGTAAAAAATGTTATTCTTTTTGCTGCTCTGCTTGGGTGTTTTCTATTACCATGTCTGTTACTCTTTATGCTTTATCTAATTTACTGTTTATTTCTTCTAGTATTTTCTTCATTTAAGATATTGTATTCTTCATTTTTTACTGTTTTTTTATGGTCTTTATATCCTTCCTTGAGAATTCTTATCACCATTGTTTTGAAATCTGTATCTGGTAGATTGCTTCATCCATTTCATTTAGTTATTTTTTTTAATCCTCACCCAAAGATATGATTTTTTTAAAATTGTTTTGGGGAGAGAGGGGGAGGGAGAGGGGAAAGGAGAGGGAGATGGGTAAGAAGAGGGAGTGGAAGAGGGAGAGGAGAGAGAGAGAGAGAGAGAGAGAGAGAGAGAAAGACATAGATGTGAGAAAGAAACATCAATCGGTTGCCTCCGGTATGTGCCCTGACCAAGGATTGAACTCAAAACCTAGGTATGTGCCCTGACTGAAAATCAAACCCACAACTTTTTGGTGTATGGGACAGAGCTCCAACCAACTTAGTCACATGGCCAGGGCTCATTCAGTTCTTTATCTGGAGACTTCTATATTCTCTCATTTAGGGCATGTTTCTTTTTTTCCCCATTTTGGCTGCCTCACTGTTTCTGTGTATTAGGTAGATCTTTTATCCCAATCTTGGTAGGATGGCCTATTTTAGTAGGTGTCCTGTGGGACCCAGTAGCACAGTCTCCTTGGTCACTTGAGCTGAGTACTGGAGGAATGTTTCTTGCATAGGTTATGTGAGCCTTCCTGTTGTAGTTGAATCTTGATTGCTGTTGGCCTGTCTGTGCATGCGGTCAACCCTCAAGCTACTGAGTATGAGGATTGAACCTGATCATAATGTACAAGCTCCTATGCAGGCGTTAGCCACACAAAGCGGAATTTGCCTGAGCATGGTCTAGAGCAGCCGTGGGCAAACTACGGCCCACGGGCCAGATCCGGCCTGTTTGAAATGAATAAAACTAAAAAAAAAAAAAGACCGTACCCTTTTATGTAATGATGTTTACTTTGAATTTATATTAGTTCACACAAACACTCCATCCATGCTTTTGTTCCGGCCCTCCGGTCCAGTTTAAGAACCCATTGTGGCCCTCGAGTCAAAAAGTTTGCCCACCCCTGGTCTAGAGCCTGACGAGCTCTCCCTTTGGATTTGCTACTTGTGAAGCTAATTGGATCCTGCTCTGATGTTGTCTGAATCTCACCACTGGGTATGTTGTTTCTGGTACTGTTTGTGAGGGACTGGTGTAGGGCAGTATCAGATGTTTGTGACTGACCCTGGGCAATCTGTTTGGAGCTACAAAGCAATCCACAGTGTGTACCTGCCTCTGCTGGGGCTAGGCATGCATGGGAAGGACCAAGCCTTGCACCAAGGCCAGCTTCCAACAGCTTAAAGCCTAGGGGGAGGTCAGGAAAAGGCCCAAGGCACCCTGATCCTCTGGCCTCCTGCAACCGCCTACTGGATGCCTGTTAGGCTCAGTCACTGAAAGTGTCTCTGGCAGTAACTAGAGTTATGTGAGATAGGTTCTCAGTGAGTCACCAGGTAGGAGTGAGGAGTGTTCACCAGATCAATATGGATTCAAAATCGGTGCCACTGCTGGATCTGAGGCCACTCAGCAAAAGTCCCAGGATGCACCAAGGCTAGCTGCCACCTGCCATGTGCCCACAGACCTTTGTGGTGGGGTGGAGTCTCAGGGAGTCATCAGGGGGAGGCCCACAGAGCTTATCAGGTCCAAACAGACCAAAATTTGGCTGTGTGTAGGGAGGGTTCTGCATAAGTCAGGCGTGCAAGGCAAAAATAGCCCTGTCCTAGAACCACACAACTCAGTTTGTCATTGATTCTACTCAGACTTCCTAGAGCAGGGGTGGGCAAACTTTTTGACTCGAGGGCCACAATGGGTTCTTAAACTGGACCGGAGGGCCGGAACAAAAGCATGGATGGAGTGTTTGTGTGAACTAATATAAATTCAAAGTAAACATCATTACATAAAAGGGTACGGTCTTTTTTTTTTTTTTTAGTTTTATTCATTTCAAACGGGCCGGATCCGGACCGCGGGCCGTAGTTTGCCCACGGCTGTCCTAGAAAGTCCAAGCTAGGCAGTGCAGGACCCCCAGTAATTGGGAGGGTGGGGCTATTGGATCTCCCATGAGGGGTTGTTGCTGGTCAGGCTTGCAGGAAGGTGAGGGAAATGGCCTCCTTCCCAGAGCCACACAACTCAGTCTGCAGCACCCCTTGAGTCTGCCCAGACCTCACCCGGGCATCAGACTCCTCTGTATTGTATGTTTCACAGGGTGAGGCAACAGGGATTTGGGAGAGTGAAGTTATTGCAATCTCCCAAGCAGATGTTGTATGGATGGGAGTGCTCGACCCAAGAAGATGGTAGCTGCAGCATGGGAGAGGGACTTAGCCCAGTAACCAAGGTAGCTCTCCCCAGAGCCACACAACTCAGTCTCTCCTCACACACTATTCCACTCCCCTGGAGCTCAGGGAGAGTGGCTGTGAATGAGATTTTGTGCACTGGCCTGTTAAGAGGGTGCCTGGTGTTTTAGCAGACTCTCCTTTCTCCCCGGATGATAGAACCGCTGCTGATTTTCACAGCCAGATGTTATGTGGGCTCCTCTTCTGGGCTCTGGTCCCCTGGGTTTGGGAGTTAGGTATGGAGTTGAGACCCCACATTCCTTAGGGGGAGCCTTTGCAGCTGAGCTATCACTACAGACACCACATGTGGGTGCGTAGATCGTCTTTTTGTTGTCTGTCCCCTTCCTACCAGTGGCTTCTTCTGTAAATCTTGGTTATAAGACTTCTTTTTAGCTAGTCTTCAGTTGGTTATTCAGGTTGATTGTCCTATATTAGCTGTAATTCCAGTTTGGTCCGGGGCGGAGGTAAATGTAACTTCCACCTACTTGAACGCCATCCTGGATCCTCCACACAGCTAAAGAACTTGTTCATAATGCAAGGTGTGTTAGTTAAATGAATGTAAATTATAAAATGTGAAAGGTAATTATTTATAGTTTTTATTGAAAAATTTCCAGACCTAGCTATTGCCAATTGCTGGTATGGATTTACAATTCTGAAATTTGAACAATAACTTTTAGCTTTGGTCAAATGCTTTGTCATTAAATGCAGTGTGTTATTATATTGTCAAGCTAAGTTTTAGAAAAGATACTCCATCATTTTAAATTTATGCAAAACAGTCTTCATTTTATGCACATATAAACTTGTGAAGCATTCACATGTTGGTTTTTGGATTTAAAACTTGGCAAATTACAGATTCTCATTTTTGTATCTGGCACTATTAGTTCCAAACTTTAAATTGAAACCACAGGTTTTATCTGGCACTCACACTAAGCTAATGCTTTTCCCTCACATTAAATTAGCTGCTACTTAATGATTAAGAGTTCAACTAGATGGCCAATAACATTAGCACAATAATATATCCAAGTCACTGTCAACTATGCAAAGGCTGCTTGAATTTGGGGCTGTTTAAAACCAAAACCCTGTCCATCGTGTTGCATTAAAAAGTTCATAGCAACAGGTGAATGCCCCAATCTTTTATTTTTGTTTAGTTTAGAGGAAACCAATGAAAGGTAAAATTAAAAAGTCATTTCCATCCAAGTTGTGTAAAAGACCTATCAGGTATGAACCTTCATTCCTGAGTTGGATGACGCTGAAAATCATGACCTTGATACTTGCTCCTGAGTATCGTATATTTAGAGATTGTTACTTACATGTGGTAATAAGTTTTCTATAGAATCACTGCCAGATAAAAGAAATATTTTAGGGTTAGGGGGTGTTGGAGTCCATGAAACTTAGATTTGAGGCTGGAGAGTTTTTCTGTTTCTTAACATAATCATGTTACCAATTTTAGGCATATCAGGCTACATTACAGTTTTTCTGGTCACAAAGAAAATGACATGACTGGGAGTTTATCTTGTCTAAACTGTACAGTCCAGGATTCCTTAAATTTAAATAAGTTTGGATATCAAGGAATTAGGTTGGCATCGATGCTGCTGGCACTGGTTAAAGCATCTTTTGGTCTCAGAAAAAGACACTTTTTCTGCCAAGCTGTAGGTCTGTTGGCACTGTTCTATAGTACCTATGTCCCACAGCTTCTTTGGTGATAAATGATCCATTTCAAATAAATGATATGGCAGCCAACTTTGCAGAAAGAATCACTTTCTAAAAATGACAGTTTTGTAGGGTCAAAAATGCACAAACAGTATGGTAAAATAAAGTATATGCTGCTCTTTTTCATGGAAAAGATTGCTACTGCTACATTTGCCAGATTCAATCAGTGTGCCAAAAAGTCGAGGAATCTGGCAGGGGCTAGAGAGTGCAGTTCCATCTTTCATCTGTTTCTTCTCTGTATTTATCTTGCTTCAGAAAATGCCGGGAATGTCTTTTCCTTCCGACTTGGCTCTTTAGCGCAACCACAGAAATACACCGGGCAGTTTCTCATAATTGTTTGGTTACTTATGGTGCAGTCAGTCTTTAAACTTGTGAGAAATATATATTTTTTATTGGAAATTTATGACAAGCACCAAGAACTGTTTGTTTTCATTTTCTGAAAATGATTTCAGAAACAAAACAAAATCACTTTTATTAATTGGCAGCTACTTGACTCAATACGCAAAGGCAGGAGGCCAGCTCATTATTTTTAGCCTTCAGCTGACCCAGAATGGTTTTCCTGTATAAAAAGCTATTCACAGATGCTAGACATAAAAATTAATAATAATAATAATGATGGTATTTCAGACTTCATGAATAAGTAATTTTTGGCACTGAGAATATATCTTCTCTTTTCCCCTTGAAAACAGCAATCCTGTTATATACAAAAAGTAAACAGTGCTTGAATTAGCACATTGGAATCTTTAATGTGCCAAAAATATGCATGCATTAACGTTCCCTCCTAAGGCACCTTTTTTTCACACTTCCTTTAGGATCAATCAGTTTTTGTTATTTTTAAAAAAATACAAAAATTTTAGGTTCTTAAGGTCTGTGTTCTCTATTTTTCGACCCATTGCCATAGTGTAAGATGTCTCTTTGAAATGTCTTTGGACACAAATTTAAACGTATAGGTACAAAACAAAGGTTAAGTTTTAAAACCAAGTTAATTATAGCTTATGCAAATTAGAATCAGAGTAACTATGTCTGTGGTTCAGGAGTGATTGAACATAATGGCATATCCATATGGTTAAAAAGTCAGGACTTGTTTATAATATCCTAGTTTACAGAGAGCTTTTAGGAAAAAGCTTCCCTTCTCTAGGTCTTTGTTTACCCAGGAATAAAAGTAAGAAAAATATTTCTAAAGTTTAAGCTATCATTTTTTATAACCCAAATTTAAAACTTGAATTCCCAAAGAAGAACAAAATCAGAAAAGCATCCCGAATGCTCTGTTTACAGCAACTAAAATGGCATGCAGTTTGAAGGGGTCTCTTTACAATATGGGGCTTAGTAATTATACCTCTGTTTATTGTAAGAAGTAACATGAAATACACACACTAACTACTGCAAATGTTGATATTTTCACTAGACCATGATTTTCTGATTGGGGGAAATCTGATCAAATTTCTGTGAAAATGAATTTCTAAGGGCCAGTTGCTCAGTGGTTAGAGCATCAGCCCACAGACCTAAGGGTTTTGGGTTTGATGCCCCATCAAGGGCACATACCTGGGTTGCAGACTCGATCCCTGACCCAGGTCAGAGCACAGGCAGAAAGGCAACCAATCGATGTGTGTCTCTCACATCAATGTTTTTCTCTCTTTCTCTCCCTCCGCCCTCCCTTCCATTCTCTCTAAAAATCAATGGAAAAATATCCTTGGGTGAAGATTTAAAAAAAACAGTAATAAAAAATTTTTTCTATTTTTTCTTAGATGGTCACTTGACAATGAATCTACTTGTCAGGATATCTACCTGATCTTTTCATTCTATTTTGTATGAAGAGAAGTAAAAATGGGAACCTCTTTGAAAATTGTCATTTTTGCCAAAGAAGAGTAGAAACACTTATCTATGATATGTTTATCTAAGATATGTTTCATGGCACCCAGAGACAGGAGTGCCGCTGGGGCCATCGATGCCATGTGGTCAGGGGACAGCAATGATGGAAGTGACTCCCTATGACTTGGAGAGGCAGCAAAGTTGCAGATTTATTTTACAGGGAAATTATGTGTTGACAACAAATTATCACGTATCTTGATATAGTATATCTGGATGACATACCTTTCTAGTGCCAAAATGTGCCCTAAATTGTGCTTGTACAAGTTGCAGAAATCCTTGCAGTGGGGTAGTTTGGGAGCTGGAAGAGGTGTACTCAAGAGCCTGACTTAAGCAACACAGGGTCTAGCTCTTTTCTGAAAATCCAGGGCAAGTCTCCATTTTTATACCTATCTGACAAAGGATGTGTATATGATTCAAATTACATAAAGAATTATTATAACTCAGTAGGAGAAGATAAACAACTCAATTAAAAATTTACAAAATATTTAAATAGACACTTCAGCAAAGATATAGGATAGCATACAAGTACATGAAGAGATATTCAATACCACTAGTTATCAGGGAAATGCAAACTGAAACTTCATGATACACCACCACACACCTGGCAGAATGGCTAAAATTCACACTGACAATATAAGTGCTCACAAGGGTGTGAAGGAACCAGAACCCTCATACACTGCTGATGAGAATGCAAAATGATGCAACCACCTTGGAAAACAGTTTGCCAGTGTCTTACAAAGTTAAACATATACCATATAACCCAACAGAGATCTGCCCAAGAGAAATGGACACATATGTGCACACAAAGACCTGTATGTTAACAGATGTAGTAGCATTATTCCTAATCACCCAAATATAGAAACAATAAAAATGTCCCTCAACTGATAAATGGATAAACAACCAAAGCTACATCCACACATTGGAATATTGCCCAGCAACAAGAAGGAACAAACCGCTGACACATGCAGCAACATAAACACATCTCGCACACACTATGTTAAATGAAAAGAGCCCCATTTGTATTTTTTAAAATATATTTTATTGATTTTCTACAGAGAGGAAGGGAGAGGAATAAAGAGTTAGAAACATCAAGAAGTAAGAAACATCGATCAGCTGCCTCCTGCACACTCCCCACTGGGGATTTGCCCACAACCAAGGTACATGCCCTTGACCGGAATTGAACCTGGGACCCTTCAGTCCGCAGGCCGATGTTCTATCCACTGAGCCAAACCGGTTATGGCCTCATTTGTATTTTTAAAAAAATATATTTTGTTGATTTTTTACAGAGAGGAAGGGAGAGAGATAGAGAGTCAGAAACATCAATGAGAGAGAAACATCGATCAGCTGCCTCCTGCACACCCCCCACTGGGGATGTGCCCTCAATCAAGGTACATGCCCTTGACCGGAATCGAACCTGGGACCTTTCAGTCCGCAGGCCGACGCTCTATCCACTGAGCCAAACCGGTTAGGGCCTCATTTGTATTTTTGAGGCTTAGTCGTGACTCTCTTAATTATCCTCATTAAGTTTGATTTTTATTAAATTAATTGTCCATGGTTTAGCACCATTTCAAGTAGTAGCTGATAACTGTTTAATAGTGATTATTAACCAGAACATAATTATTAATCAATCAATTTATAACACTTACCTTTAATAATTAAATCAAAACCACCAATATGGCTTACCTGTATTTTTCTTATTCACTGAAATCCTAAAAGAAATAATGTCCTAGCACACACACACACACACAAAAAAAAAATGATTCAGTAATGAAACATTTAGACAAGGATCCTGTCAACTTGTAGGCACTCAAGCAGCCACAGCCATTTTTTAAAACTAAGATCTTCAGAATTCTCTGATGTATTTCTTATAAGATATAGCCAATGATTTGCATGTAAATTTAGGTAGATTTTGAAAAATCATTTTAGATGTTGTAGATTAATATACTATATGTAAGTATAATTTAGACAAATGTCCCCAAAGCTAGCTCATTTATTCAATTTAGAAACTGGATAAATCTGAGGGAGAAACCTACTAATTAAATAAATAGCACAGGGTGCAGGGAAATGAGCATGCATTTGGTGCCAAACAGAACTGCATTGAATCATGGCTGCTTCATCGTGGATGCTGCTGTTTGTATCAGGAGTTAGATAGAATTCTGCCAAGTCCAGGCTGTGGGTGTGAGATAGGTAGTAAAGTGGTCCTCCCTGGGTTCAGTCTCAGTCCTGTACATTGAACCAATTCAGTAGCTATCAAGTCCTCAGCCTCAATGTTTTCAGTGTGGGCAGATTTAAAGGGCTGACTCACAGCAGCATGTCTCCTGACTGGGCCTGGCTGCTCGTGGATGAGCCCTGTATTTGTGGTGGGCCTGGTGCTCTTCAGACAGGCTGCAGGCAGCACTGGGCCACCCTTGAGAGTGGTGTGGTTCCCCTGTGGCATGGCCAGGATGCAGAAGTCTCATTAGTATCTAAGATCTGAATGTTCTGGTGCAGCCACCTCTGCACCTTAAGTTGTATATTTTTTTGGGACCTGTGTGACCCTATGTACATTCACAGCACATCCCAAAGTATCTGACAATTGAAATCTGCATCATACAGGATATTCAGGTTTCTGTCTCTATCTACAAAATCTTTTTATTAAAATGTAAGCTCTCAGGCAATTTCTTCAGAGACTATATGAATCAGATTATGTGTCATCTGAATGCAAAATTTGGATAGTTGGTAAACAAGTACATACAATCCTATATAATAAAGAGGTAATATGCAAATTCACCATCACTCCAACACACAAGATGGCCGTCCCCATATGGTCAAAGATGGCCTGCAGGGGAGGGCAGTTGGGGGAAACCAGGCCTGCAGGGGAGGACAGTTGGGGGGAACCAGGCCTGCAGGGTAGGGCAGTGGGGGGGACCAGGCCTGCAAGGGAGGGCAGTTAGGGGTGATCAGGCTGGCAAGGGAGGGAAGTTAGGGACAATCGGGCCGGCGGGGGAGCAGTTAGGTGTCGATCAGGCTGGCAGGGGAGTGGTTAGGGGATGATCAGGCTGGCAGGCAGAAGCAGTTAAGGGCAATCAGGCAGGCAAGCAGGCAAGCAGTTGGGAGCCAGCAGTCCCAGATTGGAGAGGGTGCAGGTTGGGCTAAGGGACACACAACCCCTCCACATGAATTTCGTGCACCGGGCCTCTAGTCTATAATAATAAAAGTGTAATATGCTAATTAGACCGGGCATCCTTCTGGACGTCATTTCGGACGTTTTTCTGGATGACCTTCCAGACGAAGCCAGGGCTGCGAGGGCCGAGGTGGCCACCGCGGGAGGGGAGGGGCCAAGCCCCTTGCACGAATTTCGTGCATCAGGCCTCTAGTAATTAAATAAATGGGTAACCTTGGCTTGAGTATACCCTGATCAGGCTTTTTCTGTAAACACCTTTTCTGTGAGCAAAAACTTCTAAGACTACCATTGTACCTTTAAAAACACTAACACCATTTCCTGTGCTTTGAACAAGGCTTTGTGTGATCTGGCTGCTGTCTGGCTCTCTGCCATCATCTTGATTCTCTTTCCTATCCTCCCTTATGGCATGAACTGCTGCATCCACCCTCCCCTCTTTGATGATAGTTTTAACACAGAACAGGGCTGCCAGCCACAGAATACACATCTCAGCCTCCCCGAATCTCAGTGTGACCATATGAATAAGTTCTCACAAATAAGAAGTGAGAAGTGATGCATGCTACTTGTGTTTCTTGCCCTACATAAAAAGATGCATGCATACTCCTTGGTCTTCCTCTGTTTCCAAAGGCTGAGGGATAGAAACCACTGCAGCAACTTTGGACTCAGAGACTGGCCAGCATGTTGAAGGTGACAGAGCCCTGCTACCAGCCTGGACCACTTGCACTGTTACATGAAAGAAAACAACACATCTACAGCTGTTTAAACCAATAAATTTGGGGTTCTTTATGTGAAAACAGTTTATCCTGGACTCAACCTAATATAGTCATGGTTCATGGCTTAGCAAGCATTGGCTACTTTGATGTAAAAAATACTATGCTCTTGGGTGGGGGCAGCTATGTGCCAGGATGTACTAGTGGAGAGCAGAGCAGGGCTGGATGCCCCTCATAGCCTCTGCTGGCACCTCTGTGCCCTGAACAAACTGCAAATCCATATAAGTGGTCCCACTGCTCTGCCTGGAATGTGCTGCCAACCCCACCCCACATGTTGCATTGCTCACGTCCATCTTTCAGGTTTCAGATTCATTCTTGTTCTTCAGAGAAGTCTACACTTACCCCCTGCCCCCATCTGTGGTCTCCTAAGACTTGCATATCTCTCCCTCTGTGTTGTGTTGATGTCATTGTTTGTCTCAGGAGACTATAAGATTCCTGAGGGCAGAAGCCATGCCTGTCTTGTCCACTTCCACTTTCCCAGGCACAGTTCATGCCATGAAGCAGAACATAGTAAATATTTGTTAAGTGAAGCAGTGAACTTCCATTTTTAGTCGTGCCACATCACCACACCATTCCAATATCAAAATACTCTGCAAATGTGAGAACAAAAAAAAGATTTGAGAAGGGAAACATATTGCCATTATTTTTCTATGTAGTCACATAAGCCCCAGAACTTAGATTATTTTATTTTGTGAGCAATACAGAAAGGGGCTGAGTTCCTTTCATATATTTGATTTTCAGCTCCATATTTTCCCTGCTGCTAGATAAGTTTAATTTTTCTCTTTAATTTTTTCCTTTCAGTTTGTGCCCTGGAAAACTAAGGTGATAAATATAGGCAATCATTGCAAAGTATGACTATTGCCGGGTGCTAATGTTTTCAAATTGCTGATGATTTTTAGGGACACCACAAACTGGCCGCACTGTCAGGAGCATTTGGCAGTCATCACTGGCAGCAGGAAATCAGACTGTAAATTTAGAAAGCATTGCACCATATTCAGGAATGCACCTCCAAGTTACCTCCAAATATGTCATGGTCATGTAGCTGGGGTTCAGAGTGAATTTAACTACCCTTTACTATGTATTTTGTGGTGCACACAAACTTCAGAAAACACGCTGTCAAAGGAGAGAGCCAATCTGTTTCATGAAAGTAAAAATTTCATCACAGATTCCACCTGCCACTGCCAAGTTGGGAACACCATTTTGCACTGAGACTTTATTATATTCTTCAACTTTACTGAAATTTTAAAAATTATTTTTCTTACCTCTTTAATGCTCATTAAGATAATTTCTCAGTAACTGCTATGTCAGGTGATTTGATAGGGTGAAAAAGAGATGTTACATGAGGACTTTAACATCCTGGAGAATAAGATTTGCATAATAACTGAAGATGGCAACCGGCAAGAAGGCAGGGAGGGAGAATGTGTGAGAGAGTGAGGGAGCAATAGAGGAGTGTGTGGACGTGTGTGGTGTGTGTGTGTGACCTAGGGACAGTTATATCCTGTGGGTCTTCCGGGGGGCTGCCAGACCGGCAGTCTTAAACTGCGAAACCCCGCTGCCACCATGGACACCCCAGGGTGACCAGTGTGGGCACAGAGACCACGCCATCTTGAAGAACAGGACTGCTTGTGACTAGGACCCTAGCCTCACCACCACCCAATCTGGTCTCAGACACAAGCTGGGACCCTACAACCACTTGGGGCAGAGACGCGCAGACCATGGACACCAAGACTCCAGACATCCAGGCTGCAGATTACTGTGAGTCACAGAGCCCATCCCCCTCCCCGCTGCCCGCTGCTGTGGCATAGGACCTGCCAGACCCGCTCCACGTGAGCAGGCTCCCTACAGACACAGGGCGGCTGTGCTGCCTGACTTTGACTCTGGGCGTGTGGACACGGGGAGTCTGTTTCCCATGGCACAGGAGTGGGCCTCCCGCCGACACAGGACAGCTGTGCAACCCAGCCCCCAAAGCAGACCGGGGACCCTGATTCTCCATGCAAGAGGCAGCACTGAGCACCAGTGACTTGACTCTCGGCGCACACACGTGGGGAGTCTGTTTCTCGTGATGTGCACACGGATCCCTGATTCTCAGTGCATGCACACTGAGTGCCTATGACTCCAGTTCTTGGCGCACACACACACAGGGTCCCTGATTCACGGTGCAAGGCCACACAAAGCGACAGAGACTCAGATACTCAATTCTTGGCACATGCACATGGGGTCTCTGACTCCTGGGGCATGCTAGGGGATGCTGATTTTTGGTGTACACCTGCGAGGACTTTTTTTTCAGCACAGCGCATGCGGGGTTCCTGATTCTAGGTGCATGCACAAGGCTGCACTGAGCGCTGGTGACTCTGATTCTCAGCATGCATGGCTCCCACTGACCCATGGCAGCCACACGTCTTGGTGTCAGAGCTTTTCAGTGACACTTGGGTGGCGTGATGCTCCCACTGCACACGGCTCAGGCCCCAGCAACTCGGTGTTTGTACCTCCTGGTGATAGTTAAAATGGGGGAGACAATGAAACAATCCCCAGAAAAAATAAAAAGAGAAATCACCAAGAAAAGAAATAAGTGAAACTGAGGCATGCAATATGACAGAAAAAGAATTCAGAGTAATGGTCATACAGTTCATAAACCGGATGGACAAGAAAATTAACAACCTATGCAAAAATCAGGAATAAATCAAAAGTGATATAGCTACAATCAAAAATGCTATGGAAGGTTTCAACAGTAGACTAGAAGAAGGGGAGGACCAAATTAGTGAGTTAGAAGATAAGGTAGAGAAACAAGCCCAATCTGAACACCAACTGGAGAAAAAAATTAAAAAGCAGGAGGAGAGCCTAAATGGAGCTTTGGGACAACACAGAATGAAGTAACATGTGTATAATAGGGGTGCCAGAAGGGCAAGAAGAGCAGCAAGGATTAGAAAATCTATTTGAAGAAATAATGACAGAAAACTCCCTGATATGGGGAAGAAAAAAGCCGCACTAGTACAGAGAGTCCCAAGCAAGATGAATCCCAAAAGACCCACACCAAGACACATCATAATTACAGTGGCAAATGTTAACAACAAAGAGAGAATCTTAAAGGCTTTAAGAAAGAGACAGAGAGTTACCTACAAGGAATCCCCCATCAGATTATCAAATAATTTCTCAACAGAAACATATCAAGCTAGAAGGGAATGGAATGAAGTATACAAAGTAATGCTAAGCAAAGGACCGAATCCAAGAATACTCTATCTAGCAAGACTATCAATCAAAATTGAAGCGGAAATCAGGAGCTTCGCAGACAAAAAAAAAATGCTAAGGGAGTTTATCACTAACAGGCCAGCAATGCTAGAAATGCTAAAGGGACTGCTATAAAAAGAAGAAATAGAAAGGGAGGAAGGAGCACAGGCATAAAGCACAGAAATGGCTACAAACAAGTACTTATCAATAATAACATTAAACATAAATGGATTAAATGCTCCAATCAAAAGATATCAAGTGACTGAATGGATAAGAAAACATGACCCATATATATGCTGTATACAGGGGACCCACATCAGAACAAGGGACTCACACAGACTGAAAGTGAAGGGATGGAAAAATATGTATCAGGCAAATGGAAATGAAAAATGACTGGGGTAGCAATACTTATATCAGACAAAATAGACCTCAAAGTGAAGACCATAACAAGAGACGAGAAAGGCCACTTCATAATTCTAAAGGGATCAATACAACAAGAAGATATAACTCTGTTAAACATATATGCACCCAATGCAGGAGCACCCAAATACATAAAAAAAAACTTCTGGTAGACATCAAGAGAGAGATTGACAGCAATACAATGATAGTAGGAGACTTTAATACCCCACTAACACCACTGGATAAATCCTCTAAACAAAAAATTAGCAAAGAAACAGCAATCCTAAATGACTCACTAGATCAGATGGACTTAATCGACATCTTTAGAACATTCCACCCCAAAACTACAGAATATACATTCTTCTCAAGCATACATGGGACATTCTCAAAGGTAGACCATATATTGGGACTCAGGCAAAGTCTCTCCAAATTCAAGAAGATTGAAATCATATCAAGCATCTTCTCAGATCACAATGGCATAAAAATAGAAATAAACTACAATAAAAACAATAAAAAAATTCAAACACTTGGAGGTTGAATAGCATACTATTAAACAATGAGTGGGTTACCAAAGAGATCAAAGAAGAAATTAAAAAAAAATCCTGAAAACAAACGACAATGAAAACACAATCCAAAATCTTTGGGACACAGTGAAAGCAGTCCTGAGAGAGAAATTCATAGCATTACAGGCCTACCTCAAAAAAAACCAAGAAAAACTGGTAATAAACAATCTAAATCTGCATCTTGAAGAATTAGAAAGAGCGCAACAAGAAAATCCCAGAGTGAGCAGAAGGAAGGAAATAATAAAGATCAGAGCAGAAATAAATGACATAAAGACCCCCAAAAAAAATTTTAAAAAAATATCAATGAAACCAAGAGCTGGTTCTTTGAAAGGATAAATAAGATTGATGAACCTCTAACCAGGCTCACCAAGAAGCAAAGAGAGGACCCAAATAAACAAAATTAGAAATGAAAGAGGCTAAATAACAACAGATCCCACAGAAATAAGAAGAATCTTAAATACTACAAGCAACTCTACTCCAACAAATTGGTCAACCTAGAAGAAATGGACATATTCCTAGAAAAACACGACCTTCCAAAACCCAACCAGGAGGAATAAAAAAATCTGAATAGGCTGATATCTATGGAGGAAATTGAAGCAGTCATCAAAAAGCTTCCAACAAACAAAAGCCCTGGATCAGATGGCTTCACAGCGGAGTTTTATCAAACATTCAAAAAATAAATAAAACCTATCTTCCTCAGACTGTTCCAAAAAATTCAAGAGGAAGGAACACTTCCAAGCTCTTTCTATGAAGCCAGCATTACCCTAATCCCAAAACCAGGTAAAGACAATACAAAAAAAGAGAATTACAGGCCAATATCCATCATAAACATAGATGCCAAAATTCTCAACAGAATTCTAGAAAATCAAATCCAGCATGACATTAGAAAGATCATACACCATGACCAAGTGGGATTTATTCTGGAAATGCAAGGATGGTACAATATTCGCAAATCAATAAACGTGATATACCACATAAGCAAACTGATAGATAAAAACCATATAATCATATCCATTGATGCAGAAAAAGCATTTGACAAAATCCAACACCCTTTCTTGATAAAAACCCTCAGCAAAGTGGGAATAGAGGGATCAACCTTAAC
>NW_005368707.1:4009084-4012392 GCF_000412655.1 Myotis brandtii | reverse complement strand
CATCATTAAAATGTCCATACTACCCAAAGCAATCTATAAATTCAATGCAATCCCCATTAAAATACCAACGGCATATTTCAAAGACCTAGAACAAACTCTCCAAAAATTCATCTGGAATAAAAAAAGACACCAAATAGCTGCAGCAACCTAGAGAAAGAAGAAAAATGTTGGAGGGATCTCAATACCAGATATCAAGCTATACTACAAAGCCACTGTTCTCAAAACTGCTTGGTACTGGCACAAGAATAGAAATATAGACCAGTGGAACAAAATAGAGAACCCAGAAATCGACAAGCCATTATGCTCAATATTTGACAAAGGAGGCAAGAGCATACAATGGAGTCAAGACAGTCTCTTCAATAAATGGTGCTGGGGAAACTGAACAGATACTTGCAAAAAAATGAAACTAGATGACCAACTTACACCATACACAAAAATAAACTCAAAATGGATAAAGGACTTAAATATAAGACGGGAAACCATACAAATCTTAGAAGACACCATAGGCAGCAAAATAACAGACATTTGTCGTAGCAATATCTTTACCGATACAGCTTCTAGGGCAATGGAAACTAAAGAGAAAATAAACAAATGGGACTACATCAAAATAAAATGCTTCTGCACATCAAAAGAAACCATCAACAAAACAATAAGAAAGCCCACTGCATGGGAGAACATATTTTCCAATGTTATCTCCAATAAGGATTTAATCTCCAAAATTTACAGGTTACTCATACAACTTAACAAAAGGAAGATAAACAACCCAATCAAAAGATAGGCAAAGGACCTAAATAGACACTTTTTGAAAGAGGACATAAGGAAGGCCAAGAGGCATATGAAAACATGCTCAAAGTCACTAATCATCCAAGAGATGCAAATCAAAACAACAATTAGGTACCATCTCACACCTGTTATAATGACTATCATCAACAAATCAAGAAAAGACAAATGCTGGCAAGGATGCGGTGTAAAAGGAACCCTTGTGCACTGCTGGTGGGAATACAGACTGGTGCAGCCACTGTGGAAAACAGTATGGAGTTTCCTCAAAAAATTAAAAATGGAACTCCCATTTGACCCAGTAATCCCATTTCTAGGAATATAACCCAAGAAACTAGAAACACCAATCAGAAAGGATATATGCACCCCTATGTTCATAGCACCACAATTTCCAATAGCTAAGATTTGGAAACAGCCTAAGTGCCCATCAACCAATGAGTGATTAAAAAACTGTGTTATATCTACACAATGGAATACTATGCTGTGGTAAAAAAGAAGGAATTCTTACCATTTGCAAAAGCATGGATGCAACTGGAGAGCATTATGCTAAGTGAAATAAGCCAGTCAGTGGAAGAAAAATACCACATGATCTCACTCATTTATGGAATATAAAGATCGTTATAAACTAATGAACAAAAATACAGATGCAAAGAAGCATTGAACAGACTGTCAAACTACAGCGGGAAGGCTGGGGAGGGTGGTGCGGGGAGGAGGTAAGAGATCAACCAAGGGACTTGTATGCATGCATATAAGCATAACCAATGGACGCAAGACCCTGGGGGGTAGGGGGGTTGAGTTCATGTGCCAGGTGGTAAGCGAGCCCAGAGGAAGATCATTGGGAAAAAAGGGAGACATATGTACTACTATTTGTAATGCTTTAAACAATAAAATAAAAAATTTTAAAAATTTTGCATTGTAAATGTACTCTGTTGAAAGGTAACATCAAATCCTTTTGCCCTATGTGTTAAGCAATGAAGTGTGAAGGAAAAATAGCCTTGCTGGTTATGTATACTCTGGCAATTCATAAAATGTGTGACGAACTGATGGGCTCCTTTCCTGTGACAGTCCCAAAAGGAGCCAGCTGGTCATTGTGTAGATTTCCACGTGGGTTCTTAACAAAGTCTATACCAAAGCAATTAAAAGGAAATGTTTCTATATCTGTGTGTTTATGAACTGTAATAGAACGAGGGAATAAGAAGTAAGATTTGCTATGGTTAGGGAACCTGACAAGGGAAAGGGGACAAGAGGCGGAGTAGATAGAGGAGGTGACTCTTCCTCGGCAACATTCTTCAAGGGCCAGTACCAGGAATAACTTTAATGAACAATTTGAAAAACAAGCACAACGAATTTCAGTCTGTGAATACATGTCAGAGTGATCCAGAGTCATTGTGCTCAGACCAAAGAGTGATAAGTTGTATTGTGTACCAGAGAAAAATAATTCAAGTACTTGTATTTGAGTTGAAATGAATGAAAGGATTTGAGGAGTACTTTTAAATCTTCTCAACCTTATTTGTTGCTGGAGCTGAAATATGCCAAAGATCCTACCTTCAAATTAGCATTTATTTTCTCAGCCCTGTGTTGGCTTCTGAGGACATAAAGATGAATGCAAGAGGCTCAGCCTTTAGGAGAAGCCCTAAGTGTGTTTGAGTTCAAGTCCAATGTGGTGTTAGAGCAATGGTGCACCATTGGTTGAGACAGGCATCCAGAAGGGTCTGCCACAGGTGGGTCCTGGTCCCCACAGAGTGCACATGGTATGTAGGGGAACCACACACTACCATGGGACTCACAGGGAGGATTTGCAGAAACAAAGAAGCCCCATTGAGTGGAACCATTGCAAATGGAGGCAGTTGACTAGAACAGATTTCAGCATCAGGCAATGGCATAATGGCCCAAAGGCCAGGGGTGCCAGCTAGGCCTCAGAAAGTGGTGATTAAGGTGTCCAGGGACCAGGCCAGACCAGCTTGGTGGGCACCTATGCCAAGGGAGGCAGTGTGCATGATGCATCAGAGCATGGATCTGGAGCTTGCATTCAAATTCTGGCTTTCCCAACCTCTGTAACCTTGGGCAAGTAACAATCTTTCTATGCTGTAGTTTCCTCATCTATAACACTGGACTGTTAATAACAACATTAACTCTGGGTTTGATGAGAGCATTAAATGAATTAGTATATAGTTTGATTAGTGCCTGATACATGGCACTATTGTTGAAATGTTAAATATTGGCAGTCTTCTCTTTAAAAATTTTTTATTTTCAAATACAGTTGACATACAATATTAGTTTCAGGTGTACAACATAGTGATTAGACACATATAACTTATGAAGTGATAACTCTGATAAGTCTAGTACCCAGCTGATATCATATGTAGTTATTACATTAGAGGAGGCCCGGTGCACAAAATTTGTGCACTGGGGGGGGGGGGAGGGGTCCCTCAGCCCGGTCTGCGCCCTCTCGCAGTCCGGGACCCCTCGGCGGATGTCCACCTACTGGCTTAGGCCCGCTCCCTGGAGGATTGGGCCTAAGCTGGCAGTCA
>NW_005368707.1:3988499-4008984 GCF_000412655.1 Myotis brandtii | reverse complement strand
GCCCCCAACTGCCCTCCCCTGCTGGCCCGGTCGCCCCCAACTGCCCTCCCCTGCTGGCCCGATTGCCCCCAACTGCCCTCTCCTGCCAGCCATCTTGTGGCAGCCATCTTGTGACCACATGGGGGTGGCCATCTTATGTGAGGGCATGATGGTCAATTTGCATATTACCTCTTTATTATATAGGATTATTGACTGTGTTCCCTATGCTGTACTTTACAGCCCCATGATTATTTTATAACTGCCAATTTGTACTTCTTAATCCCTTTACCTTTCCCACCCAGTCCCCAACTTCCTCCCATCTGGCAACCATCAAAATGTTCTCTCTATATATAAATCTATTTCTGTTTTGTTTGTTGTTTATTTTGAAATGTTAGGTATTGTTATTATTATCCTCTTGTTTCTCAAATGATACCTACCCTCCCTGCCCTTCCTGGAACTTTAATGGTGCACTGGGTGGGGATGCCATTTCTGGTGGAGATTGGGTGATGATGAACTGAGAAAAACCTGCCTGAGCTTTAGCTTGTCCTCCCTAGAGACCTCCCCCTACCTCCTCCCTGAGTCTGGGAACACTGGGAACACTGGGCATGTAACAAGCAGAGAGTGGGGCAGCCACCTGTCTCTATCTCCTGGGTCCTCCTCAGAGAAGCACAGGGCACCACATGCTTGGTCGCTGGCTGCCACATGCTTCACTCCTCACCTTTTACACAATTTGAGGGCTACATGTGCCATCCTCATAGTTCCTTTCACATCACATGGCAGGTGATCAGCAACCTCTTTACCTGATTGAACAAAGGAAACCAAGACTCGCCTACCTGCTTATTATACCCAAAAAGGTTTAATAGAGGGAGGAAGTGATTTAAAAGGAAAATCTTGCTAGAAGTGTAAGATATGCATTGAAGAAAGCTAGATTAACACAAAATAAGTAATGGCACAAATAAGCTATGTTAGCACCAGATCTAAATTGATTTTAAAGGAAGATCAATAGTGAAGGGGTGACTTCACTAAAATGTTTAATCAGGAACTCAGTTGGTCTTGGAACAGGCTTACGGGTATGATTCATTCCAGTTCTCTTAAGAAGAAACTGAGGTTGGTGTAACACATAACAGTCTTCTACATGTATCATTTTATGGGGACCCAAAAAAACCTTCCTAAATAGAACTATTTCATTCCTGCTGCCTAAAACATATCACTTTGGCATATGATTTGAAATTTCATAAACCAGATATTCAGCTTAAATTTATCTTCTCTAAAATTTGTAAGCACAAATTGGGAAGAGTAGACAAGGTTATCACCCTTTTAAACCTTGGTCGGAATGTACTTAAACTGAATTTTTCCAAATGTCTGGCTGACACTACCAGAACTGAGGGAATGAGAGTGTTTAGGGTTATGGGGCAGGCAGTGGTTTGGGGTAACTGTTGGAAGAGTCAGTGTGGACTGAGCAGATCTGTGTGGGATGAGTGAGCAGCTAATATCACTAGTTGAGGAATGAGCCTCAAGGGGAGGTGCTCTAGAGTGAGAAAGAAATTCTAGGAATAAAGAACTGAGGAGACCAAAGGTTAGCCCTCCTCTTATTATGAAGACAAGAGGTTTCTTGTGTTTCATGGAATTGGAGAAGGTACCTGAAGGGCCCACAGGGGGAACAAGAAGAAACAAGCAGAGTTCTAGGACCCCATGTTCTACTTTCTCTTCAGCTGTCCCATTTTATCTTACAGGGTGGGGCAAAAATAGGTTTACAGTTGTTCCTATACAAAATAATACAATAATTAATAAATAATAATACAAGAATAAACTGTGTTTTGTAAACCTACTTTTGCCCCATCCTGTATGCACATTTAACTTATGCTTGTGTGTATGTGAGTTTCATAAAAAAGTTAAGGTGTTGTTTTTGGAGGGAAAGGAAAAAAAAAAATTACTGGCCTAAATACCATGCTTAGAAACAACCCTGCTATTCTGAAGAGCTAACTTGTCAAAAATCATGAAAGATGGGATCTTAAATGAACATGGTCTTTGCCAGAACAAGAAGAAGAAACATTCCGTTTTAAAATTTAATCACTTTCTTTCACTGAAATTTTGATTTTGTATATAGATGACAATAAGTAGTATCATTTTATATAATTTTAACAAAAAGAAACAACTGAAATTGATAATTTAGTTATATATGAAAAACTTTGAAGGGGTTATCAGATTTCTTTTCAGAGTTAGTAGAAACATTACTTTGTGAAATTTTACAATAATATTTTTCAGGTTCCAATTTAAAAGATCTTAGATGTTAAACAAGGTTTTTAAAAGAGAATTTAAGAAAGAACAATCACAGTTAACTTATTCCTTCCAATAAATTGTATCAGAGAAGGAAAACATTTCCCAAATGGGTAGCAAATGATGAAGCAGGCTTTGAAGGTACACTTGATAACCAACAGGGTGCAATGAAAGGAAGGGCAGGAGAGGCCTTGAAAATGAGGTTAAGTCAACTGGTGTTTAAGAAAAGCAATTATTGGGCCAAAAGAATCTTTCACTGAAGGTTATTTCCCAAGGAATTAGTAATTTATTTTCATCTTATGAGCTTAGTTCCAATTTAGTAGAAACAGGGAAAGCTATTTCTTTGACATTGAAGAAGAAAAATTGTGGCTCTTTTATCCAGTCTTGTGCTCCATTTTTTTCTATGCTAATCTGCTTTTGAAAGTTGAAAAATAATCAAAATAAAATTGGGAGAGTTGTTTAACTAAAGGTTTTTTAAAAATATATATGTTTTTATTGATTTCAGGGAGAGGGAGTGAAAAGGAGGGAGAGGGAGAGGAGTCAGAAACATCAATGATGCAAGAGAATCATCAGTTGGCTGTCTCCTACAAGCCCCTCATCGGGTATCGATCCGATAACCCGGCATGTGCTCTGACCAGGAATGGAACTGTGACTTCCTGGTTCATGGGTTGATGCTCAACCACTGAGCCACACAGTCTGGGCTAAGTGAAGGTTTGCCCCCCCCCCCCTTTTCAAATCATTGGCTTCATTTCTTCTGGATATATTTTCATTTTTACCTTCATGAGGAATGAATTCTATGTCTAATAAGGTAATTCAAATATTAACATCTGTTTAGTTTTTAATGCCTTCTAATAATGTGCAATGTTTGGAGATAAATATAAATGTAAACAATATAACATTAAGAATTTAGACTGATTCTAATATTGAATAATACTATGGAAATTGCTATCCCATGTTAGATAATTCTTGGCTTAGACTTATTAACAATTTAAATTTTTTTTTCTTAACTCGATAAGGTATAATTTTTATAATTTTACATCAGATTTTTATAAATTCTTAGCATCACCATGACCATAGTTGAAAACCAAAATAAAATTCCTCCATGGACACATGGAACAGACTGATGGATCTCAGAGGGAAGGGGGGACAGGAAGAGATTAACCAAAGAACTTATATGCATATATGCATAGCCCATAGACACAGACAATAGTGCGGTGAAGGCCTGGAGGGAGGGATTGAGGGGGTAAATGAGGGGACAACTGTAATACTTTCAATAATAAAGATAACATTTTTAAAAATCCTTCCATGAACAACTTCTTTATATAATTAAGGTAATTGTTAGCTAATAAATGGAGTATTTTTAATTGTTTTAAAATATTTCTATGTTAAATTATCAATTGTAAACCTGTCTTTATTAAGTATAGATATCACTCATATGAATTTGTTTCAATATTAAAAAGAAAATTGAGGTTATAGGCAGAAAATACCTTAAATTCTTATCTCACAGCTACAAACATATCTGTAGCTACTAGTACATTCAGTATAAACATCTTCTCTCTGGTCTTTGAGTATTTCTTCTCCTGGCTATTTCCACCTACTGTACTCATGATCCCATCTTATCTCTCCAAAGCTGGAAATTCTAACATTGGCTATTCCCTCTAATTTATGCATGTCCCCTCTTAATCTCACTTTGCCTCCTTGCTCATTTCTTAATGCCGTCAGTTGATTACATCCACCATGGATTTCCAAATGTCCAAATCCAATGGGCTCTTTTCAGTTCTCAATTTACTTAATCTCTCCAAGGCAAATTATAGTGTTGACCTCACCATTTCCTTAAAATGCCACCCTTCCTTTGTTCCTGTGATCCCACAGTCCTCTGGTCCTCCTACTACCTTTCAATCACTCATTTCCTTTGCAGGCCTTACTTCTTTCTGTTGCAGCTTTTCTAAAAATCCTTACCCAAGGATATGTTTATTGATTTGAGGGAGAGGGGGAGAGAAACATCAATATGAGAGAGAAACATTGATTGGTTGCTTCTCATATGTGCCCTGACTGGGGCTCAAATCCACAACCTAGGTGTGTGCCCTGACTGGGAATCGAACCTGCAACTTCTGGTATATGGGACGATGCTCCAAACAACTGAGCCACCCAGCCAGGGGCTTGTTATAATTTTTTAAGTAAAATAGGTAATATATGTTCACTGAAAAAAAAAAAAGGCTAAAGATAACAGAGGGGAAAATGTCAACTGCCACCTGCTGAGAACCCATTTGGGAAACTAGATTTTATGTCTGGGGCATTGGGGAGCCATTGACATATTTTGAGTAGGGGAGTCAGTTGGTCCCAAAATGCCTTTCAGAAGTTATTCTAGTTTCAGAGTAGATGGGGACAGGGATAGAAGAAGAGTTAGGCAGCAGTTCAGAAAGAGACAACGATGGCTTCCACTAAGGCCATAAGCACTGAAAATAGAGAGAAATGGGTGGATCTAAGAGATATTTGGGAGTTAAAAACAATAGGACTTGGTGATCTTTTTGGATGAGAAGAACACAGAAGAGGGTAGAGAGAAGACATTTAAATGTCTAAGTTGGATGACTGGATTATAGAAGCAATCTGCTTGTAGAGGAAAATGAGAGAGATTTTATTTGGGACATATTGTCTTTGAACATCTTGGAAAATACAAAGTGGAGATGTGATATATCTTTATGATATCACATATATATAGCTTGATAAGTATATGAAGTCTTGAAGATACAGATCTGAGGGCCATGGTTCATGAAATAATGCGAGAGGATGACATTTCTCTTTGAGGGTGTACAGAGCAACAAAAAAAGGGATAGGGCTGATGGACATGCCATTTTATCCTGAGCCATAACCTCCATGATGGGCAAAGAAAGAGGATTCCACAAAAAAAGAGTATTAAAGGGAAAATATCCAAACAAATCAGGGCAAATCTAAAGAAGTCAAGAGAAAAGTAACACAGGAACCAAAAGTGCCTACTGGATTCATACAAAAGTGATTCCTGATAAGCATGAAACTGATGTAAAGAAATTGAGGCAGCAAGTGGAGGCCACTCATTGAAAAAGTTTAGCCAAGAAAAAAAAAATGGAGATGATAGCTGGAAGGGAAGAGAACTTTGGTGGTTTTCACTTTTGTCTCTGTTTTCTGTGTGAGCATGTTTAAATGCTAATTGGCACAAGCAGGATGAAAGGGGAGGCAGTGAAGATACTGGAAGGAGTGGCCATAAGGAAGTGAGCACCCAGAGGAGATAGGAGGTAGGTAAATACAGAGCTTGAGGCAAGGAACTGAATTTAGGCTGGAGGAGAGTCACTTCTTGTATAAGACAGATGGCAAAGAGGAAAGGGTGGATACACTTGTGATAGAAATCGGTGAGTGTGATGGCTGGGAGCTGGGTGATTTCCCTTTCTGCGATTTCTATTTTCCCCATCAAGTAGGAGGCAAAAACACAAGCTGAGAGTGAGAGAACTGAAGTTGGGGGGGTGGCAATTTGAGGAGAGTAGAGAAGGTTTTTAATAGCTGATGTGGAGAATGAAAGTTGAGAAAGACACCTAGATGGATTGTCGGGCAGAATTGGGAGCCAGTAGAGATGTCAGATTGTGAACATGTGTGCCTTTGCATCAATTTGTGAGCATGATTCAGAAGTCCAACTGAGGTCCTAGATTTCAATTTGTAACACTGGTATGACAGAAAAATAGTAGAGAGAAGAGAACTAAACCTAGTGACCTAACACAGTTGACATGATAGACCATAGAGTGTAAGCCCACAGCAAGGAGGGTGTAAATAGTATAGATAAGTACCTCCCAGTTCTTGATCTCATTCTGTCTCTTTCAGAGCATGGAATTTCTTGTTTTTAATTGAGCTGTAATTGGCATGTAACATTATATTCTTTTCATATATAGAACATTATGATTAGATATTTTTATATATTATGAGATGATCACCACAATAATCCTAGTTAACATCTGGAATTTCTGAAAGAGGGCTATTAGAGGCAGAGATGGAACAGTATTAATAAGGTCCAGGTGTAACTATGAGAATGGTTGACTAATGAATGTGGAGTAGAGATAAAGATTGACAGAATTTAGGAGGTCAAGGTCTGAGGCTGAGGAGAGGTAACTGTCTGGGTCAAACTGCTTTTTATTGTGTATTTTTGTAGGAGATGTCATTTTAAGTCACAGTTTTATTCACATTACCAAAAAAGTATTCAGTAGCTCAGATGTTAGCTAAGACTGCCATTCCTCTTATCATATAAGAAATATTGGCTGAACCCCTTTCCCCTCTGCTTTCCATGCCCAAGGCAAAGTCTAATTGCGGGGGATTCTATACATCATCACAGTCATCTCCAGCTTCTGATCATTTGCTTCGGGTTACATATTGCTTTGCTCTTGTAAGCATGCTGTTCCTAGCTTGCATGGAGCTGTCCTAAATTTGGAACTCAACCCTTTTTTCTTCCCCTCCCTTCTAACTTCTACAGCAATCAAACAAAACCAAAACAAGAACATTCTTATAAGGTCGTTGTGTAAAAAAAATTGAGGGTTGGAGTGATGGAAAGGAATATACATTACAGCAATGGCAACAACTTTCAGGTCAAGTACTACATTTGTCAGTTCTTAGAAAGTGCCATGTTGATTCTGAACTAGGCTTTCATTTTCCCAGTAAATCACTTAGCAGTCTTTTCTCTTCTCTGCCTTTTCTCCTTAAAAAGAAAGATTATTCTATATTCTCAGTCTGAATGATTTAGTTTTCTCCAGGCTGTACCTTCAATATCAGCTTCAGATCTTTGGGAATATAAAAAATTTGGCCTAATCATTAAATTCAGGCAAGAGATGATAGTGAATCTGATCATGGCAGTGGAGGCTATGAGAAGAGGTCAGATTCTGGATACATTTTGAAGGCAGAGCCAACAGGTTTTGTTCATGGCTTGGATAAGGGCTATGAGAGAAAGAGAGAAGTCAAGGATACTGAAAAGTTTTTGGCCCAAGAACTGGAAAGATGAGTTGACCTTAGTTGAGATAGGGAGCCCATGGGAAAAGCAGGTTTTTGCATGGAGGATAAGGAGTTCAGCTTTGTCCATGTGAAATTTTAGGTGCATTTTTATATCTAAGTGGAGATGTCAAGCAGGCAGTCAAATGATCTGAGTTTAGGTCAGAACTGAAAACATATTTTGGACGAGTCACAAATAAATCTACCTAATTCCACTCTGTTTGTCACTTGATAGGCTCTGTGACTTAAAGTGAAATGTCACAAAACAACTTTAATTGGTTAAACAATAGTTAAGTTCCTACAGCATCTCATCAACATTTTAACAAAATGCCATTATTCAAGGACCTGCCGGATAAGACATGGACTGCATAATGATAAAGTTGCTGACTACTCTATTTCCTAGACCACTTTACCCCACAGAAGTGTTCTTTGACCTGCTACTAAGAACCAGAGGAAAGTCTTATTAAAACCCAAAGCAGAAAACATAAAGCAGTCTGTTCCTGATACTGTATTTCTACAAGACCTGCAGTACCCGGTGCATATCACTGCCTGCCCGAGGCCCAGACTGCTGTGAGCCCTGTCTCTTGGGGCTCACTCATTTCTCCAGAAGGGCCTCCTGGAACATATCACAAAAGCAGGACTTGATCGGGGCTCAGAGACCCAGTCCTGCAGAGCTTCCCCTCAGGGCCTCTTGGCATTCTTTATACAGAGGTGCCCATCCACATGACCCCCGGCCTCCACTGAGTAGCAGCAACCTGACTTCTTCATGAGAAGGTCAATCATGCCAGCTAATACTCAACACATTTTGGCACTTGTTGCAGGCATCAGGTTTAGTGTACAGTGCCTGAAGTGTGTTTTTCACTCGACTAATAATGGCTAACAACTGGAAAGCAGTTACTGTGTGCCAGGCCTCGTTCTGAGAACTTTAAAATACAGTAAGTTTAAAAGCAACTTGAAGCCATTCCAAATGATACTATGAGCTTCTGCCCAGGGCATGCAGAGACTTCCTCTAATGTAAAGTCAATTGCAGAGCCTCTTAATCTTCCCATCCAGCCAGTAATCAAGTCATTCTCCATTTCTAGCATTCTTTAGAAGAAGGTTGTTAGAGCTCTGTTATATATTCTATTCATACCACCCAGTACTCTAGACCCAACACTCCAATATGTGTGGGACTGTGTGTGGGGGGGCGGGGGCGGTGGAGGGCACACAAAAGCTCTCTAGTGGAAGGCTCATGAAAAGACAACATGGACGAAAGACAAGAGGACAAACTTACTCAGGTATGAGCTAACATCTGCACAGACCGACATTCTGTGGAACAAGTAGAACCCCCTTCAAGCATTGCGGAGGTGGACCTGGGATCACGCAGACAGGGCAGGCACTCCTGTCACCAGAGGCAGACACCACTGAAAGGCAAGCCCCTTGATTCACTTCACTGACCAATCAAAGGCTTTGCTCCAACCAGCAAATGTAAAATGTGCTGAGGCCCATGGCTCTGGTGAGCTGTCATATGAAATGAATTACCAAGGCTCAGAGTCAGGATGTGAAAGTAAAACTGCTGTGTAGTTCCCACTGCCACAGCAGCCCAGCCCAGCTGTGGACAGCAGGGCAGCCACTGTGCAGGCAGACGGGAGTCCAAGTGCATTCCTTGTTACCCGGCTGTGCAGTGCTGCAGCCACGCCGCAGGGCCGTGCAAACTGGAAAACAGCAAATGCACTCACAGTTTGAATCATCTCCAAGGAATGCAAGATCTTTCTGGAAAACCCCCTAAGTTCTCTGTACAGGCATGTATTTCTGGCTCTAATTAAAACTCTTATTTCTAGTCTGTATTCACCCAAACAATGTTGAGTCAAACCACTAGAAAATCTGTTATCACTCAAGTTGGTACATATTTCTCATATAACTGAAATATTACATAATATCAGAAACTGTTAGATATAAAAGTAAGAACTGAATGCAGACAGCGATCCTCATGCTACCGTGGGTCTCACCTTCCAGGGGCTCAATCAGGGATCACAGCGAATACTGAGGGCATGGGCCTTGAGATCAAAGCCTTTGACAATGGAGGAAGTATTGAGTCAGCCCAATCCACAAACCACGCTGTGTGCCCCTCCCATGTCCTCATTCATGCCAACGTTGTAAAAAGTTATGTGTTTGAATGATGGTTTAAAGTGCCCTAAGCAATTAAGTTTTAAAGCAAGAGGGCTAGTTTCTCTCCAGTATATATATGAAACTCCCAATAAAGTTAAAGTCCTCAGGTGCACTTGGGGGAGAAGATGGATTAAAAAAAGAAAGGTTTTTGAAAGGAACAAATATGTCAAAAAGTTAAACCTGAGGTGTTTTCCCCCCTTATAATATTAATAATGTATTAATAGTTGGAAAAAGTCTACAGATAAAAAAATATATACCAAACAATGTGTATCAATTCCATAATCACTTGTTCCTAATTTGCATCTCACTTTCCGAAGAAAAGTACTCCTTTTCCCCTTGCCCGGGTGTTAGTGATTTGAAACACGTGCTGTTCTTTACTTTCTGTTAGCTGCCTATCCAGTGCAGGATTCTGTACTAAGTTTCTGTTATGTGATGTGTGTATTTGTTTTAAAAGCATTCCTCTGAGAGCTCTAGTTTGCTTGTGATGCTTTTAAGAAAAACAAAAGCACATATTCCTTAGCCTAATTCTAAACCAAGACACATAGTACATAGTACCTGTTGTTCAGATGGTGGTTTGGGAAAATACTATGCTCTTATTCAGTTTATAAAGCAGCATTAGCTACCTAGCCTCTCAATGTATAAAGAAGCAATAAGTAATATTCACTGACAACAAAATAAAATTCAGGAAAAACAATGAATTCAAATAACAGCATAACCAAAGAGGATCCTGGGAGTGCTTCTCAAATATAGAGCCATTCATACCCTGAACACACAAATATTCTATACTTCCAACACTGTATTAGTTGAGAATGTTCCTTGCTAGGGAAAATGGGCAGAGCAGGATAAATTAACCAGTAAAGATTAAATCACAGCGCCCGGAATGTAGTAAGTTTGGTTGCTAATAAAATAATTTCACGTTGTGCAAACATCAGGTAACCTGTGTGCCTAATGCTAATAAGTCACTTGAGGTACACTTAAGGAAGCAACTCTGACTGCCCACCACATGTACCATTCTATGCCCTAATTTTCTCCTTTTACCTATTTTCTTTTAAATCTCCCTCTTGCCTATACTTTAGACCTTTAAAATATTAGACTGCTGGGCTCCACTGGACAAGTTTTTAGGCTGTATACATTCATTCACTCACCACCATATGAAATATAGAATAAAGGCTTATGGTTCATGCAAGAAATGTAGGCAAAATTACTTTCTCGAAGAGTAGTAGCCCTTTTATTGCATTCAGGACTAGAAGTTAGATAATAGAAACCGTCATTTATAGGTTAGAGTCATTAAAAGGGTCCCGCATTGCTTAAACATTGTATTCTAACATCAAGCATGTGAGTGCACAGTATATGCTCCCCTCAGCAACCCTTGTCTAGCTGCCTCCTGAAATAGCCAACATGCTGCAGGCTCTCTGTGAAACACCGAGAGGTCAACAACAAGCCAAATGCTATGACTAGTACATTTTGCACTCACACTTTATTGGTTTGTGTAACATGAAATTATGTAACGGGCATCAAGGGTTTGGGAATAAATGCAACTGACTTGGAAAGTCAGAGGGGATCCCCAAACAACAATTATATATGAAGGAGTATAAGCGAAATACAGGCATTTGGGCAGGCATCAGGCCAAGGGGCTGCTTTCTAAGGGAGCTGTGCAAGGTGGTGGTAGCAATCGCTGATGCCAAGTGAAACCTGGGTCATTGGTATCCATTGAGGTCAACCAGAAATGAGGTGGGGCCTGGAGTAAATGCTGCCAGGTGCCACACTAACCTCTGAGCCAAAATTTCGGCTTCCTCATTCTTCCAAAACTAACCAGGGCTGGGCTCCAGGGAGTAAATGCCAGAATCAGACTTCAGAACTGGTGAAATAATCACCATGATAATGAACACCATTTATGGAGCACTTACTTTGTTCTGGGCCCTGGGTTTATGAGATTCAAATGCATAACCTGTATGTAGCCAAGCTATGTCATGGTCCAGTCATGACATGGAAATGCAGTCAGAGACACAAAAGCCCAGCAACCAAGTAGCAATTGAAAGTAATTTTAGTCCTAGTTTCACTCTCTTGAAAATAGAGAGAAAAACCACACACTGTTAAACTTTTTAAAAATCCCCCACCAACAGGAGAGAGGTAGGTTTTTATAGAGAAGACGCAGAGGCATCGTATAGAAATTATTTGATTAGTGATAGCTTAAATGGTTGCCCTATTTGGGAAAGCCTAGTTGGCTGTCGGTGATTGGTTGTCCTTAGGTTTCATTTTCTCAGATTGCATGTGTTGACTCTAGATTTGGGGTTGCTTACATAGCCTACCAAGGCACTAGAGCCACTTCGTCTAATGGCCTCCTTGTTTAATTACATTAACAATGCAAAATTCACAAGGCATGGGGTTCCCTGAATGGCCCTGTTTCCCTCATGTGGAAGGGAATATTTCTTTCTCTTGTATCTCAGAAGAATGGTTATGTCTCATTTTTTTAATCTCTAGAATTTTTCCCCTTATTGGTGAACTTCACAATTTAGGAAGTTAGTCTGGAAGCAGTATAAATAAATGACCAATTACAGGGGGGCAAGAAAGAATAGAAAGACAGTGAAAAGCTGTGGTAAGCTTTCCAGGGATGGTGAGTGGCAGTGACAATAGAGAGAAGCAATATAGAGCAATAGAGAGAAATGAATGACTTTGAAAAGTGAATATGGTAATTAGTTTGATGGAGTGTAAAGAAGATAAGAGTGGGGGTTAAGTATGAGGCAGGGAGATTCCTGGCTTGAGCAGCTAAGTGATGATACCTATTACTGATATGGGATTCAAGTTTAGAGAGAAAACATTTAAAACTTCATTTGGAATATGAAGTTTGAGATAACTGTGAGACTTCCAAGTAGAGATATCTAAGAAGCATTAAAAAGAAGCTTCTGAGGTGGAGATATAAATTTAGAAAATGATTCCACCTGAATGGTATTCAAAGTCAGGTAGTGAAAGAAACCATCTAGGAAGAGAGAACAGAATGAAGACAGAAAAGGAATTTGTTCTAAGAAACTTTAAAGATTCATGGCTGGGAGAAAGATAAAGAGCCATCAATGAATTGTGGGAAGATGAGGACAAATGGAGACAGAGAAAACCAAGAGACTATGGTAATAAGAAGCAGAGACAATTTCAGAAAGGAGAAAGTCAATTATATTAAACTCTGTTAAGGGGCCAAATAAGAGAAGGACTCGAAAGTATCTATTGCTCTTTGCAACATGGAAGTTATTGATGACCTTCGAGAGGACTGTTTCAATGGAGAGGTGAAAGCAGAAGCAAACCTAGAGTGAGTTAAATGGAGCTTAAGACCAGAGACAGTTAGTTCAGACAACTCTCTAAAGAAATTTGACTATGAAGGGAAGAAAATGAGTCAAATGGTAGGTTCTTTTTGCAGGTGGTGGTGGTGGGGGGGGGGGTTGTTTTTTTAAGATATGGAAACCTGCTTTTAAATGATGATGGGAAGGAATCTGTAGAAAGGAGAGGTTAAAAAAAAGGTAATAAGAGACGGAATACATGGTGGTAAAATGTCCCAAGGAAAAGGAGACTGGATGATACAAGTGGAATAATAGACCTTGGGTAGAAGGGAAGAGATATCAGGAAGGAGGCTGGGGGGAGCTGGGTTAAGATGCAGGTAGATTTGCAGATTTGGTTAAAGTAGTTCCTGTCTAAAGGCTTCTATCAAGTTTATGAAGAAGCCCTTAAAGGTTATCTGCTGAGAATGGGGACTATAAGGAGGAGTTTGAGATTGGAAAAGAATGAAGAAGATTTGAAGTAGGCATTGAAAAGAGCGGGGAAGTAACGTATGAAAGAGAGACATATTTAGATTACTGGGCAGTGGTGAGAATTCATTTGAGATTGGATTTGCCTTGTTGTATACATATTGCCTCCATTAGGGCTCAGCTATTAGTGAGGGCATTGGAAAGGCAGAGTTGATTATGGTTGTATTGGATGGATGTCAAGGAACTGGTAAGAGAATAATTGAAAAGATGTACTGTGGAATCTAAAATGGTTGTAGAGGAAGTGAAGACAGGAAATGGTTAAAAACAAAACAAAAAAACATATATAAGCCAATGGACTAGAGGTTGTGATGAGAATAAGCAAGTAAGTTCAATGACCAAATCATAGGAGTAAAAATTGTGATTAGAGATTTTGAAGGTGAGACTGTGGAGAGTGATAAAAAATAAAAACCAGGATGTGACCCTGGAAGTGGGGGACTAGAATGTGGTAAAGATCATTGACAATGAGGAAGTCAAGGAACTGAGAAACCAGACATCCTCCCAGACCCCTTGATCAAGGTTTTCTCACACACAACCTTCTAAATGTTTCATATTTTTCCTTTCTTATTTAAATTATGAATCCACCTGGAATTGATGTTTGTGTATAATATGAGATTACCATTTTTATGTTCTTCTATTTGGATAACCAACTGTCCTCAGGCCATTTGTTGAATAGTTTAGTCTCTGAATACTCCTTGAATTCCTTCCTTCCAATGCTATTCCTGATTCCTATAGCTTGAAGTATTATAGTACCCTTCAGTCTCTCCTCTCTACATATTCTTTAAGTTGCCATAAAAGATATCTTTCAAAAATACAAATTTGACCATGCCAACTCTCTTGATTAAAGTGCTTAAAATTTTTTCTGTGTTACATTTAGAATAAAAGCCAAACTCCTAATCTGGCCATATTTAAGCTGTTTCACAGTATTTCTCCTTACAGTATTTCTTTCCTTTCAAATCACCCTTATTTTCTAACATTATCCACACTTTTACTCAAATATTACTGTTTAGGTAATATATGATTCAATTAAATGTTAAATCTTCATCAGAACTACTAATTATGTTAATGAATGACACATTTAAAAAGTTCTAATTCATTAATTTGAAATTTATTGGACATCTACTATGCATAAGGCACTACATGGTACTCTAAGTTTCAGAGTTTGCAATCTAAAGAACAGAAAGCATAAATCCCAATATCTTTGAAGAATAGAGGAATTTAAGTATAGCAACATACATTTGAGCCAATTGCTATGAGAGAGAAATGGCATTTTGTTTGATGGAAATTTGGAAGTTTTGTCAAAAAGTTAGGTCATGAAAGATGGTTAAAATTTAGAAAGCCAGAGAAGAAGATGGAAGTGCATTTTAGGTAGAGGGGTAGCATCAGTCGAGGCAAGAGAAGTGGGGAAGTGTGACCTTGGAGTACAATATAGAGCAGGAGAAAGACAAATGACTAGAAGGGTAAACTGAGGCCAGAGTACAAAAATACTTTAAGGTTAGTAGACTGGCCTCTAGCTAGCATTGGGAGTCAATGATAATCTCCATTAAGGGACTGATATAATTACGTTGTGACATGATTGGGTGGAATTGAATGCAGAGATTAAATCTAAGAGGATGCACTCATAGTCTAGGCATATGTTGGCTTATCCTAGGAAGTAGGGAAGCCAAAAAGAATGCAAGAGAAATTTTAAAGTAGAATCCATAGCAGTTAGATGACCAAAGAAAGGAGAAACTTGTCTAGATCAGCTCCAGAAAAGAAAAAGGTAAGAATTTCATGAGAATTTCCTGCATCTGACTAAACATCATCTATATTTGTATTTGCTCAAACAGACTTTCTTGTACCTCTTTTTGGTGACTTTAAAAAATATTTAATATTTAAAAGTATTCCATAGCCTAACTTTATGTCTCTAGATTAACAGTTTTATTCTTATTTTCCTTCTCTCCTCCTTATGTGTGACAGCTTCTACTGCACATGGTCGGGTCCCCGGATCAGGACCTCCAGGAAGCTGCAGCTGGTTGCATATCTAACATCCGCAGGCTGGCTCTTGCTACGGAAAAGGCACGATACACTTGAAATTTGAACAGACATTTCAAGCTATCAAATTTTACATGACACAGATCATATCACTCCCATGGCCAGGAAGCTGAAATTAGGAAACATTTATTAGCAGACCCTTTACAAGCAGACAAATGCCTGAATGAAAACATATGGATGAAAAATATGAAGGATATTGTTCATGCAAAAACTGCATGGATATTTTTGTTCTATTTAATGTTTTAAGGATTTATGTAATGAAATGTAAAGCCAATAAATTTTTGATGATTTTCCAGGAATCTGAGAATATATATATCCAGAATTTTTGTTCAGTGATGCTTTTGTATTTGTGAAAATTTTAATAAAAGATATGGACTTGCAGTGTGCAGTGCTATAGTGGATGAGTTTTCAGAATCCCCTTTCTGTTAAACCTATCTAACAGTCTTGTCATTATGGTTTTGTCGTTTTGATCACTTGCAACCCATGGGAGAGTTCTGAAGAGATGTGCTGATTTCACAAACTGTTATTAAATAGAATTCAGAATTAAGCAGCTGGACTTGAGAGATCATCCCGAGGTCATTCCAACTTCCCCCTAAATCTATTAAACATCTGAGAAGATAATGTGTAACTGTCACTTGACCAGATCATGCAAATCACAAAAACATAAGCAATGCATGAGTTGTGTGTTTTTTAACTTTTGGGTTTACACAGCATAAACAATGATACATTTTATTTCCCTCACAGGATTCACCAACACTTTTATTGAAAGAATGAACTTGTGCTGGTGTCAGGGTAATATTACTTCACATAAAATTGCTTTGAATTTCTGTATTTGTTTTCAGCACACAAAGTACTTTTTAAAAAGTGGCTACAAAGGATTAATAGCATTTTATCAGGTTATAGAAACATTAGAAGCCACTTAAAAGAATCACATATGTAACCTCAGTGTACTGAAATGTTTGGGAACTAACTGTGCAAGCATCACCAGGAAAATAACTTTGCATGCATCAGCTCTGTAAACAGACAGTCTAGGTTAATGCTTTAAAAAGCAGGCCAGGAGGGTTTATGAAAAAATATTAAGTCCTGTGTATGTTTGTCATAATTTGCAGATGATTAACTAAATTGAGCTAAGTGTAAATAATTTGTATGAAATGAAAAGCCTGTACAGAATGAAATTACCACTGATAGTTTCTACGATTAAAAAGCTCAGGAATTTCTGAGAATTTTAAGGTTTTGTAAAACACCAATTCATCATCATTGGTTTTAAAAGGAGGTTATAGAAGAGAATAACAGAAACAAGGAGATGATATGAATACTAAGAATTAAATTTAAATAATACTGTAAATCCTTTAACTTTCAACAGTGTATATTTCTAACATTAAAGTTACCATGTGGCTGTGTTTCACTAACATTAAAAACACATCTAGAGAGATCCAGGATGGCAGTGGAGTAGGTGGAAGTGACACTGACCTACTCCCAGGGTCAAACTGGAATTACAGCTACTATAGAACAGTCAACCTGAATAACCAACTGAAGACTAGCTAAAAAGAAATCTTATAAGTGAGGATTTACAGAAGAAGCCACTTTGATACTGATAGGGAAGGGGAGACAGTTAAAGGTCTAGCCACGTACCCACATGCAGTGCCTAAGAATCCAGAGGAATATCTCAGCTGTAAAGGCTCCCCCTTAGGAGTGTGGGGTCTCAACCCCATCCCTGGCTCCCAAGCCCAGAGGACCAGAGCCCAGCAGAGGAGACCACATAACATCTGGCTGTGAAAATCAGCAGGGATTCTGCCCACCAGGGACAAACGGGAGTCAGATTCCCTCTTAAAAGGCCAGCAAAAAATCTCATTCACAGCCACTCACCCTGAGCTCCAATGGAGGGAGGGTGGCTGGGAATAGAATAGTGTTGTGCGAGGAGAGACTGGGTTGTGTGGCTCTAGGGAGAGAGCTGAAGGAGACAGCCCTCAAGGTCCCTGTGCTGAGTCCCTCAGTTGCAGACACCATCTTTCTTGGGTTTAGCACTCCCTTCCATATGGTAGCCTGGGGAATGCAATAGCTCCACCCTTCCTACTCCCTGTCACCCTCCCCTATGGAGTTCACACCCTGTGGAAGAGTCAGCTGCCTGGGGTATAGAGGTACGGGCAAACTCAGGGGGTATCAGAGACTGAGTTGTGTGGCTCTGGGGTGGGAGACATTCCCTACACCTTCCCATGAGCCTGGCCAATGACAACCCTTCATGGGAGATCTAATAGCCCCATTCTCCAGACTCCTAGGGGCCCCACCCTCTTGAGCTCAGGATTTCCACAAGGTTTCCACTCCAGACTTGAGTTCTGTGGCTCTAGGAATGGCCCATTTTTCCCTCGCACACCTGACTGGTGCAGAGACCTCCATCACATAGCCAAATCTTGGTCTGTTTGGGCCTGATAAACTCTTCTTGCCTCTTCCTGATGATACTCTGAGCTCTACCCCACCACAAAGGTCTGTGGACTTTTGTTGAGTGGCCTCAGACCCAACAGTGGCACCAAGTTTGAATCTGTATCAGTCTGGTGAACATTGCCCCTACCTGGTGACTCACTAAAAACCTAATTTACACAACTCTAGTGTTGCCAAAGGCTCTTTCAGTAACAGCTGAACAGGCAGCCAACAGGTGAAGAGGCAGCTGGCAGTGGATCTAAGGTGCCTTAGGCCTTTGGCTGACCAACACCCAGGTTTGGTGCTGGTGGAAGCCGGCCTTGGGGCAAAACTTGGTCCTTCCCATGCACACCCAGCCTCAGCAGAGGTAGCTATACATTGTGGATCACTTTGTAGCTCCAAAAAGATTGCCCAGGATCAATCACAGGCAGAATCTGATATTGACTTGAACCAGAGTCCCAAGAGGCCCCAGAACCAACACACCTGGTGACCAGCTTCAGAAAACATCAGAGCAGGATCCAATTAGCTTCACAAGTGGCATATCTAAAGGGAGATCTCAGCAGGCACGAGAATCAGCTGAGGCAAATTCTGCTTCATGGGGTCGGTCCTGCACAGCAGGTCATACATTGTGATCAGGGTCAATCCGCACAGTCACCAGCCTCAGGGTCAGCCCCATGCACAGACAGGCCAACAGCAATTCAGACTCAGCTACAACAGGAGGGCTCACATAACCCACAAAGGGACATCCCTGGAACAACCAGCTCAGGTGATCAGGGAGACTGCATCACTGGGTCCCACATAAGGCCACTCTACCAAGATGGGGAGACATTGCAGATCTACCTAATACACAGACACAAACACAGAGGCGGTCAGAATGAGGAGACAAACATGCCCCAACTCAATGGGCAAAAACTAAAACCATTTCCCCTAAGAACAGGAATAAGACAGGGATGCCCACTCTCACCTCTCCTGTTCAATATAGTACAGGAGTGGTGAGAGTGGGCATCCCTGTCTTATTTATAGCCATAGCAATCAGACAATAAGATGAAATAAAAGGCATCCAAATTGTAAAAGAAGAAGTAAATCTGTCATTATTTGTAGATGACATGATATTGTACACAGAAAACCCTATGAACTCCATCAAAAATCTACTAGAACTAATAAATGAATTCAGCAATGTAGCAGGATACAAAATTAACACCCAGAAATCTATGGCTTTTTATACACCAATAATGAACTCACAGAAAGAGAAACTAAAAAACAAAAACTAAAAACAACAACAAAAAACACAATTCAATTTACCATTGCAACAAAAAAAAATTAAAATACCTAGGAATAAATTTAACCAAGGAGGTAAAGGACCTATACTCAGAAAATTACAGGATGCTGAAAAAAGAGATAGAGAGGAAGACATAAATAAATGGAAGAATATATTGTGTTCATGGATTAGAAGAATCATCATTAAAATGTCCATACTACCCAAAGCAATCTATAGATTCGATGCAATCCATATTAAAATACCAATGACATATTTCACAAACCTAGAAAAAACTCTCCAAAAATTCATCTATCTGGAATAAAAAGAGAACCCGAATAGCTCCAGCAATCTTGAGAAAGAAAAACAAAGTTGGAGGGATCACAATACCAGATATCAAGCTATACTACAAAGCCACTGTTCTCAAAACTGCTTGGTACTGGCACAAGAACAGACATACCATAGACCGATGGAGCAGAACAGAGAACCCAGAGTTCAACTCAAGCCATTATGCTCAATTAATATTTGACAAAGGAGGCAAGAGTATACAATGGAGTCAAGACAGTCTCTTTAATAAATGGTATTGGGAAAATTGGACAGATTACATGCAAAAAAATGAAACTAGACCACCAACTTACACCATACACAAAAATAAACTCAAAATGGATAAAGAACTTAAACGTAAGACAGGAAACCATAAAAATCCTAGAAGAAGCCATAGGTAGCAAAATAGCAGACATTTGTCATAGCAATATCTTTACCGACACAACTCCTAGGGCAATGGAAACTAAGGAGAAAATAAACAAATGGGACTACATCAAAATAAAAAGCTTCTGCACAGCAAAAGAAACCATCAACAAAACAACAAGAAAGCCCACTGCATGGGAGAACATATTTGCCAATGTTATCACCGATAAGGGTTTAATCTCCAACATTTATAGGGAACTCATACAACTTAACAAAAGGAAGATAAACAACCCAATCAAAAAAATGGGCAATGGATCTAAATAGATACTTTTCAAAAGAGGACATAAGAAAGGCCAAGAGACATGTGAAAACACACTCAAAGTCACTAATCATCTGAGAGATGCTTAACAAAATGACAATGTGGTACCATCTCACACCTGTCAAAATGGCTATCATCAACAAATCATGCCCTAGCTAGTTTGGCTCAGTGGATAGAGCATCGGCCTGTGGACTGAAGGGTCCCGGGTTCGATTCTGGTCAAGGGCACATGCCTGGGTTGCTGGCTTGGTCCCTAGTGGGGGGTGTGCAGGAAGCAGCCGATCAATGACTCTCTCTCATCATTGATGTTTCTGTCTCTCTCTCCCTCTCCTTTCCTCTCTGAAATCAATAAAAATATATTAAAAAACACACAAATCAACAAACGACAAGTGCTGGCGAGGATGCGGAGAAAAAGGAACCCTTGTGCACTGCTTGTGGGAATGCAGACTGATGCAGCCACTGTGGAGAACAGTATGGAGTTTCCTCAAAAAACTAAAAATGAAACTCCCATTTGACCCAGTGATCCCACTTCTAGGAATATATCCCAAGAAAACAGAAACACCAATCAGAAAGGATATATGCACCC
>NW_005368707.1:3986928-3988445 GCF_000412655.1 Myotis brandtii | reverse complement strand
GGGGGGGTGGGGGTGCCTGGGGAGATGTCAATGGGGGAAAAAAGGAGACTTATGTAATACTTTAAACAATAAAGAATTTAAATTTAAAAACTAATAATAAATAAAAGTTTTTTTAAAAAAAATGAAAAGAAGAACAGGAGCAATCTCCAGATAAATAAATAGCTAGAAGAAGCATGTGGATTGAACCAATGATTTGGAAGACAAGGTAAAAATCACCCAAATACTTTAAACAATAAAGAATTTAAATTTAAAAACTAATAATAAATAAAAGTTTTTTTAAAAAAAATGAAAGAAAGAACAGGAGCAATCTCCAGATAAATAAATAGCTAGAAGAAGCATGTGGATTGAACCAATGATTTGGAAGACAAGGTAACAAAAATCACCCAATCAGAGAAGCAAAAAGAATAAAGTATTTTAAAAAACAAGGATAGTTTGACTACTGTGTGTTCTGGGACACCAGTGTGTGGACATTTTGTCCCTGCTGGTGGTGGCAGTCTTCATTTCTGGTAGTGGCATGGAGTTAGTAACTGCAGCCTCTGGGCTGGAATGAACCACGCTCTTGGTAGAGGCAGGGGAGCTGAGCTGGAGCAATGGCCAGTACAATGGTAGCAGTTGGATTGACCATTGTTGCTGCAGGATTTGCAGGCTGTTGTTTTGCAAGCCATGAAGCTTATGGAGCCTCAAGTCAAACAAGTTTTTCAAAGTCTCCCAAAATCTGTAAGACTTCCTAAACATTTTTGCTAATTCTTTGCTGCCTGTATATGAAGTTTAGAACTACACTTGAAGAGGGCCTTCAGTGGTGGCTATTACAGAGATGGGTTCAAATCCAAAATGACAAAACAAAAAGCAGCATTAATACAAAGTGTAAGCCATATTGCCAATAAAGGAAAAATAAGAGATGCTCATTAATGAATTATGCTTTTAAATCACCTGGACAAGGGAGGATCTCCTTATATAGCAGCCAAAATCAATGCAGCTAAAGATTTACTAGAAGGTCAAGCTAAAAAAGTGAAGTAAATGTATGATGAATTTTAAGTTCTTGTTAGTTATGTATATGAGAACCAGCTTTTTATAATAAAACTAGAGGCCTGTTGCATGAAGAGATTTGTGCAATAGGCCTTCCCTTCTCCTGACTGCGGGCACCAGTTTTCCTCCAGCACCCGGGACCCAGGCCTTCGCTCTAGCCGGAGCCGCCTTCCGTCCTCCATCTTCCCAGCCCCGGCCGGAGCCACCTTCCATCTTCTGTCTTCACTGCTCCACGCTCTGGCCAGAGCCGCCTTCCGTCCTCCATCTTCGCAGCCCCGGCCGGAGCCGCCTTCCGTCTTCTGTCTTCACTGCTCCGGCTCACCTTCAGTCTTCGCTCCACCGCTTGGAGCTTACATATGCAAATTAACAACCATCTTTGTTGGCGGTTAATTTGCATATCATGCTGATTAGCCAATGGGAGGCATAGCGAAGGTACGGTCAATTACCCTGTTTGTCTATTATTAGATAGACTAGAGGCCCGGTGCACAAAA
>NW_005368707.1:3961337-3985785 GCF_000412655.1 Myotis brandtii | reverse complement strand
GTTTACCTTCTGTATTTGATACAATGTTGCGGTCCGGCTGGCTGAAGCCCGGCTGACTAAAGCAGGTTTCTGGGGTTTTGTTTAGCTTCTATATTTGCAACATAGTTGCTTAGAGTTGCAGCTGAGAGGCCGGCAAGTCAGGCGGGGAACGTTGGAGTCCGCAGTCACTGGAGCAAGCAAGCCTCCCTGTTCGCTTCAGTGCATGGCTGCCGGCCCCCATCTTGGCTGGCAGTTAATTTGCATATCGCCCTGATTAGCCAATGGGAAGGGTAGTGGATGTATGGCTAATTACCATGTTTCTCTTTTATTAGATAGGATAGATTAGATGTCCTGAAGCTACACATTTTAAAAATGATTTAGCATGAACTAAGTCAAAGCCTTGGTATACATTTCTTGTTTACATTTGAGGATTTTAAATCAAATTATAGAATATTATAGATTGATACTCAATAATTATGGATACATACCATTTGAATAGAAATATTGTTCATTACTCATTTAGTAAATAATTTGGTACTTACTTCAGGGCAAAGTGAACATGAAAGTCTCTGTTCTCAAGGAACCCCAATTTGATCAGACCCATAAATTAGTAATTAAAATACAATGTGATACATATTATGATGGAATTAGTACAGGTTGTTATAGTAGACTCATCTCTTTGGGAGGAAAGAATGTCAAGGTACAGAGAGCTGGCTCAGCTGCTTGGAACTGTGAATTTAAAAGTCAGTTTAGTCACAACTTTGACTAAAAAATTGATGATGTTATGTATCATATCACTGTCAGAATTCAGATTTCATACATTAAAAACTTGATAAAAGATGAGAGTATGTCATTTCTAATCAAGAAAATATTTACAGTGTATTCAGCTAGCCCTTTTAAGAAACTGACCATTTATAAAAATTATTTTTTACATAATCAAAAGTTTTGCATTTGTTCTGACCAAGCTTAAACAGAATTAGCTAAACTGAAATGCCCTGTTATCAAAATACTTAGTTTGGACTCTGAGAATTTGTACAGTGATATATTTAAATGACATTTGAGGGCAAATGGCTAGCTATTGGTCTAACATATGTAAAGATCTTAACCAAAGGACTTATATAAAACACCCAAGGGAGAATCTAGCCAGTATCTACGTTTAGCTTTAAAATGATAATGTATGCTACCTGCCATTTAAATTTTATTAAGTCATCTTAAAGTTCTTAATAATGGAGAACAGACTTTCAAGATAGAAATAATGGAAGCAATTATATTTAGTGTTGGAATGTGTTTAGGGGTGTTTCAAAGGTGGGGTATATCTGCTTTGTGTTTATTTTCCATCTTGTTTAAAATCTGATCATATCTATTTGTTACATTTTAAGAGTATGAAGAGGCATCCATGGCTTTTGTGTAGAATAAATCTTTTTAGTTATTTCCAAGGGGAAAGGATATTAAGATACAGTTGATTTGTTATTTGAAGTAATTATGTTCTAGAAAGTTGCTGAAAATACTGAACCACTGTTCCTAGGGAAAATACAGGTTCCTATAAGCCTCTGGTCACATCACATTTTTGTCAACCAGTCAATATAAAACCTTGTTTTATGTGTGTTTGTTTAATTAGAAAAAGAAAATAAAACAAGGATAGTTTAAGGGACCTTTGGGATAACATGAAGTATAATAACATCTGCATCATAGGGATAACAGAAGGAGAAGAGAGACATCAAGGGATCAAGAGTGTATTTGAGGCAGGTCCGCAGCCAGGCAGCCCAGGTTCACCAAGCCACTAGGCGGCCTGGCCCTCAGGCACCCAGCACACGCCCAGCCCTGCGCCACGAAGTCAGCTCTGCAGAAGGGGTGGTCAAGGAGGAGCCGAATAGGAGGTCGGCCAGGTTGTCAGCCAAACCTGCTCCTGCAAAAGTGGAAACAAAGCCCAAAAAGGCGGCAGGAAAGGATAAGTCTGCAGACAAAAAAGTGCAAACAAAAGGGAAAAGGGGAGCAAAGGGAAAGCAGGCCGAAGTGGCTGACCAGGAACCTAAAGAAGATCTACCTGCGGAAAACAAAGAAATTAAAAATGGGGAGAGTCCAACCTCAGATGAAGCAGGAGAAAAAGAAGCCAAGTCTGATTAATGTCATTTACCAGGTCTTATCAGTGGTCCCTGTCTCCCTTCTTGTACAATCCAGAGGAATATTTTTATCAACTATTTTGTAAATGCAAGTTTTTTAGTAGCTCTAGAAAAATTTTTAAGAAGGAGGGAATTCCACCTCACCCCATTTTTTTTAAGTGTAAATGCTTTTTTTTTTTAAGAGGTGAAATCATTTGCTGGTTGTTTATTTTTTGGTATAACCAGGAAATAGTGGGATAATGAATATGGGAGACTTTGATTGTCTTGGGTGTCAGCTTAACATTCATAGGTGGGGGTAGTTTTTATATCTTATAATACAAAGCATACTAAATGGCAATTTGGAGTCAGTCATGCATTTTCTATGTCTTAAACTTTTTAAATTACTTCTATTCACATGTTTTTGGTAGAATTGTTTCCTAAAGAAAACCATTCCTTGATCTTGGCTTCCCTGTCAGAATTTTGTGCATCTGTAACATCTTTGGTGTGGTAGTCCAGGTTTCCTAGTAACTTTGTCAATGTGCTGTGAAAGATTGAAAATTTGATTATGTAGTATATATGATATTAAATTGTGAATTAGTGGGACTTTGATGTAACAGTGTATCAACATTTGAAGATATTGGTACTTAATACTCTATTAAGGAAAGTTAGTCTCTAAATTTTAAGCTGGAAAGTCACTGGAATAACTGTTTAGAAAAGAATCACAACTACATGACTACATTTTTGGTACGTATGTTAAGAATGTTGTACAAATTGAAATGTCTGTGTACTGATCCTCAAAACAATAAAATCTCAATTATAAAAGAATTATTTGAGGCACATGCAAAAAAAAAAAAGAGTGTATTTGAAGAAATAATGACTGAAAACTTCCCTTTTCTGTTGAGGGAAAAAGACACACAAACCTAGAAAGCACATAGTGTCCCAAACAAGATTAACCCAAAAATGCACACACCGAGATATGTCATGATTAAAATGGCAAAAGTTAAATAAATAAAAAGAGAGAATCTTAAAAGCAGCAAAAGAAAATTATCTACAAGAGATTTCTCATTAGACTATCAGCTGATTTGCCAACAGAAACATTTGAGACCAGAGGGATTGACATGAAATATTCAAAGTATTAAAAGGCAACAACCTACAACCAAGACTATTTTACCCAGCAAGCTAACATTTAAAAAACTGAAGGAGCAAAAAGAGCTTTCTAGGAAAGAAAAAGCTAAATGGGGTCATTACCACAAACCAGTATTACAGGAAATGTTAAAAGGTCTTCATTAGGAGGAAGAAAGGAAAAAAAACCACCCAGGAACATAGTTATTAAAAATGGCAATAGATACATACCTATCAATAATCAACTTATATTGATAAATGGCTCAAATGTTCCAATCAAAAGACACTGAATAAGAAAACAAGACCCATATATATGCTGTCTACAAGAGACCCACCTCAGAACAAAAGTTGCACACAAAATAAAAGTAAAGAGATGGAAAAGATATTTCATGCAAATGGAAATGAAAAAAAAGATGGGGTAGCAATACTTAAAACAGACAGAATAGACTTTAAAACAAAGACTATAATAACAAAGGAGGATACCACATAATGATAAAGGTGTCAAACCAATAAGAGGATATAACCATTGTAAGAGTGTATGCACTCAACATAGAAGCACCTAAATATATAAAGCAAATCTTGATGAACATAAAGGAAAGACCGACAGTAATACAGAGTCATAGTCATAGTAGAGGATTTAATATCCCACTGCCATAAATGACTAGATCTTCCAGACAGTAAATCAACAAGAAAATTTTGAAGTGGTTGTTTGCGGCAGCAGTCTGCGGTGTTGACCTATGCCGCCATCTTGGTCTCCTCCCAGATGCATTTAATTGATATATATTATTTTCAAGTGTACATGGAACATTTTCTAGAATAGACCACGTGTTAGGACACAAAACAGTCTCAATAAGTTTAAGAAAATCTGAAATCATATCAAGCATCTTCTCTGACCACAATGGTATGAACCTATACATCAATTACAAGAAAAAAAAAACAAACCTGAAAAACATACTACAAAAAAAGGCTAAATAACATGTTACTAAACAATGAATAGGTTAGGCAATGAAATCAAGGATTATTGACAGCTTCTAGCACATTTTTGCAAGCCCTCAAAATTGCGATTTTTAGCTCTATATCCTCCATTTCTGTCATGTTTTTTTGTCTCCGCATTTTTTATGCTTTCTTGGTGCACCCCCTAGTGGTCTTTGTGCGCAGTCTTGTTCTAGTTGAGCCTTGATTGTTGTAGTTAATACTAGAGGGATTTGACCACCAGGCCGACTGGCTGTGTGAATCAGCTGTGTCTGCCGCGGAAAACTTCTGTCCTCTGGGGAGGTGCTAATCTAGCCTTTGCCTGAGGCGATCCGGCAAATGGCTCTGCGCAGGGCTTGGGCGGGGCGGGCTCAACAGGGCGGGCGGAGGGAGCCGTTATGGTGCCCTCAGTCCTGTTCCCAGAGGCTCTGCTTCTCAGAACCCCCGGAACCGCTGCAAACCTCGGAGGGAAAGCTGCCTTCCAACTGATGCCAGACACTCCCGCTTCTCCCGTTTGGGTCCGAGTCCCCAGCGATTCGCCCGTATCTGGAGCTCAGAGTCTGAGACTCCCCCCTGACCGAAAACGACAACCGCGCTCTCAGCCACCAGCCCGCTTTGCGCGCGCACCTCCGCACCTGAGTATTTTCCACACTGCGCCTCCTCTGAGCCTCGGTGTGCTGTTATTTTTCCTTCTAGTTGAAGAGTCTCTCCTCAGCCAGCCTTCCTGCGGTTCTGGGTGATGTCCGTTCCGTCTTTTAGTTGTATTTTTGAAGTGGTTGTTTGCGGCAGCAGTCTGCGGTGTTGACCTATGCCGCCATCTTGGTCTCCTCCCAGATGCATTTAATTGATATATATTATTTTCAAGTGTACATGGAACATTTTCTAGAATAGACCACGTGTTAGGACACAAAACAGTCTCAATAAGTTTAAGATAATCTGAAATCATATCAAGCATCTTCTCTGACCACAATGGTATGAACCTATACATCAATTACAAGAAAAAAAAACAAACCTGAAAAACATACTAACACATAAAGGCTAAATAACATGTTACTAAACAATGAATAGGTTAGCAATGAAATCAAGGAAGAAATTAAAAGATACCTTGAGATAAATTAAAATGACAACACAACACACCCAAATCTATGGTACACCACAAAAGCAGTCCTAAGAGGGAAATTTATAGCATAAAAGGCCTACCTAAAGAAACAAGAAATTTTTCAAATAAGCAATCTAACCTTAAATTAAAGGAACTAGAAAAAGAACAACAAAGTCCAAGTAAACAGAAGGAAGAAAATAATAAAATCAAAGCAGGAGTAAACAAAATAAAGTAAAAAAAACACACACCACGATACAAAAGATCAATGAAATGAAGAGCTGATTCTTTTAAATATAAACAAGATTGATAAACCTTTAACTAGACTCATCAAGAAAAAAATAGAGGATCCAAATAAACAAAATCAGAAATGAAAGAGAGATAACAAGGATTATAAGAAGACTATAGGCCTGGTGCATGAATTTGCTGTTACATCAAAGTCCCACTAATTCACAATTTAATATCATATATACTACATAATCAAATTTTCAATCTTTCACAGCACATTGACAAAGTTACTAGGAAACCTGGACTACCACACCAAAGATGTCTTCACCCCCATATTGCCTGCGTCCATGGGCTATGCATATATGTATACAAGTTCTTTGGTTTATCTTTTCTCATCCTCCCACTCCCAACATCAAGGTATGTCAGTCTGTTCTATGCCTCCATGCTTCGGGTCTTATTTTATTGGTCAATTCATTTGATTCATTAGAGTCCACAAATAAGTAACATCATGTGATATTTGTCTTTCTCAGATTGGCTTATTTCACTTAACATAATAGTCCTCCATGTACTTCCATGCTGTCCCAAAGGGTAAGAAATCCCTTTTTTTTACAGCTGCAAAGTATTCCATTGTGTAAATGTTCCACAGTTTTTTTTATCCACTCATCTATTGATGGCTCTTGGGCTGTTTCTAAATCTTAGCTATTGTAAAAAACACTGCCATGAACATAGGGGTGCATATATTCTTTCTGATTGGTGTTTCTGGGTTTTTAGGAGATATTCCCAGAAGTGGGATCCCTGGGTCAAATGGAAGCTCCCTTTTTAATTTTTGAGGAAGCTCCATACTGTTTTTCATAGTGGCTGCACCAATCTGCATTCTCACCAGCAGTGAACTAGTGTTCCCTTTTTTCCACATCCCGCCAGCATTTGTTGTTTGTTAATTTTTTTATGATAGCCATTCTGATAGGTGTGTGGTGATATCTCACTATGGTTTTAATTTGCATTTCTCTGATGATTAGTGACTTTGAGCATTTTTTTGTATGTCCTCTTTGGAGAAATGTCTATTCAGGACATCAGCCTATTTTTTAATTACATTGTTTTTCTTTCTTTTGTTAAGTTGTATGAGTTCCTTATATATTTTGGATATTAAATCTATATCAGATGTATCATTGGCAAATATGTTCTCCCGAAGAGTGGGTTCCCTTTTCATTCTGATGGTAGTTTCTTTTGCTGTACAGAAGCTTTTTTTTTTATGTAGTCCCATTTGTTTATTTTCTCTTTAGTTTCCATTGTCCTAGGAGATGTATGCATAAACATATTGTTATTAGAGATGTATGAGATTTTGCTACCGATGGTTTCTTTTAGGATTTTTATGGTTTCACAACTTACATTGAAGTCTTTTATCCATTTTTAGTTTATTTTTTAGTACAATGTAAATTGGCAGTTTAGTTTCATTTTCTTGCATGTAATCTGTCCAACTTTTTCAACACCATTTATTGAAAAGACTATCTTGACTCCATTGTATGCTCTTGCCTTCATTGTCAAATATTAATTGAGCATAATGGCTTGGGTCAATTTCTGGGTTCTCTGATCGGTTCCATTGATCTATATGTCTGTTCTTGTACCAATATCAGGCTGTTTTGATTATGGTGGCTTTGTAGTATAACTTGATATCTGGTATTGTGATTCCTACAACTTTGTTCTTCTTTCTCAAGATTGCTGTGGCTATTCGGGGTCCTTTTTGGTTTTTGGTTCCATATACATTTTTGGAGAGTTTGTTTTAGATCTGTGAAATATGCTGTGGGTATTTTAATAGGGAATGCATTGAATCTGTAGATTGCTTTGGGTAGTATGGACATTTTAATGATGTTAATTCTACCAATCCATGAACACATTATATTCTCCCACTTGTTTATATCTTCCTCTATCTCTTTTTTCAAAATCCTGTAGTTTATTGAATACAAGTCTTTTATCTCTTTGTTTAAGTTTATTCCTAAGTATCTTAATTGTTTTGTTGCAATGGTAAATGGGATTGTTTGTTTAGTTTCTCTTTTAATAATTCATTATTGGTGTATAAAAAAGCCATTGATTTCTGGATGTTGATTTTGTGTCCTACTACATTACCAAGTTCATTCATTAAATCTAGTATCTTTTTGGTGGAGTCTTTAGGGTCTTCTATTTATAATATCATGTCATCTGAAAATGAGAGTTTATTTCCTCCTTTCCAATTTGGATGGCTTTTATTTCTTCTTCTTGTCTGATCACTGTGGCCAGGACTTCCAGTACTGTGTTGAATAAGAGTGGTGAAAGCGGACATCCCTGTCTTGTCCTGTTCTTAGTGGAAATGGTTTTAGTTTTTGCCAATTGAATATGATGTTCACTGTAGGTTTGTCACATATGAACTTTATTATGTTGAGATATGCTCCCCCTATTCCCACATTGCTGAAAGTTTTTATCAAAAATGGGTGTTGGATTTTGTCTAATGCTTTTTCTGTGTCTATTGATATGATCATGTGATATTTGTCTTTCAACTTGTTTATGTGATATATCACATTTATGGATTTGTGAATATTGTGCCAATCTTGCATCCTGTAACAAATGCCACTTGGTCATGGTGTATGATCTTTTTAATATATTGCTGAATCAGATTTGCTAAAGTTTTGTGGAGGATTTTAGCATCTATGTTCATCAGGGATATTGGTCTGTAATACTCTTTCTTTGTAATGTTTTTATCTGGTTTTGGGATTAGGATAATGCCTCATAAAAAAAACTTGGGAGTAATCCTCCTCTTGGATTTTTTGGAATAGTTTGAGTATAGGTGTTAATTCTTCTTTGAATGTTTGGTAAAACTCCCCTGTGAGAGCCATCCAGACCTGGGCTTTTGTTTGTTGGTAGTTTTTTTTTGTTTTGTTTTTTTTTAATACTGCTTCTATTTCCTGAGTTGTTATTGGCCTATTTGGGTTTTCTGATTCTTTCTGATTCGGTTTTGGGATGTTGTATTTTTCTAGGAATTTGTCCATTTTGTCAAGATTGTCCAGCTTGTTGGCATATAGTTGTTCATAGTATTTTCTCACAATTCTTTTGTATTTCTGCAATGTCAGTTGTTACTTCATCACTTTTGTTTCTGATTTTATTTATTTGGGTCCTCTCTCTTTGTTTCTTTTTTTAAAAATATATTTTATTGATTTTTTACAGAGAAGAAGGGAAAGGGATAGAGAGTCAGAAACATCAATGAGAGAGAAACATCGATCAGCTGTCTCCTGCACACTCCCGACTGGGTATGTGCCCGCAATCAAGGTACATGCCCTTGACCAGAATCAAACCCGGGACCCTTGAGTCTGTAGGCTGACGCTCTATCCACTGAGCCAAACCCGTTAGGGCTCTCTTTGTTTCTTGATGAGTCTGGTTAGAGGTTCATCAATTTTGTTTATCTTTTCAAAGAATCAGCTCTTGGTTTCATTGATTTTTTATATTGTTTTTATAGTCTCAATGTCATTTATTTCTGCTCTGATTTTTATTATTTCCTTCCTTCTACTTACTCTGGGCTTTTCTTGTTGTTCTCTTTCTAATTCTTTAAGTTATAGGGTTAAGTAATTTATTGTTAATTTTTCTTTTGTGTGTGTTTTTGTTTTTTAGGTAGGTCTGTAGTTCTGTGAACTTCCCTCTCAGAACTGCTTTTGCTGTGTCCCAGAGATTTGGGATTGTTTTGTATTCATTTTCATTTGTTTCCAACAAATTTTTTATTTCTTTATCTCATTGGTAACCCAATCATTGCTTAATAGCATGCTATTCAGCCTCCAAGTGTTTGCTTTTTTTTATTGTAGTTGATTTATAATATTATGCCATTGTGCTCTGAGAAGACACTTGATATGATTTCAATCTTCTTGAACTTGTAGAGACTTGTTTTGTGACCTAACATGTGGTCTTCTCTTCGTGACTGACTTAAGTGCCCTTGAGAAGAATGTATATTCAGCAGCTTTGGAGTGAAGTGTTCTATAAATGTCAACTAAATCCATCTGATCCAGTGTGTCCTTTAAAGTCACTGTTTCCTGGGTAAGTTTTTAGCAGGGTGTTAAAATCCCCTACTATGACTATTGTTATAGATTTCTTCCTTAAAGTCCTCTAAAAGTTTTTTTATATATTTATGTGCTCTTATATTGTTTGCATATTATGTTTACCAGGGTTATATCCTCTTGTTGGCTTGATTCATTTAGTATTATGTAGTATCCTTTGTTGTCTCTGTGATGGCCTTCATTTTGAAGTCTATTTTCAGATATGAATATTGTTACCCCAACTTTTTTTTATGTTTCCATTTGCATGGACAATTTTTTTTTTTCATCACTTTACTATTACCCTATCTGAGTCTTTTGTTCTGAGGTGGATCTCTTATAGACAGCATACGGCTGGGTCATTTTTTTTATCTGTCCAGCTACCCTATGTCTTTTGATTAGAGTATTTAATGAATTTATATTTAAGGTTATTTTTGATAAGTAGTTATTTATTGCCATTTAAATTCTGTATGCCTATGTTTCTGTCTCTCTTTATTTCTTCTTATTACAGCAGTCCCTTTAGCATTTCTTGCAATGATGACTTGGTAGTGATAAACTCCTTTAGCCTTTTTTTCCCCTGGGAAGCTCTTTATTTTAATGATAGCTTTGCTGGATATAGTAATTTTGGTTTCAGATCCTTGCTTTTCATTTCCTTGAGTACTTTATGCCATTCCCTTCTGGCTTGTAGAGTCTTTTATGAGAAATCAGTTGACAGCCTTATAGGAGCACCTTTGTAGTTAACAAATTGCCTTTTTCTTGCTGCCTTTAAGATTCTCTCTTTGTCTTTAGTTTTTATAATTTTAATTATGATGATTTATTGCCATTTAAATTCTGTATGCCTATGTTTCTGTCTCTCTTTATTTCTTCTTATTACAGCAGTCCCTTTAGCATTTCTTGCAATGATGACTTGGTAGTGATAAACTCCTTTAGCCTTTTTTTCCCCTGGGAAGCTCTTTATTTTAATGATAGCTTTGCTGGATATAGTAATTTTGGTTTCAGATCCTTGCTTTTCATTTCCTTGAGTACTTTATGCCATTCCCTTCTGGCTTGTAGAGTCTTTTATGAGAAATCAGTTGACAGCCTTATAGGAGCACCTTTGTAGTTAACAAATTGCCTTTTTCTTGCTGCCTTTAAGATTCTCTCTTTGTCTTTAGTTTTTATAATTTTAATTATGATGTGTCGGGGCATGGGCCTGTTTGGGTTCTTCTTGCTTGGGAATCTCTATGCCTCCTGAATTTTTGTGACTTTTCCCTTCACCAGGTTAGGTAAGTTTTCTGCCATTATTTCTTCCTAGACATTCTCTATCCTTTGCTAACTTTCTTCCCCTTCTGGCACACCATTTATGCAAATATTGTTACATTTCATGTTGTCCCACAGCTCTCTTAAGCTGTCCTCCTGTTTTTCTATTTTTTTCTTTTTGATTCCGTGATTGAGTGATTTTTTTCTATCCAGTCTTCTAATTCACTGATCCAATTTTCAGCTTCCCCTAATATGCTGTGTATTCCTTCTAATGTGTTCTTTATTAGTACTATGCCATTCTTTATTTCTGACTGTTCTTTTTTCATAGTTACTACATCTTTTCTCATGCTGTTGAGCATTTTACCATCATTATTCTGAACTCTATATCAGATAAATTTCTTATCTCCATTTCATTTATCTCTTCTTCTGGATAATTCTCTTGTTCTTTCATTTTGGAATTGTTTTGTTTGTTTGTTTGTTTTTTGTCTCCCTATTCTGGCTGCGTCTTTGGGTTTGTGACTATGGTATTAAGTAGATATGTTATGCCTCCCAATTTCTAATGCAGAACAGTGTCAAATACTGTTTTTGACTAATTAGATCAGGCAAAGGCTCAAAGCTTCCAGAGACCTGTCTCTGCCTGCAGACTTATTGAATTCAGTCTTGAGTAGCTCTCAGGCTATCGTCCATAGGTGTGAGGAGAGGTTTTCCAACAGGGTGGGGCAAGTGCTTATGCCAGGAGGCTAATTGTTATTCTCAGTCTCTTAATAGGCCTCAGAAACTCAACACCATGGATCTAAGAGTTTTCCCATAGGGTAGATCAACTATATTCCCCCAGGCAAAACCCACCTGGATAGCAAAGGTCTTCTTGAAAAATATGTCCTCCACAGAATGAGGGAATGACTCAGCACAGGAAACCATGGTGTCTGCCTTCTGAGATCTAACCCCAGAGCTCCCAACCCTGGCTTCTGCTCATACTGCTCCAGTCCACTCTACCCTTCCTCTGCTGGAGCACATGGTGAGTGGCTACACATGAATTTTGTGTATTGACCTCTTAAGTGCTGTCTTCACTCCCTGGAAGACAGCAACCCTGCTGCTTTTCATAGCCAGATGTTATGTGGGCACCTTTCTCAGTTTTGGTGCTGTCTGCTGGAGGGGCCCAGCTTGGGGATTAGACCACAGAGTTCTCAATGGCAACCCCCCACAGCTGAGATATCTCTCCAGAACTTCCGCTGCTGTCTGTGGGAGCCAGGCCAACACTTTCACATCTCCACACTTCTTACAAATCTCTGTGTGGTCTTAACTTTCAGTCCTTGGTTATCAGGGTTCTCTCCAGCTAGTCTTCAGTTGATTATTCAGGATGTTGGTGTTTTCTTTTGTATTTTAATAGTAATTCCAGTTTGGTCCTTGGACCTTATCTGTGTAGCATCCACTTGCAGATATATCTCCTTAGACAAGAAAAACAAAGGGCAAAAATAAACAAATGGGAGTACATCAAACTAAAATGCTTGTGCACAGCACAAGAAACCATCAACAAAATAAAATGGAATGCACTGATTGGGAGAACATATTTGCCAATGATACATCTGACAAGGCCTTAATCCCCAAAATATAGAAAGAACTCATGAAACTGACCACCAGGAAGACAAACTATCCTATTAAAAAATAGGCAAAGAACCTGAATAGACACTTTTCTAAAGAGGATAATACAGATGACCAATAGACATATGAAAAGATGCTCAAACATCTGAGAAATTCAAATTAAAACCACAATGAGATATCACCTCACACCTGCCAGATTGGCTACCATCAATAAGTCAACAAACAACAAGTGCTGGTGAGGATGTGGAGAAAAGAGAACTCTTGTGCACTGGTGGTAGGAATGTAGACTGGTGCAGCCACTGTGAAAAACAATATGGAGTTTCTGCAAAAAATTAAAAATGGAACTGCCTTTTGACCCAGCAATTCCACTTCTGGGAATATATCTAAGAATCCCAAAACACTAATTTGAAAGAATATATGCACCCCTATGTTCATTGCAGTGTTCTTTACTATAACCAAGATCTAAAAACAGCCCAAGTGTCAATCAGTAGATGAGAGCATTAAAAAAGCTGTGGTACAGCTAACTTTATCTGTGCCTGTGACTCTGGAAGTTTCTCCACGGCCTCTCCTTAAGTCTGAGGAATTGCTAGTTAAAACACCAGGAAATTATGAAAGTAAGCATCAGAGAAAACCAACTAAGAAACTTCTTGAATCAAATGATTTAGACCCTGGATTTATGCCTAAGAAAGGAGATCTTGGCCTTTCTAAAAAGTGTTATGAAGCTGGTCACTTGGAGAATAACATTACTGAATCATGTGCTGCATCTCATTCTAAAAAGTTTGGTGGAGGCAATACCAAGATATTTGATAAACCAAGGAGGCAAAAACAACAAAAGCATGCTATAGCTAAGATGCATTGTAAAAGAGTGAAAAATGAAGACTCATCAAGAGAAACTCCAGGCTCAGAGTGAGACCTGATGACATACAGGATACTGTAAGTCTCAAGGAGGCTATTGAAGAGGGCATAGAAAATGACCACGGGATACCTGTATCTAAAAAAATGCAAGGTGAATGAGGTGGAGGAGCTGCACTCAAGGAAAAAGTTTGTCAGAACTGTGAGAAACTGGGTGAGCTGCTATTATGTGAGGCTCAGTTCTGTGGGGCTTTTCACCTGGAGTGCCTTGGGTTAACTAAGATGCCCAGAGGAAAATTTATCTGCAATGAATGTTGCACAGGAATCTATACCTGTTTTGTAAGTAAACAGAGTGGAGAAGATGTTAAAAGGTTCCCTCTGCCCTTGTGTGGAAAGTTTTACCATGAAGAGTGTGTCCAGAAGTACCCACCCACTGTCATGCAGAACAAGGGCTTTTAGTGCTCCTTCCACATGTGTATAACCTGCCATGTTGCTAATCCAGCCAGTGTTTCTGCATCTAAAGGTTGTTTGATGAAATGTGTCTGCTGCTCTGTGGCATCCCATGCCAATGACTTTTGTCTAGCTGCTTGGTCAAAAATACTTGCATCTAGTAGTATCATCTGTCCAAATCACTTTACACCCAGGCGGGGCTGCCAAAATCATGAGTGTGTTAACTTTAGCTGGTGTTTTGTATGCTCAGAACGAGGCACCCTTCTGTGCTGTGATTCTTGCCTTCTGCTTTTCATTGGGAATGCCTGAACATTGATATCCCTGAAGAAAACTAGTATTGCAATGACTGTAAGGCAGGCAGAAAGCCACATTACAGGGAAATTGGGTAAAATTTGGATGATACAGGTGCTGGCCAGCTGAGATCTGCCATCCTTGAGCTGTACCTTCCAACATCGATAAGATGAGATATGCTGTGGGTGAGTTCCTTGTGCTCTTCTTTGGGTCTAATGACTATCTGTGGACTCATCAGGCCAGAGTATTTCCCTACATGGAGGGGGATGTAAGAGCAAGGATAAGATGGGCGAAGGAGTGGATTGGACATATAAAAAAGCTCTTCTGGAAGCTGCAGCAAGGTTTGAGGAGGTAAAGGCCCAAAAAGAACTAAGACAGTTGCAGGAAGACCAAAAGAACGATAAGAAACCACTGCCTTATCCTATCTAACAAAGAGGTAATATGCTAATTGACCCTCACACTGTTGCAAAGATGGCGGCACCCACAGCCAATAAGGAGGGAATATGCTAATTGACTGTCACACCCTCAAAGATGGCGGTGCCCACAGCCACAAGATGGCAACACCCAGTCCCCTCTGCCCCACTGGGGTGGCAGGTGTGCGGCAAGGACGGGCCCATCATGGAGTCCCCCAGTCCCCTCTGCCCCCCCAACTGCCCAGGGCCAGCCCGAGGAGCAGGCAAGCTTCAGATGGCGGCTGCCCAGCCTTCCAGGGCTGCCCTAGGCTCAGGTAACCAGGGCCGGCCAAGGCTTGCGCTGCCAGCAGTGGCAGCAGCAGAGTTGTGATGGGGGCATTGCCTTTCCCTGATAGCTGGGTCACCTCCTGCCCCTAAGTGCTCCCAGACTGTAAGAGGGGGCAGGCCGGGCTGAGGGACCCCCGCTCCAGTGCATGAATTTTCATGCACCGAGCCTCTAGTAAACATATAAAGGTGAACCGTCCTATTGGCCAGGTACAGATCTTCACTGCAGACTTTTCTGAAATTCCCCATTACAACTGTAAAGCTACTGATGATAATCCCTGTGGGATAGGCTCTGGTTGCATCAACCACATGCTGTTCCATGAATGCCACCCCATGGTATATCCTGCCAGAGGATGCTGCCTAAACCAGTGCTTTACTAAGTGCCAGTACCCAGAGGTGGAGTTTTTTTGCACTTTATAGAGGGGCTGAGATCTTTGAACCAAAACAGATATTAAAAAGGGTGAAGTTGTGAATGAGTATGTGGGTGAGCTAATAGATGAAGAAGAATGCAAAGCTCGAATCTGTTACACCCAAGAACATGATATCACTAATTTCTATATGCTCACCCTAGACAAAGATTGGATCATTGATGCTGGTCCCAAAGGAAACTATGCTCGGTTCATGAATCATTGCTGCCAGCCCAACTGTGAAGCATAGAAGTGGTCTGTGAATAGAGATAACCGTGTTGGCCTTTTTGCCCTGAGTGACATGAAAGCAGGCACTGAACTTACCTTCAACTACAACCTAGAATGTCTTGGGAATGGAAAGACTGTTTGCAAATGTGGAGCCCCAAACTGCAGCGGCTTTTTGGGTGTAAGGCCAAAGGTACCTTCTAAACATTTGCATCGGGAATAGTGGTGTGGTCCTCCCGCCCTATCCAGGGCAGGGCTGAGTCTTTATTTTAAGATGATGTCTCTTTGAAATAATGACAGAGCATAGTTGTCATGGCCACTGGCAATTTGCTAAGTAAGCATTCTGATGATCAGTTTGGTGACACAGGAGAGTATCTTTGAGTACTGTTGGAGTGTTTTAAACAATCTGACTTCTAACTGGGGATACCTTTCTAGCTAAGAAACCTGTAAATAGGAATCTGTAAAGTGGGTTATTTGCCACATTTTTATTGGTCTCAGCTGATCTTACTCATATTTCCTAATAAGCTGCTTATATAACACTATCAATAAACATAGGATCCTAATCTTAAAAAAAAAAAGTGGTACAGAATGGAATATTATGTGACCGTAAAAAAGACGGAATTCTTATCTTTTGGGACAGCATGGATGAACCTGGAAATTATTATGCTAAGTGAAATAAGCCAGTCAGAGAAAGACAAATAATATATGATCTCAGTTACATGTAGAATCTAATGGATAAAATAAAATAATGAACAAAATAGAAACAGAAGTATAGATATATTAGAGGCCTGGTGCACGAATTTGTGCACCAGTGGGTCACTCGGCCTGGCCTGCAGGATCGGGCCAAAACCAGCTCTCCAACATCCCCCAAGGGGTCCTGGATTGTGAAAGGGTGCAAGCTAGGCTGAGATACCCCACTGGCGCATGATCAGGGCTGGGGAGGGATGCAGGAAGTTGGCCAGCCGGGGAGGGACCATGAAAGGGCTCCAGGGTGTGTCTGGCCTGTCTCACTCAGTCCAGATCGGCTGGACCCCAGCAGCAAGCTAACCTACCAGTTGGAGCGTCTGCCCCCTGGTGGTCAGTGCACATCATAGCGAGCGGTTGAGTGGCTTTGGCATATCATTAGCATATTATGCTTTGATTGGTTGAACAGATGACCGGACACTTAGGATATTAGGCCTTTATTATATAGTATGGAACAGACTGATAGTTGCCAGAGGCATGTGGGGAGGAGGGTACTGGATGAAAGAAGGTGAAGAGAATAGCCAAAGAGCATTAGACACTGACAACAGTGTGGTGATGGCCAGAGGAAAGTGGGGGTAGGGGTTAGGTGAAGATGGGCAAAGGGGGGGGGGATTGGTAATAGTGTCAACAATTAAAATAAAGTAAAAAATTTTATCTTCCACTCTCTTTAGTTTGCAAGGTTTCCTTTTAGAAATTCTTGCCACGATCATTCTGCCATTCCTACTCAATGTTCTTTTGCTACTCTCAGGATAACTTGAGCTAAAAACAAGTTGTTTCTTTTTAAAACTTTTCTAGGTTCTGGAAGCGAATGGAAGGTTACATTTCTTAGGGGATGGCATTGAAAATTCAATTATTTTGATAGATTTTGCAGTTACCATTCTGTATCTCTAAGGCATTTACATAGAATTGAAAAACAACGATCCAAATATTTGGAAAATGTATTTCCACTTAGGAAAATGAGATGCTCAATTGTTGATAAACAGACAACCAAGAGCCCTTGGTAAATATTTTCTTTTCTTTTTTTTTATTTAATAGGATTAAGTTAAAAAGATAAAGAAAATTTTGCAGTCCAAAATAAGTGAAGATTATTTAATCTCTTTCAATGGAAGACTTGAGAATGGAATAGGATATATCCATGCCTGCAATCAGTGAAAATAATAAGAAATCCCACTTATTTAAGAACCTCACACCCTCAGAGGCATTAATTGCCACCCCTCCTCAAGCCCTATGTTCTTGTACTTATATGTAGAAAGTGAAATTCTCTTCATCAATGAGAATGGACTAGAAAGGGAACCACATTCTATATACTGATACTAAATGCAGGTTACTAATTTAGGTACTTCCTGGGCATGATCTCATTTAAAATACAGAAGAATTGGTCAAATAGATAATCTCATGTAATAATAGGGTCTATCTAAATGGGCACAATTATACTGCAAGGACAATTTGGCAATTCACATCAAAAGCTTTATAATTTTGTGTGCTCTTTGGATTATGTCCAAACAAGAATGTTTGGGAAAATCTTAGGAAACTTTTTGGTTAATTTAATTACGGTTCAATCACACAATAAAACATGTTATAGAATAATGGTTAATGATAGAAAACTGTTCATAAGATGTTGTTAAATTGGAAAACAGGTTCTGAAGCACGATATACAGTGTGAGCACATTTTTTAAAATTATGAACACATAGCTTGCCACAATGAAAGATGACCAAACTTATACACACAAAATTATGATTGTTTCAACAAGTGATTATTTCTGAATGGCGGAATAAGAATGATTTTTCTTGTCTCTATTGCTCATCTGTGTTTTCTACTCTATGTGACAACGAACATGAATTACTTTTTAAAAACAAAAACTAAGTGAAATAAGTCAGTCAGTGAAAGAAAAATACCACATGATCCACTCATTTATGGATAATAAAGAACATTATAAACTGATGAACAAAAATAGATACAGAGGCAGAGAAGCATCGAACAGACTGTCAAAGGACAGCGGGAAGGCTGGGAAGGGTTGGGGGTGGGGGGAGGTAAGAGATCAACCGATATAAGCATAACCAATGGACATAAGATACTGGGGGGTAGGGGAGGCCGGGGGATTGTCAATGGCGGGGGAAAAAAGGAGACATATGTATTACTATTTGTAATACTTTGAACAATTTTAAAAAAATAAAATGCAAAAAATAAAAATTAAAAAAAATAATAAAAACGCTCCCAATTAATTTTACTTTTTTATTATTTGGAAACTTCTAAGGCAGACATTCTTCCTTAATACTAACTTTGAAAGAGAGATCCTCAGTTTATGAATGTGATACACAACCAATACATAAAATAAACTAGTATTTTTGACAAAATAAGAATCTTAGCTTCAACATCTAAAACACTATAAAATATTTTTAATCTACAAAATATACATTTGTAATAGCTTTCAACTATAACTAATAATAGTACAGTTTAATTAAAACATACTGAAGTGGTTCATATGTAAATTCTGAACATTTCCTTATCTGATTTTAATCAGTTAAATAACCAAATTCTATTTCAAAAGCATGGAAAGCAGATAAATGAAATAACTCAGAAGGTGATTGAGATTTCTTCATACAAAATTGTTGTTTTGAAAAGAAAGAAATGATTTTGATCCATTCATTTGTTTATTCTGTTTTAGGTACCTAATATACACAATATTGTGATTTACTGTCTCTTTATATATTTTCCCTGAATTGATTTAATAGAAATATACTCCCAACCAAAATGTGTCAACTAATAAGTAAATATAGTACAGTTTCATAGACTTCTGTTCTTCTTTAAGGTATGGTATTTTTCTTCTTTGTGCTATTCCTTTACATTCTAATTGTTATGTTAATTTCCCCTACTTACCGCAATTAATTTCCTTTTATCCCCCTCCATTCTAATTTCTGTTTCCAGCTTCTGCTCCAATTTTCTCTGACAAATGGCTGTTACATTTTCTGGTTCTTAAAAATGTTTTATGCTTTAATTTTTATAAATGCAAGATGTAAAGCTAATATTCCCATCTGTTCCTGATGCACAACTGTCATGGCTGACTTGGAATCATGTAAGAGATGGAATGCTTATTCTCCCAATCCATTATTTTCAATTCTTTAAGGAAAAGTAAATTATTCTTTATTTGCATCTATCAAGACAAAAGAGAGCTTTCCTTTTGCCAGCTCATGCCACCCTGATTTATTAGTTGAAAAAAGACATCCTTTGCGAATTACATAATTGACCCATGATGTTCAGCATTACGATTTGTCATTGCAGTTTAGATTTATGTCCCAATTTATTTATATGATTGAAGGGTGTATTAGTGTCTATCAGTATGGCTCATATAGGCCTGAAAAATCTGTAACTGGTTGGCTTGCTCATAAAGGAAGACTATATATCACAAAGGGAATACAGACAAAAGAGTGTGCATAGTTAATGCAAATCCTTTTCCACTATGGGAAAGAAAATTGACCTTTGTCAGTAGATTAGTTACATTAGCAATTAAAAACCTAAATGTCCCAAGGTCAGGCAAATAATGTATTTGGGTGAAAAGAGCTAGAATTTTTTTTTTTAGTAGTATGATACAATTGCAATTGACCTTTAGCCTCCATATTTGGGAGACAAAGAGCAGTGGTGGAAACTGTGGAGAACTGTAGAGTACAAATTGCTACTCATCTCTTCCCATTTCCCCCTCTCCCCTTTCCCCCAGCTCCTGTTAACCACTGTTCTACTTTCTGTGTTTATGAATTTGACCACTCCAGGAACCTCATGTAAGTGGAATTATGCAATATTTGTCCTTTTGTGAATGGTTTATTTCATTCAGCATAATGTGTTTAAGGTTCATCATGTTGTAGAATAGGTCAGAATTTCCTTCCATTTTTATGGCTGAATATTTCATTGTATATACATACATCACTTTGTGTTTGTCCATTCATCCATTGATTGACACACGTTATTTCCATGTTTTGGCTGTTGCAAACAATGCTGCTATGAACATGGGTGTACAAATATCCGTTTGAGCCCCTGCTTTCAATTCTTTGGGGCATATACCCAAAAGTAGAATTGCCGGATTTGGGTAGTTATTTTTAAAAGTTATTCAAATCCTATATAATAAAAGGCAAATATGCAAATCGACTGAATGGCAGAATAACAGGTTGCTATGATGCGCACTGACCACCAGGGGACAGATGCTCAATGCAGGAGCTGCCCCCTGGTGATCAGTGCGTTCCCACAGGGGGAGTGCTGCTCAGCCAGAAGCTGGGCTCATGGCTGGTGAGTGCAGCGCCAGTGGCGGGAGCCTCTCCTGCCTCCCCGGCAGCACTAAGGATATCGGGCTGATGGCTTAGGCCAGTGATGGCTAACCTATGACACGTGTGTCAGAGGTGACACGCAAACTCATTTTTTTGGTTGATTTTTCTTTGTTAAATGGCATTTAAATATATAAAATAAATATCAAAAATATAAGTCTTTGTTTTACTATGGTTGCAAATATCAAAAAATTTCTATATGTGACACGGCACCAGAGTTAAGTTAGGGTTTTTCAAAATGCTGACACTCCGAGCTCAAAAGGTTCGCCATCACTGGCTTAAGCCCATATCCCCAGAGGGCTCCCAGACTGCGAGAGGGCGCAGGCCGGGCTGAGGGACCTCTCACCCCCCAGTGCATGAATATCGTGCACCGGGCCTCTAGTCTATAATAAGAAAAGGTGGTTTGGGGCATTCTTACCAGCAGGATCAGTGGACTGAAGATACCCTCACACAGCGGCTCTCTAGAAGGGACTCTGTTAAGCATTTCAACAGTTTCACAGTCATGACTCATAGACAAAGAATCCCCTCAAGTTACTTCAGTCAGTTCAGTATATTTTTAATTCTGAATGAGCCAACTTCTCGCAATGTGTGATTCAGTGAGTGCAAATTAGGCATTTCAGAAGGCATAGTCATACTTTTGGAAAAAATAGTAAGGTCTTACAACTGTGCCACTAATGGTACCAAAATGGCCTTTAAAATGCACATAACTCTCATAAGTTCCCCTGTGTGATGTTTAGGTTGTGCTAAAAGGCAACTGTGAGTTTTCTGCAACTCCTGTGTACAGTTCAGCACTTTTAGAAAGCAAAAGAGGCTGACAGCCTCTGAAAAGTTTATGCTGGAGCTGTGAGAACTATTTCTTTGGTGGGAGCTGCCATGATAATCTGCTCAGTTTGTGTTGTGGACATAATCCAAACTCCCATATGAACAGGCCCATAAGGATGGCGAGACTGGTTCCCTGACGGCTTGCAAACGCCGCTCTCTGCTCGGCACAGTCTTCCCTAATTGCAGAGGGAAAATAGTCCCAACCAACCTCATCCGGCTTGAATGTCGTGCACACATGGGGAGGATCTCACGGTTTTGCTTTGAAGAAAATGTGTTGCTTTTTAAAGCTTTGATGGTCCTTCCTAAATCTTCACTTGCAAGGTGTAAAACATTAAGGGATCACCTTAATTATTTTGTCCTGTTTGAAGCAATAAACAGCTGCTGACGCTGATGTAAAACAGAAGACAAGCTCACACGTATTCTCTGTGGACAATTTATTTGGATTATTCTCTTAAACTGAACTAATTATGAGCTAAAACAACAAATTTGAAGGTGCAGAGGAAAGGAGAGGTTTTCTTCCCTGTCTGTGAGCACCGTGAATGTGCAAGACAGATGTGCTCAGCCAGGCCTTGTGGTCTCTCTTCTCAGAGTTCTGCAGAATCTGCTCAAATGGACGTTCCTGCAACGCTGGCTGTGAGATTTTCATTTTTGGGTAATACTGTTAATAATTTCTTCAAAAAGGATATTTCTTATTTATGCCCTTTAAAATCAAAGGCCATTCCTTCTGTTTCAAAGAAGGAATGAGAAATTCTTTATTAGCATTGCAAAAACCTCAATTTATTATTTTAAAAAATCGTTTTATTGAGATTTAATTAATATACAAATAACTGCACATATTTATTGTGTGCAATTTCATGAAATTGTATATATGTAAACACCCATGTTATTATCACCACAATCAAGGTAACAAACATATCCAACATCTTCCAAAGTTTCCTTGTGTGGTGTGTGTGTGTGTGTGTGTGTGTGTGTGTGTGTGTGTGTAAGAACACAACATAAGAGCTATCCTCTTAACAAATGTAAAGTGCACAATATAGTATTATGAACTATAAGCAATAAAACGTACTCACATGGCATAGTGAAATGTTATACCCACTGAACATCTCCCCAGCCCCACCCCCAACCCCTGACAACCACTATTGGTTTCTCTACTTCTATGAGTTTGGCTATTTTAGATACCTCATATAAGTGGAATCAGACAGTATTTGTCCTTCTGTGATTGGCTTATTTCACTCAGCATAACGTCATCCAGGAGAGAAACCTTCAATTTATTCTTAGATTATTAGATGTAGTCCTGGACCTTTTATTCAGAGATCAGGGGGATTGACATGAATGTCTTTGATTTCCCTTCCCTAAAAGAAAACTTTAGTGTTCTAATTTCAAACTCCTTTCTCTGTCTTCTCTCTCACTATTCTTCGAATATATTCTACATGTACTCTGGTCAAAAAAAAAAAATCACAACTCAGATGTGCAAACATCTATGTAATTTCCTTTCATCTTTACATGTCTTTCCACTGATGGTTGAAAATTTGACTTTGCAATTAAAAGTGTCTAGCCTCTCTTGGTTTGCAATAGCTCCCTTGGGTTAACTGCCACAGCTTTCAGAGTTTCCCCCTGGTCAAGTGGCAGGGGGAGTTCTGGGAGACTGAGGAACCTCCACCTAAGTTATGTTGTCTTGTTTGCTCTCCCATCACCAGCTTCCTCTGCCCTGTGGCTCTGCAGAGAGTGTGGCTTCTCCTGGTCACTGGGTGTCCGTGCGGGAGGCTGCTGCCACGTGGCTGGTGTTTGGGTGTTGTGCTGGCACCTGTGCTGATGCCTGTTGTCTACCAGGGATTCTAGTCACAAGGCCCTATCTCAGCAGCTTCACTTAGGAACCCCACCTCTTTGGCATTTGCGTGAGTCTTTTCAGGGTGTCTGGGCCCTCCCGGGGGCTGGGGCCAGCTGGCTGCTTTCCCAGCACCCAAGAGCTATGTGTAGGGACTTGTGAGGCTGCCCTGAGCTTACCAGCTTAGACATCTTCAGCCGGGTCAGGCATGGTGCTTTGTAGACACTGGAATTCTCTAGACCAGCAGTTCTCAACCTGTGGGTCGCGACCCCTTTGGAGGTCGAACGACCCTTTCACAGGGGTCACCTAAGACCATCGGAAAACACATATATAATTACATATTGTTTTTGTGATTAATCACTATACTTTAATTATGTTCAATTTGTAACAATGAAATTGGGGGTCACCACAACATGAGGAACTGTATTAAAGGGTTGCAGCATCAGGAAGGTTGAGAACCACTGCTCTAGACGCTTGACCTCCTTTCTTATTTTTTTATTTGCCTCAGATTCCCAAGTAGGCCAAGCATTCACCGGCAACCTCTTTCCCTTTGTTGTAATGTACCCCACGAATCAAACAAGGACGCCTCAAGAAGTCGAATTAAGGATTCACATTTATTTTGAAGCCGGGACTACGAGGGGGCAATGCTCTCCAAATCTCGTAGTGATAAAATGGCCATAACACCAGATTTATATAGGCAAAAATCACAAAGGTATTGATTACATCTTGGGGTTTGGAATGAGGAACCTGGTTTGCAAAAAAGCAGTTTGTTACAGAAGCTAGATTGAGCCGATTAGTTATCTACAAAGATTAATTATAGTTTTGGGTCTTGGGACCACTGAGTTGACAGGAACACATTATCTGGAGCCATTGAGACAATTTAGAGTAATCGAGCAGTCCTGGTCTGCAGGTACAGAGGAATGTGTTTTCTAAAACCAGTATGACCACAACCAATGGGGTATTCAAATTACAATCAATAGGGTATTCAATCGAATGGGATGATTTATATAATTCAGAAAATCAAAATAACTTTTCTATTATTTTAGCAAGCAAATAATGACAGAAGCCAAGTCAGCAGGGTTGAAATATTAAACATTTACCCAAACATGGTTGCTACCATGCTTCACCTTCTCTTCCTCACACTCCCCCACATTCCTCCCCAAACAGCAGGGTTTCACTCTCCTCTGTGTGGCAGGAACTTTTTCAAACCCTCTTTTTCATCCTGCTCTGAGGCCAACCCTCCAAGCTTTGGTTCTTTATGCAAAAACTCTTGCTGGGATCCAACCCCAGCAGGTCCAGGGGTCCCCAAAGGTGTGGACGGAGTCGGAGAAGAATGAATGACACGGAGACAGCGTTCAGTTGATCAGCAGCCTAGCCAGGATCTCTAGCCGGGTTCTCCAGCCA
>NW_005368707.1:3951303-3961228 GCF_000412655.1 Myotis brandtii | reverse complement strand
GGAGAGGTGACCTTGGTTAAAACACATAGCGCCAAGAAGGGGAGCAAACATATTAAGAACAGTATGCCATATACGCCAGGTCCCTTGAAACATATGCTGTGCAGATGTTTCTTCCCTGCAGCAACTGTGTCAAGCAGCAAGGATGGACCGGCTCCCGGCAAACTCTGATCCAAGAGATCTGAGAAAACTTCCTACTCCTGCTTAAAAGTCTAATTTTTTGAGACTATTATTTATCTACAGACCAGATTCAGATTTAAAAAACCTGATTTGAAACTCAAAGCTGAGCAAGGACTTCTTTGTTCTAAGGAGGGTTCCAATTCCCTTTCCCTGTAAAAAATCATCTTCAGCCTCTTGGCTTAATGGAGAGAAGGCTGCAGGGTTTTAAAAACAACCAACTAACCAACCAGCCAACCAAACAAACAAACAAACAAAAAAAAACTCTGGTCATACTAAGGAGGAAAAAATACCTAATATGGTATTTCAAAGTATTGCCCATTGTGATTAGCCAAACTGAACTGCTTCTCTTCCCCAAACATGCTGGATTGCCCTGCTTCCACATCTTGCCTGCATTGCTCCTTCCATCTCAAATACATCCAGAAATTCCGTTTTAATTTCATACTTGCTTTGCTGTTGCCTAGCTTTTTAAATTGTTTGATGAGCAGATTTCTCCTTTGATTCCAGATGTTTTGAAAGAGAAATTAGCAAAAAAAAAAAAAAATTACTTCTGACTGAGTCCAAAGCTGAACTGGGGTACCACACACTTTCTTCAGCAGCCACATTACACTTTCAAAACAAATGAAAATCCACAATACATGTGTGGTAGATAGGCACTCTGTAGAATAACCCGATATCCACTTCTAGCGGCTGAAGATTCTCTGGTTTGTGGGAGTGACCTTACCCACTACCATTTAGATAAAATTGGCTTGAACCTACATAGAGTGAAATATTCAAGGAATTCTCCAGTGGAACATATTTTTCCAAGTTACCTCATGAATCTGGTCATGGCTTGCTTCCTCTAAATTTTTAATTTTTTCAAGTCTTGCTACTCTCAGCTACTCCTCTTTCTTTGTTTCATCCTCTTGTGACCTCAGATATCTAACAGGACTCTTTGATTTTTGAAAAATATCACTATCCAGAGCAAATATGAGTAGGAGACACTTGTGGAAGACTCTGGGGGTAGGGAAGGACTGAAGAAAGCATTGCTTTGTAATACTAAACTCAGTTCTGTCTCCCGGCCATTCTCACAATGAAGAGCCTTGGACTCCTCTTCCCTTGCCACCTATTTTTCTTTCCCACAGCCTTGCCCCATTCCCAGCACTTTCTCCCTGCCCGCCTCCCCGCCCCATAATGCTATCCTCACAAACATAAATATTTCTATATCAATAATTTTTTGTGTGAAGCATTTTTTATTTACTTTATTTTTTATTAAATTTATTGGGATAACATTGGTTAATAGGATCACAGAGTTTCAAGTGTAGATTTCCATGATACATGATCTATAGATTGCATTGTGTGCCCAGCATTCAGTCAAGTCATCTTCCGTCACCACATATTTGCCTCCCTTTACCCTTTACTATGCCCCACCCCCTTCCCTCTGGTAATCACCATACTGTTGTCTGTGTCTATGCATTTAAGTTTTATAACCCACATATGAGTGAAATCATATGGTTCTTAGCTTTTTCTGACTGACTTATTTCACTTAGCATAATATTCCCAAGGTCCACCCATGTTGTCGCAAATGGCAGTATTTCATCTTTTCTCATGGCTGAGTAGTATTCCATTGTGTATATAGTACGTATCACCTCTTCTTTATCCAGTCCTCTATTGGAGGACACTTTGGTTGTACCTATGCCTTGGCTAATGTGAGTAATGCTGCAATGGACGTAGGGGTGTAAATATCTTTGTGAATAAATGTTTTCAAATTTTTCAGGTAGATACCCAGAAGAGAGTTTGCTGGGTCATATGGTAATTCTGTTATTAATTTTTTTTTTAGGAAACTCCATATTGTTTCCATAGTGCTCAATTAGCTTTTGTTGCTTCACAAACCATTCCAAACAACCATTTATTTAGCTCATGATTCTGCTGTTTAGCAATTTGAACTGGACTCAGCTGGGGACCCTCATGAGTCTGCAATCAGTGACAGGTTGGTTGTTTCTGCTTTTCATGGCTGGGCTCTCATGAGTCTGGGCCTCAGTTGGGACAAATGGGCTAACTTCACTGGGCTCCCAGCAGTCACTTATTCTCCAGTAGGATAACCTGAGCTTGTTCACATGGAGGTTGGGCTGGGTTCCACAAAAACAAGCAGCAGCACCCAAGACTTCTTAGGGACAATTGGCACACCATGTCTTCGGCAATATTCTATTGGTCAAAGCAAGACAGCAGTCTCCATTTGATGGAATGAGCAACAGAGTCACATCTAATAAGTGTGCATACACCAGGGTAGGAGAGGGATGGTGAATAACAGCCATGTTGGCAAATAACTTACTACAGTTTCTTACTTCTCTTATACGGAGCTACTTAATCCTTACCTCACTCTGAACTCAGCCGGCACAACTCCTGAGGACTATCTTTCCACAATCAAAATAATTCTTAAATTGTTTTTACTACAAAGACATTTTTCTACCCTCATATTTTTACAGCCACCTGTTAAACTTCCTTTTTTCCGTCCCAAGAACACATGGAAATAATGCTAGTATGTGTGTGTCGGGGGAGGGGGTGGTTGGTGGTGGTGGTGGTGTAAGTGTGTGTGTGGGGGTGTATGGGTTGGGGGAGGTTGTAAAAAATAAGTTATTGTTTGTCTCCTGGGATTATGCTGATAATTTAATTTTTAAAATTCAAAATGTGTTATAGTGACTTTAAGCAAGCACTAGAAAACATATTTACATATGCTTTATTTTATTTTATTTTATTTTATTTTATTTTATTTTATACAACGCAGAGTTAGGTAAGGGCAGGAATCCTAATACCCCATTATGGTGATCAGACAGGTTTCTAACCCTGACATTTGCTGTAGAAAATGGGTCAACCACAAACCGTGAAATAGATTTTAAATACACTGGAGATAATTACTTATTTAAAAATGTATCATAAGACAAAGATCCTTTCTATAATTTAATTTTAAATAATGGTATAGTTAATAAAGAACCAAAAGAGAATTGAAACTTCTGTGAAAGTAATAAAAAAAATGAAAGAAGCTGATGAGGAAAAAAGAATCAATTCTGGGAAAGCAAACTCAACAAGTTAAGGACACTAGCAGAAAAAGGACTTGATGAGAAGAAAGGAGTCAAGAAGAGCTGGATGCTCTTTAAACAAACAATTTTGGCAGGTGACCCAACTCTATGGGAAGTGTAGGACAGGGGACAGCTGACCAAACTGGCAAAGCAGAACTGTGCAGAGTTCTGAAAGGCAGATTAGAGAACCGAGGAAAGCTGTCCAGCCAGATCACCAAGGATGAACAAAAAGAAGGATCACAATGGTATAGGGACCACATCAAAAGTGAGAAAGATAATAGTGTAGGGTGGACATAAAATACATCAGGAAGCAGTTAATTAGCTGCATTTATAAAACGCAGGTTGTTATTGACTATGTTACCATTTGGTTAAGTAATCAGTCCTGGACTTCATATATCTCTCTGCAAGCCTGGCACCACAATCAGCATCGACTAAGACACGTTCAGTTGCAAATAGCAGAAACCTTAACTCAAAATGGTTTTTTAAAATGAAGGGGATTTGTTGGTTTCTGTAAATGTAAAGTCCAAAGGTAAAGTAATCTTCAGGAAGTTTCACCAGGGTTTGAATTCTACTTTTCTGAAATTATCTTGGCTGTGCCCTCTTCTGAATGTGACTTTATTGTCAGATGCATTCCCTCATGGTTGCAAAATTGCTGCAGCATTTCCAAATCTCACCTCCTCACACCACACAGTTCAGAGAACTTTGTCTTCAGCCAGCCACTAAGCAAACTGTCTGCGCTTCATGCTGATGGAGTTGATAACACAGATTAGCTTAGGCCAGCAGTTCTCAACCTGTGGGTCGAGACCCCTTTGGGGGTCGAACGACCCTTTCACAGGGGTCGCCTAAGACCATCGGAAAACACATATATAATTACATATTTTTTGTGATTAATCACTATACTTTAATTATGTTCAATTTGTAACAATGAAAATACATCCTGCATATCAGATATTTACCATTCATAACAGCAGCAAAATTACAGTTATGGAGTAGCAACAAAAATAATTTTATGGTTGAGGGTCACCACAACATGACGAACTGTATTAAAGGGTCACGGCATTAGGAAGGTTGAGAACCACTGGCTTAGGCCTAGGTGTGTCCATCCCTGAAGAACCAAGTAAAGGGATGGATTTATACTGATGTTCTTGGGTCATACAGAGACTGGAACAAGGGGGCTGCATCTCACCCAAACCACACTGGTTCTCAGTAGGGAGAGTGGAAAGTGGAGGGAGGCAGCCATTAAATGCCTGCATTGGGTAGTTTGGGCTGTGAACGAGTAGCAGAGATAGATCCTCCTTCACTGGTCTGCTCTGGTTTGGATGAATGAAAAGACAAGTGATCAGAAACAAGGCTCTCATGTAGCAAACCACAGCAGGTTAGAGAATAATCTCAGGGATGAACCTTAGCCTAGCTCTCTCCCCTGCTTCTGCCCTAAAGAAAAGCAACAGTTCCACGTAATAAAAAGTGTGAATAGCTGCTGTGCAGCCATCTACCTTCTAAGTTATTGTAATCACTAGATTTGTGGGGTGTAAATGCCATCTTTCACACTGGATCTTTGAAAAGTTTAAACATTCTTGTGCTTACGGCTCATTTCATAATAAAGCTGAAAACATTTCAATGTAAATTCGGTTGTCCTATATGTCATTATTGTCTGAATAAATTCTATTTTAATTACAATGACATTTAATTGGTGAGAATAAATGTATGTGATACACTTTTATGTCTTAAATTAACAGTGAATTTTGCTCTGTAAATGATAATTGCAGTTTTTTCCCTACAATTATGAGTCTCGAGGTTCTTGCAATTTCTAGAAAAAATTTTATTTCTTGAATAAAATGTTTAGAGCCAGCCGCTAAGCTTCATCTGCAAAATAAGAATAATTACACCTACTTCTTAGGGTGTCATGAGGATTAATATTACCACTTCAATTGCTTATAAACATTGCATTATTTGTATGTATGATGATTTATTTAATTCTTGCTAACATTTAGATTGCATTAAATTTTGCTTTTACAAAACTGGTATTGAACATCAAGAAGCTTTTTTTTTAATATATCTTTATTGATTTCAGAGAGGAAGGGAGAGGGAGAGAGATAGAAACATCAATGATGAGAGAGAATCATTGATCGGCTGCCTCCTGCATGCCCCCTACTGGGGATCGAGCCCACAACCTAGGCATGTGCCCTTGACCGGAATTGAACCTGGGACCCTTCAGTCCCCAGGCCGGATGCTCTATCCACTGAGCCAAACCAGCTAGGGCATCAAGAAGTTTTCTTACTTTTAAAGGCAACTGCTCACAGGATAAACACACACACACACACACACACACACACACACACACACACACAAAACTATTATAACTTTCAAAAAAATATAAGGGAAAAAGCAAATAAAACCAAGTATATAAAACAAAATATTAAAAAGCCAAAGAAATTACATAGAAACGGAAAACAGCAAAATAAAATGAAATAAAAGCAAATATATTATTAAATTAATGTAATGGATGAATGTACCTTTTAAGAGGTTAAAACCCTGTGTTTGGGTCCAAAGAAACTCAACTTTATTCAGTTTATATAACGCACCACAAGAAAAGTCTCACATAAAAATTAAAAAGATATGCAAACAGAAATCAGGCAAACAGTTACATGAAGGGCCTGGATTCTTTCCGTCTCTCTGCTCTGACATCCTCTGTGATGATTTTTAGGCTTATAGCGAGATGGTTGTAGCAGTTTCAGGTGCCATACCAGAAATAGCAATATGCAGGCAGAGACTGGAGACCATGGCTCTTGCTCAGGAGAAGGAAACTTCCCCAGCAGCTCCCCACCTACCAGCACACTTCATTTTGGCCAGCATTGGATCTCATGCCCAATAGCTAATCAACTAAAAAAAGAATGGACTCATCCTTCATTTAGCTGCATTGGAAAGAGGTGGTTACCTGAACAAAATTGAGGTTCTATTGGAAATAGGAGGGATAAATAAATTCAGGTTGGGCAACCAGTGATGATTACAACACCAGATAAATATTTACCAAAGCAAAGCTGAAATATACTAAGGGCAAAAAAAAGCTTTATTAAAGATTAAGAGTGGCTTTACTTAATGATAAATTCACCAGGAAGCCTCATTGTTCTGATTCCATAGTGACTTAAAAAAATAGCCTCAAAAATACTTTCAGCAAAGAATTAGCAGATATATAAGGTGAAAATTTTACAATCTACAACGATAGATCATAGTGAAAAAATTTAAATATACCTTTCTCAAAGACAGATTCAGCAAATCAAATTTAGTAAGAATTAAGAAAAGAACATTAGAATTATTAACCTTGACATTATTGAAATAAACAGGTAAATATACATATACTTTATATGTTTACAGTCCTACAAATATAGTAGATACATGTTCATTTCAAGCACACGTTGAAACATCTTCAAAAATTGATCATATACTTGACCACAAAGCATAACTCAACAAAAAAAACCAACGAAATAAAATTATAACTGAAATCAATAGCTAAAGGTAGACAAGAAACCGATAAATTTCGGAATTAAAAAACCCACTTCAAAATAACACATGAGTTGAAAAGAAAACATCTTGAAAATTACCATATAGAAATGATTTACAACATAAATCTGACATATTAAAAACACACAGAATTATTTGCAAGGAAGATTCTTTCTGAGAAAACTGGAGCTAATCTTTCTTCCTCGGCATATTTCTATCCAAAATGTTGAAACTCACAGAAAAATTTAGGAAAACATTTTACTTCTTCCATGTACATTGGGAAGACTGGTCTTTGTTCTTTCTTTGGGTGTTTTCATGAAGTCTCAGCTAGAATCCATCTGCTGTTCATTTTCTCTTTATTAAGCATTTTTATGGTAATTTTATGGAAATGGGCAGTCTAGTAATGGTCAACCTTTCTGCTCTTTGGAATGCTTTCCCTATTCTATCAGGTGGTTATCAGAAGAGTGTCCTGCTCTCCCTTTGGGCACCCCACAAAGAAACCTAAATGCCCAGGTATTGCCCATCGGACCACCTCCTTGTAGGCTCCACCATTGTCTTCACAGCTCTGCTCATTGGTAGCCTCTTCTTCCTAGAGTATCCACATATGTGAATTTAAAAAGCCTATAGAAATGCAACATTTTTCTTCTAGCAATAACTCAAACGAATTTGGTGATCAAGCTGATACAAGGAAGGAGGAGAAAGAAATTAGCATTTCAGTGTTTGCCTTGTTATAAAGAGGGATTGCAAACTCTTTCACTTGATTTGTCTAATGGGGATGACAATAAACCCCCAAAAAGAAGGTAAATATAATAATTTCAGCTTTCAGGGTATATTATAAAAATAATGCTTTATGCTTTTGTTGAAAATGAATTTCTTTTCATGGATACTTAAAATGCACAAATATTTTTACAGAGCATCTGTTATAGTAAAGAGTGATTTTGCACATGGTTGCATTAAGGAAAACCCATTTTAGTTTTCTTTGACTTCATTCTAAGATCACAAATGTTGGCACTCTTAACTGAACAAAGGATAGACTTCCTTAAGTATGTTTCATGATAATAGCTTTCATTTTATTTTGGTTGGCTAGATGTACACTGCCTCTCCAAGACCTCAATTATATAACCTAGGATTTCCATATTGTTTTTGACAGAAAAGTAGAACAAAAATAAGTTATGCAGGCCAAATTTGAAACACATGATATGGAATTGAAAGGACTTAGTGATGAAAACGTTGTCTGAGTTAGTGGTAATCAAATCTTGAAATAGATTTCTTCTTAAACAAGCAAACAGCTCGAAGTATTTGGCTTTGCATCACTATTTTTTCAAGCTTGAAAAGATTACATTGCTCCATCTCTCAACTATAGTATATTTACAGCTGGACTTTGAAATTGGTGCAGTAAACATCAAACTCTTATTCCAATCTTGAATTATACTCTCCATTAAGCAGCCTCTGCAGGGCTCTGGCTTCAGTATCTTAGAGCAAGCAAGACTTTGTACACTTGAAGGAAAATAGCAAGGTTTTGAAAAACATGGACTGCTGCAACAGATGTTCTGCTTTTGTCATTCCAAAGAATTAGCTGCTTTAATGTTCTAATATTGTAAAGCCAGGTTATATTCAACTCTTATTTAGTATCTATCATTCAATGCCTTATAGGTTCTTAATCTATTTTGTAGTCATAGATGCTTTTGTGCATCTGCTGACAGTTATGGAACTATATACTCAAAATTTTGACTCTCGTTTCAGTGGACTTGTGGACTCATAAATTCACTCATGGACCTCAGTTAAGAATCCTGACCCTAAAGCAGGGGTCCTCAAACTTTTTAAACAGGGGGCCAATTCACTGTCCCTCAGACCGTTGGAGGGCCGGACTATAGTTTAAAAAAAAAACTATGAACAAATTCCTATGCATACTGCACATACCTTATTTTGAAGTAAAAAAACAAAACGGGAACAAATACAATATTTGTATTTACATGTGGCCCATGGGCCGTAGTTTGAGGACCCCTGCCCTAAAGAATCTGAGAAAGTAAACTCTGGAAAAAAAAAAGGGGAACAAATACAATATTTGTATTTGCATGTGGCCCAATACTTGTATTTGCATGAGGACCCCTGCCCTCAAGAATCTGAGAAAGTAAACTCTGGAAAAAAAAGTAGTTTTTCTTTAGCTTTCAGAGTAAAAGACCCACTTATTGAACATTGGATATACATAGAGACCTTCCATTTTAGGTAAATTTTAAAAAAAAGAATTCAGGAGGATTTTTAAAGAAAAAGCATATGCAATTGTTAGAAGGATTTTAACATTTGCAATATTTTTTTTACCAAAAATCTACACCAACCTCAAAAATAAATACTTAGTTTAGATTAACCCAATTGGCTAATTTCTTCCATGCCCAAATAGTTTTATTATTACCTCTTTATTGTGTTAGATAAAACTCTAACTCACAATCATAGAACTGGCAGAACATGTTTTATGGCTCTGACAAATGGTTCTGGATATTTAGATGGAAATTATGGAGAAATTTCCAACTGAGGACTACTTTCAGCATTCTACAAAGGCGAAGTCGAGGAACATACCACACTCCAAAGATGGACTATTGTATGCTTTGAGTTGGGAGCTGGGACAAATGGTTTCCATTCTTTGGTTGCATTAGACTCTGGGAAGCATTCCCACTTCTGTTACAGCATATGGGTGTGATTTTACATTATGCCCAATATGATGTCATTTTTTTTCTCTAAAAACGGAAGAAAATTGAACATTTGGTCTTTGAAAAGAGTCATACACACAGTGATAGAGTAGTTTGCACTAGTTTGATTTTCTCAAAAAATTTATTTTATTTTAAACATTAAAAAGTTAAGTTATTGAGAAACCAATATGGCGGCATAGGTAAACACCGGAAATTGCTGCCTCCCACAACAACTTCAAAAATACAACTAAAAGACGAAACAGACATCATCCAGAACTACAGGAAGGCTGGCTGAGTGGAAATTCTACAACTAGAAGGAAAGAGAAAAGCACACTGAGACTCAGAGGAGGTGCGGTGTGGAAGTAAAGTGCAGAGGTACAGAGGCGCATGTGGCAAGGGCTGGCAACTGAGGACACAGCTGTCTTTTTTAATCGGGAGGGAGTCACAAGCCCCCAACTGCTCTGAACTCCAGTTCCGGGTGAGTCTCTGGGGACCCAGACTCATATGGGGAGA
>NW_005368707.1:3928177-3949554 GCF_000412655.1 Myotis brandtii | reverse complement strand
GTACACCTATGGATGAGGACAGTGGGAGGGGTAAGGGCAAAGGGTGGGGTGGGAACTGGGTGGAGGAGAGCAATGGGGGGAAAAAAGAGGAACAACTGTAATAATCTAAACAATAATTTTTTTTAAAATTTAAGTTATTTTGAGCTCTGAAGTGACAGAATCGAGCTATTAACAAAACTAGTAGACTGCAATACATGCTACTTTAGCTAACCATTTGAAATCAGGGAAACAGTTTATACTGGCAATTTTAAAAGAAATTGAAATGTAATATAACAGTTCTTTTTGAAATTGAGGCCTTTCCTCTCACTTTAATGTGTGATAAAGCTGAATACCATACATGTTGTTCATTTGTTCACTGAGCATACTGCTTATAAATTATGACCAGTGGATATAATTATAGCCCCATTTCCACTATTACCCCAACATATAATCAAGAATAGGAAGTATATTTATGGCTACCATATCAGTTAGGACATAGACACTGCTGAGGGTCAAAACAAAATACAGAGTCCAAAACAAAGAAGAAGCTTATTTTTCTCTATCATACAAATATCCACACTGGTATCAAGGGTCTGTCCCATAAAATCATTAGATGTCCCTGCTTCTCTCTTGGCATACTGTTGTTCTGGAGAATTGCCCTTGTGTGCATAATCCAAGAAAGCTCACCAGATCCATAAGTAGTGCATGGCAAGGAACAGAAGGGAAGGGCAAGTACAGGTCTTAGAAGTTGCACATCCCACTTATGCACATATCCCATCCAATAGAGGACAGTCATATGCCTACCCCTGGCTGCTAGAGAGGCTGGACAATGTCACCTTCATTCTGGGTGGCCATGTGCCCAGCTAAAATAGTCTAAACCATTTTTAAAAAGGGAAAACAAACATTGAGTACAATTGGCAGTCTCTGCAATAGCCTGTGAATTAAGCATTATGGGTTTGACTTTCAGTTGTAACCTTTTATTCTCAAGCCGCACTTGTCTTTCACACAGAACTTCTGCGCATTGGAACTGTTTCTAACTCAACTTTTTTCTGGTCTTTATCATGGATCGTAATAGTTAACTAAACAAACATATTTTGTCTCTAATAATGATTTTTTGTGATAAAAAGAATATAAAAAACCATTGAGCAATTTCTCCTAATTTTTTCATAGCACATATTTTTAATATTAACATTAAGCATATAAATAATTTAAACCAATTGTAAAGCAAAGTGTCTGCAGACAGGTACACACACACACACACACACACACACACACACACAAATTAGAGCAGTTTTTTAGGCCCAACTCAAATTGAAAACTTGTTGGTTCTGGTCATAAGGATTTCCAAGGGGTGATGCTGGCTTCCAGCACCAGTTGTCTAGAGTCTGCATTTGGGGAACAGACTTAGGGAATGTATTAGTTAAGGTTTTGTATTGCAAATAATAGAGATTGTCTCTGGCAGCTTAAAGGGATAAAGAAAGGAATTTTTCACAACAATACAGAGATTGCACCTAGAAGAGAAAGCAAAAGGATCAGGTTTCATGAAGCACAGAAACCAAGGCAGGGCAACCCTGGGGATCGAATGGAAAGACCCTTCATGACACACGTGACATAGTGAATCCCTTGCCATGTTCTCCTCCATCACTGTGCTCTGGTTTCAAACTCCTGGGAGAAGACTCTGAAGCTCAGTGTTATGGGCTGACTTGTGTGTGTCATCCTCCCACCCCAAACTCATGTTGAAGTCCTTACTCCCAGTACCTCAGAATGTGACTATATTTGGAAAAGGGTCTTTAAAGAGGTAATTGAGTTAAATTAGGTCATTAAGGTGAACCCTAATTCAATAACTGGTGTCCTTATAAGAAGAGGAAAGTTAGATATAGACACCTACACAGGGAGAACGCCATGTAAGCATGAACATGGCCATCTGCGAGACAAGGAGAGAGGCCTTAAAAGAAACCCTGCTGGCACCTTGATCTTGGATTTCTAGCCCCCAGAACTGTTAAAAGTCAATTTCTGTTGTTTAAGCCACCCCGCTGTGGTGCTTTGTTGTGGCAGCCTTGTCAGACTAATTCATTTTGATTATCTCTTTCTTAAGACTGCATGTAATGCAACAGAGGTAGCCTAACCAGAGAAGGGGAGAGAAGAAGGGAAAAAATGTCCAAAATAGAAAACATGATATATAGACCTTCAAATAGTTGAAGGTTCTTCATGTGGTAGAGAGATTAAATTTATTCTGTGTTACTCCATAAAGGAAAATTAATGTAAAAAAGAGAGAAATGAATGTCATTGAGAGTTGTGAGAAAATATATAATGGTCTAAATATTATAAAGAATTGCCCAATAGAATAGAATAAAATCAATTCCTTTGTAATATAATAGTAATTAAAACAGCTATTATCACTTTTATAGGTAACATTGATTGAATACTACTAATGCTAAAACTGTGGGGGGTACTTTTCTGCATTATGTTATCTAACACACCAAACAACATCTTGACCAAGTGACCATTATTATTCCCATTTATAAAATGATAAAACAAATTACTAAGCAATAAAGATTATGTTCAAATAAAGATGAATAAGATGTTCAACCCAGACCTATCTGGATTTGGAGCTAGAATTCTTATCCTAGCAAGCAATAGTACCATTAAAAGCATTAAAACAGTACCTCAACTTGTTAAGGAGGCAGAAACTATAATCGCCATTTTCCAAATCTGTGATCTTTGCTCCAGCTCTTGATTTCAGGAGACGATGTACTTTTCTTTGTTTCAGCCCTGGTTGGTACATTCTGAGGGAAGCAGAGATTTGGAGGCTAAAAAAGCAGTAGTTAATGAGAAGTTTTGGGAGGTTAAGAGATTGTCTAACTACATGCGGTACTGTGTAAGATAAATAGAAATTGCCAGATGAAAACAAATGCTGGGGGTGTTCCCAAGATGTTTAACTCCTACCTGGGTTAAAGAAAAGGACCTTCAGTCAGTGTTAAAATGTTTCGTGTCTTCTAATCATTCTATTTCGAATCTTGTAACCATAGATGTGACTCAGTGCTATTTTTTTTGGTAAGAAGCCTACTTTTTGAGGTCAGACTGAAATGTTTAGGGGTCTCTCCTCTGTCATGTATCATTCCTGTGAGGGTAGCATCTGCCAGCCTAGGCTGTGCATTAGAAAACCTGAGAGAGCTGTGAAACAATATATTGGCCTGGGCCTCATTCACAGAAATGGTAATTCAGTTGGTCTGGGAGGGGGCCTGGCATGGGTGTTGTTGGAACTTGCCCCCAGTGCTTCTAATATGTGGTCAGAGTTGAGCACCACTGTCTAAGAATTATATAATCTAACTGGACTTCAAACTAACAATGAAATTCCATTTTTCTATAAGAAACCTACCTGAATTTTTTCTAAGTCAGAAAAGCATCATACTCTGTCTCTGGCTTTTATCCTTCCTAATAAAAGGTTTGGTAGTATTAATAAATCCATCTTGTCAAACAGTGCGGGCATGAAACTTTTTTTCACTCACTATCAGTGCAGGTGATTTCTGATAGAGTTGCAAAATTTGACAAAATGTCTATACCTTTTTGTTTGAGATTATTATACTTTTGTATTCTGTTTTAGTTTCTAAAAATTATGTACATGAAAGGAAGTTGCTTAGAGATGGAACTTAGTTGTTTGCTTACTTACTGTGACATAACTGCATAACAAACAGCCACAAGCCTCACTGTCAGAGAATGTTAAGTGTTCACAGCTCATGCATCTGGGGTGACTTGAGGATGGCTTAGCAGTTCTGCTGATCTTGGCTGGACTAGTTCACAACATGGGGGTCAGCTGGCCATTTCAGGTGACTGGACATGACTTGGGTGGCGTGGCTCTGTCCACATTTCTCACTTCCTCCAGCAAACTCACCCAAAGATATTCTCATAGTAATGGTGGAGGTGTCAGAGAGCAAGTCAGAGATGCCCTTTTCAAGACTCTGCTTGTATCAGGTCAGCAAACATCCTATTAGACAAAGCAAGTCATTTGACTGAACCCAGCATTAAAGGATGGATAGTTACTCCACCCATTTAAACGAGAGGACAAAAGATATGAATCCAGGAAGGGAGAATTGAAGCTATTATTGTAATTCTACAGCTTCTGGCAAAACAAGTCCAATAATATCAAGCTCAGAAATGAAGTATGGAAACTAAAGAAAGATGATGATATGTTGAAATAAATGGTTGGAAATACGATTTTTAAGCAAAAATGGGAGACCAATGATGTAACTTTATCAGCTTTCAATCTGATAAATTACAGAGACTATGGAGGAAGAAATTGGCTCCTACTCTCTACTATCTCTCTTCTATTTAATATATATGACTGTTAAACCCTATGGAATATGGATACATTATAATGTATTCAAGGAAACTTGAAAACAAACAAACAAACATGTCCCTGTGAGGACATTTCAAATCAAACAGCTAAACTGTATCATAATAGCCAGCCGGTGTTGTTCAGTGGTTAAGCATCAACCTATGAACCAGGAAGTCATGGTTTGAATCCTAGTCAGGGCATATACCCGGGTTGCAGGCTAGATTCCCAGTAGGGGTCATGCAGGAGGCAGCCAATCAATGATTCTCTCTGATCATTGATGTTTCTATCTCTCTCTCCCCTCTTCCTTCCTCTCTAAAATCAATAAAAATATATAAACTGTATCATAAAATATCAATGGCCCTAACTGGTTTGGCTCAGTGGATAGAGCATCAGCCTGCGGACTCAAGGGTCCCAGGTTCGATTCCAGTCAAGGGCATGTACCTTGGTTGCGGGCACATCCCTAGTAGGGAGTGTGCAGGAGGCAGCTGATGGATGTTTCTCTCTCATCGATGTTTCTAACTCTCTATCCCTCCCTCTCCCTTCCTCTCTGTAAAAAATCAATAAAATATATTTAAAAATATATATATCAATGAAGTCAGTGAAGTTATCAGGGGATAAATATGTTTGAGACAATTACTAAGGAATCTGTACATTGAATAGGTACAACAAGCTATATCCTTAAATCTCTTAATAACTTCAAAATCAACTTTGAGATGCTATGCTATCAAATTTCATAGTATTTGTTTACCTGGTTTTAAGCAATTAAATAGATATTTGGTAGAACATTATTAAAATAAGGATCCTAACATTTTCCCAATAGCTCTATACTGCAGTTCCCTTGGTCTTCTCAATTTCAGTTAGGTGTTCCCTTACATTGTTTCATTTATATGCAAACCCAAATAAAAGTGTTCTTAGACCTTTTATCATCCCAAGGTTAGCCTGGATCTTTATCTGAATAACCATAGTTTTTTTAAACTTTACAAAAATACTTTGGACTGACTGCATAATATTTAGTAAAATTATCACATTATTTTGAAATTTTGTAATACAGAAGTTGAGTTTCTGTGTTAATGCTAAAATTGTTTTCTCACCCTAACCGGTTTGGCTCAGTGGATAGAGGGTCGGCCTGCGGAATGAAGGGTCCCAGGTCTGATTCTGGTCAAGGGCATGTACCTTGGTTGCGGGCACAACCTCAGTAAGGGGTGTGCAGGAGGCAGCTGATCGATGTTTCTCTCTCATCGATGTTTCTAACTCTCTATCCTTCTCCCTTCCTCTCTGTAAAAATAAATAAATAAATAAATAAAATTGCTTTCTCTCTGGATCAGATTAATTGCAGACACAAAGGAAGGACATATTACCTCAACATAATACACACAAAAGTAGAAATCTGTGGCAGAATTTTTAAATCTGGCATAGCTAAGATAATAAGAAATTACAAAGTACATATGGTTTTTTTAATGTTTAGCTATCATTTTTTCCACATTAAGGAGTACTTTTCCATAAATGTGTTATATATATGTGGTATTGGAACATCAGTACTGAATTTTTTAGACAAGAACATTTTTGTACTTGAAGAAAACTTAAAGGTCACCTTATTTGGCCCCTCAATATATACAGCTGGAAAGTAATCCTCAAATAAGTTGAAGTGATTTGCCAAAAATCATGCAGCAATATAACCATCATCATAATATCTAATACTTATGCAGTTTACAAAGTATGTCCATTAATTTTAATAACACCTTTGTTAAAGTATGTAGGACAGTTCTCATCATCTTTATTTTTTTAATGAGTAAACCAAGGCACGGAGATATATAATTTATCCAACATCACAGAACGATAAAGGGACACAACAGCTCCATTATATTACCCAGCCTCCTTACAGCATCAGAGTAGCCCACTTGGAAATGCAAGTTAAAAACACAAGGAGATGTGTAATTCTACACACCCATTAGCATTACAGTGTTTAACTCAAAAAGACTGACCATACCATTTGACAGTGATGATGTGGAAGGAATGGAACTCTCATATCCTGCTGGTAGGATGTGACATGGCATAGCCACTTTAGATAATAATTTGGCAGTTTCTATAGAAGTTAAGCATACCCGTACCATACTGACTCAGCCTTTCCACTCTTAGGTATTTACCTGAGAGAAGAGAAAGGCCTGTATACAAATGTTGATAGTTACTTTTTTATAATAGCCATAAACTGGAAACGCAACAATATTGATGACTGTCAAAACAGTTATATACTGATTGAAAGAAGCCAGACCCCCCAAAAAGTAGATAACTGATTATTTCATTTATTTAAAACTCTACAAATTTTAAAGTAATCTTCAGTGACACAAGTAGTGGGAGGGCAGGAAGGATCTGAAAAAAAATAGAAAGGGACAAGAGAGAATTTGGGGGTGATGAAAATGTTCATTATGCTGATTGTGGTGATGGTTTCATTGTATATATATGTCAAAATTGATCAAATAGTACACTTTAAAATATGCAGTATGCTATATGTATCAATATGTAAAAACAAAGGGTTAAAAACAAAAAGTGGCCCAGCTGAAGTCAAGATTCTGAAAAATTTGTTTAATTATACCTAAACTTGCTAGATAATACTGATCTGAGAAGTGTCTTTCTACTCTTGACTGAATAAACCATAGTAATAAAAAGTACACAGATATAGAAAACAAAATAACAATAGCATTGTCACACCTTTATGCCTTCTGCTATAAATTCTAACAAGACATAAGTGGTGTGTTTTGTTGATTTGTTTTGTTTTAGTAAAAACAAGGATTCAATGAGAAAGGCATGGTTAGCCTATACTGGTGGGAGTGCAAATTAGAACAATCTTTTGGGGACATAATTTGGCATAGCTGTTTCAAGACCTTTAAAAGCATCTTATTCTTTGGTCAGGTAATTACACATTTAATCTAAGAAAATGATCTCAAAACAAAAAGATTTGTGCAAAAAATTGCTCCTCCAAGCATTATTTACACTAGCCAAAAATGGAAACAAATTTAATGTCCAGAAATAGGGGAATTTTTAAATAAACCATGTTACAGTCACTCAATGGGCTATTCTATAGCAATTAAATAAATAACTAGTGATGGTTTTTAGAGGATCACCTGTAGACTTCCCTGGAAAAAGTGAAGCTAAATCGCAAAATATCCCTCCTCTTAAAACTAATGAAATGAGCAAAAGTAGGTAAAAACAAAACAAAAAAAAACAGCACTCTAAGAGAAGGCCAACTTCTTACAATAATACCTGAAAAGTGGAAGTCAAGTCATACTTAAAAAGAGAAAAATCAACCAGTTATGTTATTTATTAGAGCTCCTAATTCTCCATTCCTGAGCATTGGGGAAGTGAGAGGGAGATAGAAGGTGAGTATACAAAATCCTAAACATCCTTGTAAATCCTACGCAGTTTGGGGAAGGCTTATTTGGGACAGAGGAGAAAAAGAAACCCAGCAAACTATTGTGGCTGAGAAAGAGAGCCCTTTCACCCATGTCAGTATCTTACCAGTGATAAGGAAAAGTGTCCTGTCTCACCATTATTGTCTTTGTTGACTAGAAGACATGGAGGGCACTGCCGAGTCATTAATAGTAAAATACAGACAAGCAGCTCAGCAATAAATAAGAATGTGCCAGAAGAGAAAGCAAAGGAGAAAGAGCACAGGATGGGGTGGAGCAGCCATGGGGAATTTCTACCATTCCTTGGCTTCCCACACCCCGGCACCAACCCTTCCATTTTCCCTCTAAAACTCCTGAGGCATGATAGCATTATTCACAATAGCCAATAAGTAGAAACAACCCAAATGACCATTAACTAATGATGAATAAACAAAAACTGTGGTACATTCTTACAATGGGATATTATTTGGAAATAAAAAGAAATGAAGTACTGAAACACATAGAAACTTCATTTCTTTAATATGACCTTTTCTTCTTTCTTTCCTTTTGATTCAAATTGGCCTCATCCAGCACTCTGACTCACCTGCCTCCCTTTCCCTTGCAAGGCCACTCCCTTAATCATTAAGCCCTCAGGACAATGAGGCTCTGATTAGCACCAAATAATCTTAGGAGCAAAGCCTCAGGTGTGCTGAACACAGAGACAGAGTTTTGGTCAAACTAGAGTTAACATCTAGGCCTCAGTTGTGGTTCAGCTCCAGAACAAGAAAAGCAGCAAAACCAGGCAAAGCAACACCATGGCTGATATCAGGATCAGACACACTGATCAACTACCCCCTACCCTAGCACCAACCAATCAGTAATGACCATGACCCTAACTCTTTTAATCACAATGATTAATGATTTTTCCTTTATGTAACCCATTCCCTGGAAGTCATCAGACAACAAGGTCTTTAAGCATTAGCTCACCCGTGTGTCTGGATGTGGACTACTTCCTAAAAATAAACCCTTATTTCCTTTGCTGCATGTCTTATTGGGCTTTATTGTGTACAGGCAAACGGGCCCCTTTAATCCAGTAACAGCACTGATACATGCTACAACTTGGATAATAAAAATGTGGTATATACATACAATGGAACATTTTTCAGCATTAAGAAAAAAAAAAAGGGCGGGGGGGAGACACATGCCCCAACCAAGGACATGGATCAATCCTGAAACCAAGAATACAGAACCTGAGATTAAATATGGCAGTGGAGTAAGTGGATGCTACACTGATACGCTCCCAGAAAAAAACTGGAATTACAACTAAAATATATTTTTTTAAAAACATCAATCCTGAATAATCAACTGAAGACTAACTGGAGAGAACCCTGATAACCAAGGATGGAAAGTGGAGACTGCATAGAGACTGGTAGAAAGGGTGGAGGCAGGAAAGGGCTGGCCAGGCTCCCACAGCCAGCAGCTGAAGTTCCGGAGAGATATCTTAGTTGTGGGGGGGTTGCCACTAGAACTCTGGGGTCTAGACCCTAAGCAGAGCCCCCTAGCCCAGAGCTCCAGAACTGAGAAAGGTGCCCACTTATAATCTGGCTGTGAAAAGCAGCAGGGTTGCTGTCTGTCAAGGAGTGGAGGCTGGAAATGCAGGCACTTTTTTAAAAAATATATATATTGTTGAGAGTATTACAGATGTTTCCATCCCTCTCCCTTTGACCACCTCCACCCGAGGCCTTCACCACCCTACTGTTTCCAGAAGTAAGATCTTTGGTTATTCTCCCCCCACCCCCTACCTTCCTCTGAGATTCGTCAGTCTGTTCCATGCTTCCATGCCTCTGATTCTATTTTATTTATCAGTTTATTTTATTCTTTATATTTCTTATTTGTTTATTTTTATTTTTAAATTTAATTGTTAATAGACATGTATTTGTTGCATATTTATTATTCATATTTCTTCTTCTTCTTCTTCTTCTTCTTCTTCTTCTTCTTCTTCTTCTTTTTCTTCTCCTCCTCCTCCTCCTCCTCCTCCTTCTCCTCCTTCTCTCCCTCCTCCTCCTCCTCCCCCTCCCCCCCCTTCTTCTCCTCCTCCTCTTCTTAAAGAATAACCTTCAACATTTCATATAATACTGGCTTGTTGGTGATGAACTTCTAGCTTTTTCTTATTTGTAAAGCCCTTTATCTGACCCTCAATTCTAAATGATAGCTTTGCTGGGTAAAGTAATCTTAGTTGTAGGTCTGTACTATTCATCACTTTGAATTTTTTTTGCTAGTCCCTTCTGGTCTTCAAAGTTTCTGTTGAGAAATCAACTAACAGTTGTATGGGCCCTCCCTTGTAGGTAACTAACTGCTTTTCTCTTGCTGCTTTTAAGCTTCTCTCTTTATCTTTAAGCATTGGCATTATTTTAATTATGATGTGTCTTGGTGTGGGCTTCTTTGGGATCCTCTTGTATGGGACTCTCTGGGCTTCCTGGACATATAAGTCTATTTCTTTCACCAGGTAGGGGAAGTTTTCTGTCATTATTTTTTCAAATAGGTTTTCAATATATTGCTTTCTCTCATCTCCTTCTTGTACCCCCATAATGTGAATGTAGATATGCTTGAAGTTTTTCCAGAGGCTCCTTACACTATCTTCATATTTTAGGATTATTTTCTCTTTTTGCTCTTCTGCTTGGTTTGTTTTTTTTCTTCCTCATATTCCAAATCATTGATTTGATTCTCAGAATCCTCTACTCTACAGTTGAATGCCTGTAAATTATTCTTTATTTAAATTAGTGTATGCTTAATTTCTGACTGGTCCTTTTTCATGTCTTTGACATTCTCACTAAGCTCCTTGAAAGTCTCATGAAAATCCTTGAGTAACCTTATAACCATGGTGTTGAACTTTGCATCCAGTGGTTCATTTGCTTCCATTTCTTTTATTTGTGACATGTTTCTCTGTCTCATATTTATTTGTGACATGATTTTGGCTTCTTCCCTGTTTGTTTCTGTGTATTAGGTAGAGCTGCTATGTCTCCTGGGATTGGTAGAGTGGCCTTGTGTGGTAGGTGTCCTGTAGGGCCCAGTGGCTCAGCCTCCCCAGTCACCTGAGCTGAGCACTCTAGGTGTGTCCCTGTGTGGGCTGTGTGCACAGTCTTGTAGTTGAGCCTTGATTGCTGTTGCCATCAGTGAGAGGACTTGACTTCCAGGCCAGTTGGCTGTGAAGACCAGCTGCAGCTACAGTGGAAGAGCTGCTGTGCAGGAAGCACCCCTATGGAGCAGGACTTGCTTCACTGGGGCTTTGGTGATCACTGAGTCTGCCTCTTGAGTATGTTGCTTGTGGATATGTAGAGTTGTAATGTGGTATTGTCTGAAATTGTCCACCGGGTACACTGGCTCTAGGGCACTGGTTCTCAACCTTGGCTGAACATTAGAATCACCTGGGAATCTTTTTAAAATCCTGATTTCTGGGCCTCATCCTCCGGAAATTCTGTTTCTTTGTTATGGGGTGGGGCCACAACATTAGTAACAAAGAAACAGAATTTCCGGAGGATGAGGCCCAGAAATCAGGATTTTAAAAAGATTCCCAGGTGATTTTAATGTGCAGCCAAGGTTGAGAACCACTGCTCTAAGTCCTCCAAGGACATGCAAAGTCAGCCACTGTCTGAGGCCACCCAGCAGGAACTACAGAGAGATCTTCAGACAGCTACAATTTGTTGTTTGTATTGGGCTTGGAGGTAACCAGACGAGGCCCAGCTGTGAAGCAAGGCAGGCTGGTGCTAGTGCTGGGTCTTGGGCCTTTTATTGATAGGTTTGGGGCATGCTGTTACCAGCTGCAGCTTGTTGAGAGATTTTAGCAAAATCTGAAGGCGGAGGTAAGGACAGGCCATTCATATGGAAAAGCTGCTGCAAACAACTTGGGTGGGGCTGCAAATTGGATGGGGTAGGTCTCACAGAATCACCAGGGTGGAGGAAACAGTGTGGGCCACTCTGATGGAAACTCAGATATGGCTTCTAGTCAGCCCTGCCACAGGGGAGGTCCCAGCACAGGAACAATGAACCCTGTTTGCACCTCCATCTGGGAGAAAGCTGCCCCGAAGTTCCTGCCCCTATGCCAGATAATCCAGTTCCTCTCTGTATGTGTCTGGGTCTCCCAAGCCACACAATGCTAGGAATCTGAGTAAGTTTGTGCACCAGCCCTTTAATTGGAAAACCTGAATCTCCAGCAGTTGCTGTGTCGCTCAGCCACAATTCCCACTGATTTTTATAACCAGTAGTTGTGGGGACTTCTCTTCCTAGCTCTGGAACCCTGGGCTGAGAGTTGGTGTGGTGCTAGGACACCTGCTATTCACAGGCGGCCTCTGAAGAGACAATCTCCTTCTCGATTAAAAAAACAGCACATGTGAGTGTTGGACAAGACTATTCTGTGCCTCTGTCCCTCCTACCAGTCTCAATGTGCTTTCTCCTTTACTTCTCTAGATGTAGGACTTTCATTCAGCCAGCTTTCAGGTGGTTCTGAATGATGGTTGTTCTGTATTTTAGTTGTAATTTTGATGAGGTTGGGGGAAGTGGTGAGGACAGACATTTACCTATGCTGCCATCTTGATTCTTCTGAAGTTTTGTCTTTCCAGGCACACTCTTAAAAGGCTAATGCAGAAAATCTTGTGTGTAGCCACTCACTCTGGCAGAGGGAGGGCAGAGTGGATTAGTGAGCAGAAGCCAGGATTGGGGACTCTGGGGTTAGAACTTAAAGGGCAGACACCCAGGTTTCCTCTGTTGAGTCATTCCCTCATGCTGTGGAAGACACCTTTCTCTGAAAGACCTTTGCTGTACATGTGGATTTTGCCTGGGGTCGGGGGAGGGGGGTAAAGAAGGCAAATGCCCCACACTATTGGAAAACTCCTTGCCCCACCCTGTGGAGATTTTGAGGCCCATTAAGAGACTGAGAATAGCCCTAGCCGGTTTGGCTCAGTGGATAGAGCGTCGGCCTGCAGACTCAAGGGTCCCAGGTTCGATTCTGGTCAAGGGCATGTACCTTGGTTGCGGGCACATCCCTAGTAGGGAGTGTGCAGGAGGCAGCTGATTGATGTTTCTCTCTCATCGATGTTTCTGGCTCTCTATCCCTCTCCCTTCCTCTCTGTAAAAAATCAATAAAATATTTTTTTTTAAAAAGAGATTGAGAATAACAATTAGATTCCAGGCAAAAGCAACTGCCCCACTCTGTTGAAAAACTTGTCACCTCCACCTGTGGTAAATAGCCTAACGCTGCTCAAAACTGAATCCAATCAGTCTGTGAGCATAAGCCTGTATCTGGAGGTTTTGAGTTTTTGTCTGATCTAATTAGTCAGAAACAGCATTTGACACTGTCCTGCACTAGAGATTAGGAGGCACAGCAGATCTACCTGATACATAGTCACAAACACAGCCAAAATAAGGAGACAAAAAAACAACCCCCAAATGAAAGAACAAGAGAATTCTCCAGAGCTAAATGAAATGGAGATAAGAAATTTATCAGACATATAGAGTTCAGAATAATGATGACAAAGATGCTCAACAGCATAATAAAAGATATAGTAATAATAAAGAATGACATAGCACAAATAAAGAACACATTGGAAGGAATACACAGCAGATTAAGGGAAGCTGAGGATCAGATCAGTGAATTAGAAGATAGGGTAGAAAAATTCACTCAATCAGAGAACCAAAAAAAAAAATATTGAAAACTAGGAGTACAGCTTAAGGGAGCTGTGGGACAACTTGAAATGAAACAACATTTGCATAATTGGAAAGCCAAAAGGGGAAGAAAATAAACAAGTGATGGAGAACATGTATGAATAAATAATGACAGAAAACATCCCTAACCTGGGGAAGGATAAAGTCACACAAGTTCAGGAGACACAGAGAGTGCCAAGCAAGAAGAACCCAAACAGGCCCATGCCCAGTCATGTTATAATTAAAATGACAAAAATTAAAGGCAAAGAGAGAATCTTAAAGGCAGCAAGAGAAAAGCAATTTATTACATACAAAGAAGCTCCCATAAGGCTATCAACTGACTTCTCATCAGAAACTCTACAGGCCAGAAGGGAACGGCATGAAGCACTCAAGGTAATAAAAAGCAAGGATTTAAAAACAAGATTAATATATCCAGCAAGGCTACCATTCAAAATAGATAGTGAAATAAAGACCTTCTCAGACAAAAAAAGGCTAAAGAAGTCTATCACTACCAAGCCAACATTGCAAAAAAATGCTAAAAGGACTGCTGTAATGAGAAGAAATAAAGAGAGAAAGAAACAAAGGCATATAGAAATCAAATGGCAATAAATAAGTACCTACCAACAGTAACCTTAAATGTAAATGGATGAAATGCTCCAATCAAAAGATAGCATAGCTAAATGAATACAAAAACATTATCCAATTATGTGCTCTATATAAGAAATTCACCTCAGAACAAAAGACTCACATAGGATGAGAGTGAAGGGATGTAAAAAAATTTTTTTTTCCTTGCAAATTGAAACAAAAAAAAGCTGGGGTGGCAATACTCATATCTGGAAAAATAGACTTCAAAATGAAGGCCATCACAACAGACAACAAAGGACACTACATAATACTAAAGGGATCAATCCACAAAAGGATATAACCCTGGTAAACATATATGCATCCAATATAGGAGCACCTAAATACATAAAAATAAAACTTCTAGAGGACTTAAAGGGAGAGATCAACAACAATGCAGTCATAGTAGGGGACTTTAACACCCCACTGACTTCACTGGACAGATCTTCCAGACAAAAAATTAACAAGGAAACAGTGACTCTAAAGGACACACTGGATCAGGTGGATTTAATTGACATTTGAGGGGAATATTTCACCCCAAAGCTACAGAATAATCATTCTTCTCAAATGCACATGGGTCATTCACAAAGATACACCATATATCAGGGCGCAAAACAAGTCTCTACAAGTTCAAGAAGATTGAAATCATATCAAGCATCTTCTAAGACCACAGTGGAATGAAATTAGAAATCAACTGTAGTAAAAAAACATTAAAACACATGGAAGCTAAATACCATGTTATTAAATAACTAGAGGCCCGATGCACGAAGATTCGTGCAAGAATAGGTCTTCCTTCCCCTGCCTGCTGGCACTGGTTTCCCTCCGGCACCTAGAACCCAGGCCTTCGCTCTGGCTGCCCCTTCCCACCTTCGCTCTGGGGCCGGCCACCACCATCTTTGTCGCATTAATTTGCATATTCCCTCCTTATTGGCTGTAGGTGCCGTCATCTTTGTTGCAAAGTGATGGTCAATTTGCATATTCTGTCTTTATTAGCTAGGACTAGAGGCCTGATGCATGAATTCATTCACCGCTGGGGTCCCTCTGCCTGGCCTGCAAAATCGGGCCGAAACTGGCTCTCTGACATCCCCTGAGGCGTCCTGGATTGCAAGAGGATGCAGGCAAGGGCGAGGGACCCCACTAGTACATGATCAGGACTGGGGAGGGATGCAGGAAGTTGGCCAGCCAGGGAGGGACCATGAGAGGGCTCGAGGGCATGTCTGGCCTATCTCGCTGAGTCCCAATCAGTTGGACCCCAGCAGCAAGCTAACCTACTGGTTGGAGCTTCTGCACCCTTGTGGTCAGTGCACTTCATAGCGAGCAGTTGAGTGGCCTTAGCATATCATTAGCATATTATGCTTTGATTGGTTGAACGGATGACTGGACAACCGGACACTTAGCATATTAGGCTTTTATTATATAGGATGAAAGAGTTACCAATGAGATTAAGAAAGAAAGCAAAAACTTCCTGAAAACAAATGAAAATAAACACACAACAAACCCAAATCTCTGGGACACAGCAAAAGTAGTCCTGAGAGGGAAGTTTACAGGTCTACCTCAAAAAAATAAGAAAAATTAATAAAAAAACTATTTAACCCTATAACTTAAAGAATTAGAAAGAAAACACAAGAAAAGCCCAAACTTAAAGAAAAGAAGTAATAAAGATTAGAGCCAAAATAAATGACATAGAGACTAAAAACCATACAAAAAAATCAAAGAAATCTAGAGCTCATTCTTTGAAAAGATAAATGATTGATAAACCATTAGCCAGAGTCATTAAGAAACAAAGAGAGAGGACATAACTGAATAATATCAGAAATGAAAGAGGTTATGTAACAATGAATACCAAAGAAATAAAAAGGACTATAAGAAAATACTATGATGGCTTCACAGGGGTTTTTACCAAATATTCAAAGAAGAACTAACACTTAATCTCCTCAGACTATTCCAAAAAATCCAAGAGGAATGTATACTCCCAAGCTCTTTATATAAGGCCAGCATTATCCTAATTCCAAAACCAGAAAAATACACTACAAAGAAATAGAATTACAAGCCAATATCCCTGATGAACATAGATGCTAAAATCCTCAACAAAATATTAGCAAATCTGATTCAGCAATACATTAAAAAATCATACACCATGACCAAGTGGGATTTACTCCAGGGATGCAAGGTTGGTACAATATTCACAAATCAATAAACGTGATACATCACATAAACAAGTTGAAAGACAAATATCACATGATCATATCCATAGATGCAGAAAAAGCATTCAACAAAATCCAACACCCATTTTTGAAAAAAAACAAAAAAACTCTCAGCAAAGTGGGAATAGAGGGAGCATACCTCAACATAATAAAGGCCATATATGACAAACCTTCAGTGAATATCATAGTCAATGGGCAAAAACTAAAACCATTTCCCCTAAGAACAGGACAAGACAGGGATGCCCACTTTCACCACTCTTATTCAACATAGTACTGGAAGTCCTAGCCACAGTGATCAGACAAGAAGAAGAAATAAAAGGCATCCAAATTGGAAAGGAGGAAGTAAACTATTATTATTCACAAGTGACATGATATTGTACAGAGAAATCCCTAAAGACTCCATCAAGAGACTACTATATTTAATAAATTAGTTTGGCAATGTAGCAGGATACAAAATCAATATCCAGAAATTGATGGCATTTTTATAGACCAATAATGAATTCTCAGAAAGAGAAACTAAACAAAAATCCTATTTACCTTGCAACAAAAAAATTAAGATACTTAGGAATAAGCTTAACCAAGAAAGTAAAAGATTTGTACTCAGAAAACTACAGGACACTTTAAAAAGAGATAGAGGAAGATATGAACAAGTGGAAAAATATACCGTGTTCATGAATTGGTATAATTAACACCATTGAAATGTCCATACTACCCAAGGCAATCTATAAATTCAATGCAATCCCTATTAAAATACCCACATCATATTTCATGGATCTAGAACAAATACTCCAAAAATTTATATTGAACGAAAAAATACTCTAAATAGCCACAGCAATCTTGAGAAAGAAGAACAGAGTTGGAGGGGTCAAAATACCAGATATGAAGCCACTGTAATCAAAACAGCTTGGTACTGGCACAAGAACAGGCACATAGATCAATGGAACAGAACAGAGAATCCAGAAATTGACTCAAGCCATTATGCTCAATTAATATTTGACAAAGGAGGCAAGAACACACAATGAAGTCAAGACAGTCTCTTCAATAAATGGTGTAGGTAAAATTGGACAGATTCATGCAAAATAATGAAACTAAACCACCAAATTACACCATACACAAAAATAAATGCAAAATCGATAAAAGACTTAAATGTAAGTCATAAAACCATAAAAATCCTAGAAGAAACCATTGACAGCAAAATCTCAGACATCGTTCATAGCAATATATTTACGGTTACATCTCCTAGGGCAGTGATGGCGAACCTATAACACACGTGTCAGAGGTGACACGTGAACTCATTTTTTTGGTTGATTTTTTTTTGTTAAATGGCATTTAAATATATAAAATAAATATCAAAAATACAAATCTTTGTTTTACTATGGTTGCAAAGATAAAAAAAATTTCTATATGTGACACGGCACCAGAGTTAAGTTAGGGTTTTTCAAAATGCTGACAGGCCGAGCTCAAAAGGTTCGCCATCACTGTCCTAGGGCAAAGGAAACTAAGGAGAAAATAAACAAATGGGACTGCATCAGAATAAAAAGCTTCTGCACAGCAAAAGAAACCATTAACAAAATGAAAAGGAAGCCCATTTTATGGGGAAACATATTTGCCAATGATACATCTGAAAAAGGTTTAATATTCAAAATATATAAGGAACTCATACAACTTAACAAAAGGAAGACAACCATTTCAATTAAAAATAGGCAAAGGACCTCAATAGACACTTCTCCAAAATGGACATACACATGGTCAAAAGACATGAAAAAATGCTCAAAGTTACTGATTATCAGAGAGATGCAAATTAAAATGGCAATGAGGTATCACTTCGCACTTGTCATTATGGCTACCATCAACAAATAAACAAAGGACAAGTGCTGGGAGGATGTGGAGAAAAGAGAACCCCAGTACACCGCTGCTGGGAATGCAGACTGGTGCAGCCATTATGGAAAACAATATTAAGTTTCCTCAAAAAATTAAATATGGAACTGCCATTTGACCCAGTGATCCCACTTCTAGGAATATATCCTAAGAACCCTGAAACACCAATCAGAAAGAATATATGTACTTATATGTTCAGAGCAGCCCAAGTGCCCATCAGTAGGTGAATGGATAAAAAAGCTGTGGTACATTTACACCATGGAGTATTATGCAGCAGCAAAAAAGGAGGATTTCTTTGAGACAGCATTGAGAGACCTGGAGAGTATTATGATAAGCGAAATAAGCCAGTCAGAGAAAGATAAGTATCACATGATCTCACTCATATGTAGGATCTAATGAACAAAATAAACTGATGAACAATAGATCCAGAGAGACATAGAAGTATAGAACAGAAAGCAGAATCTCAGGGGGAAGGCAAAGGAGGGTGGGTGAGTGGGTGGGAAGCGATCAACCAAAGAACTTGTATGCATATATGCACAAACCCTGGACACAGACAATAGGCTGGTGAAGGCCTAGGGTGTGGGGGCAGGCTAAAAGAGGTCATTGGTGGCAAAAGGGGACATGTAATACTTTCGCTTACAAAGATTTAATTTTAAAAAAATAGTATCATATTATCTGATAAAACTATAGAAAGTCTCATTGAAGATATAATCAAGACCAGGATGCTTGATTACTACTTCCATTCAACATTCAATTGGAAGTCCTAGTAAATTAAATGAGAGAAAAAAATGTGTAAGAACTGGAAAGGAAACATGTTTGAAATGTCCTTCTTTTGGTTAATGATCTCTATATATAAAGAGCCAGGGGCTGTCACATCCGAAACAACCGAACGGAAGACCGAACAGGCTGCGTGGGGCAACCAGGCCAGCAGGGGGGTTAGTGAGGGGCAACCAAATGACTGAGCAGCAGGCTGCATGGGGTGACCAGGCCAGCAGAGGGGGGCTGTTGGGGGTGACCATGCTGGCAGGGGCAGCAGTTGGGAGTGACCAGGTTGGCAGGGGGGAAGTTGGGGGCAACCAGGCTGGCAGGGGGAGCAGTAAGGGTTGATCAGGTCAGCAGGCAGAGGCGGTTAGAGGTGATCAGGCTGGCAGGGGGGCCAGTTAGGGGCAATCAGGCAAACAGGCAGGTGGAGCAGTTAGGAGCCAGCAGTCCTGGATTGTGAGAGGGATCCGGATTGGAGAGGGTGCAGGCTGGGCTGAGGGGACCCGCCACCCCCTGCATGAATTTCATGCACCGGGCCTCTAGTACAGCTATCAAAATCACAATAATTTTGAATCTTATTTTTGAATAAAAAGGGGGAAATACACAAAAATCCATTATTTTCCTTAGGTAATTGTAACTAAACTAACTTTGTTCTAAGGGCAGAAAAAATATTTTATTCCAGAGAGATATGAAATCATTTTCAACAACATTCATCCAGGAAAGACCAGAATGAGAAAAAACAGAAGCTTAGAACAAATCATAGTTACTCATAAAGTGACAAGCAACCAAACGACCGAATGACTGGTCACTATGATGTGCACTGATCATCGGGGGGCAGATGCTCAATGCAGGAGCTGCCCCCTGGTGGTCAGTGCACTCCCACAGCCAACCTCCCACAGCCCCTCCCCCCAGCCAGCCATCCCCAATGACCATAATGGGGTCAGCCGGCCAACCTCCATGGCCCCTATTGGACCTGATCACCTGCCAGGCCAAGGGACCCCACTCATGCATGAATTTGTGCACCAGGCCTCTAGTTTAATATAAAATTACTTGCAATATACATTTAATTGGAAATAATCTAAATGCCTAATGATATAGAAATGGTTAAATAAATTCTAGCACATAGAATACTATATAATTATTTAGGAAATGAAGTATATTTCATATACTGACAGAAAAATATCAATGAAAAGTAGGGGGGGAAAGCTTGTTAAAAATACATTTATATGTGTGTATGTATAATGTCTTAAAGAATATACATAGTGGGGCAAAGTGGGTTTACATTTGTATCAAGACAGAGTTTATTCTTGTATTATTATTTATTCACTAGAGGCCCGGTGCACGAAATTCATGCATGGGTGTGCTCCATAGGCCTGGCCAGCGATCGAAGCACAAGCGTATGTCACTGAAGGGCAGGTCCCTGCTGACCTCTGGGCCCTGGGCAGCACCTGGGCCACCCAGTGGCACTGCACAGAAGCCAGGTGGGCAGCGCACTCCCTCCTGGCCAGGCTCGCAGACTGGCTCCTGCATAAACCTGAAGGGAGCCCAACCGACCCCTGCGGTCCTGGCAGCTCTGGCCCAGCTCACCTGAAAGAGGCCGTGCAAGTGCGGGGCGGGCTCCTCACGAGCACCGGACACCTGAGTGTGGGGGCTCCCCCGGCACGAGCCCTGGCGTCCCAGGGAAGGGTAGCAGGGGGAGTGAGAGCGAGTTCGGCGGACACCCCACATTCTCACCACACCTCCAGCCCTGTCACCCCCACCCGCAGGAAGACTGCGAAAGGTCGCAGCCCTCCACCAAGGTGCTGCAGGAGGTTGGTCACTGCCACCCACCCCCAGTTCCCTGTCCCAACCTGGGGCCCGGCCCCAATCAGGAGATCAGGGACTGCCAGCCTCTGGTCACTGTCTGCATGGCAATCGGTTGGGACAGGGCCCCTTGCCCGGTTCCCTCAGCACCTGGGAGTTGGGTGGTGGCCCCGCCCCCTGCCTCCACCATGGGTCACTGTCTGCAGGGTGATTGGCAGGGCAATCGGGCCCCCGCTCACACCCGCCTTGGCCTGGTGCCACCCGCTCACCTGTCCACCATCCTGCCACAGTCCCACTCTCATCAGGGCCCATCATTGGGGCTAGCAGCACCTCCACTGCCAGCACCACGTCACTGACACCCGCCATGTTCCGTGCAGCCCCCTGGTGGTCAGCGCATGTCATAGCAAGCAGTCAAACTCCTGGTCAAGGGGATAATTTGCATATTAGGCTTTTATTAAATAGGAATATAGTGTGTGTGTTTTTCCAAAATTCAGATCCAAGATGGGATTAAATATGCAAGAGGATTAAAAAGCTTGAGGAGGATAAATGGGAAAAAGCAGAAAGTAGTCAGGGAGGGTCCTCAGATCTCAGTGCAATTGTTTGTTTGTTTTTTTAAATTGAATTTCTTAGAGTACATTGTTTCACAAAACCATGCAGGTTTTAAGTGTGCAACTCAATAAAACATTATTTGCACATTGCATCAAATGCTCATCG
>NW_005368707.1:3918546-3927626 GCF_000412655.1 Myotis brandtii | reverse complement strand
CCAGACTGCGGACAGCCTCAAGCACTGCCCCCGCCTGGCAGGGTCACAGATCCGGGTCCCAGACCGCAGACAGCCTTGCCTGCTGCCGCCTGCCTTCAGTATGCAAATTAGCCGCCATCTTGTTGCTTCAGGGTGGGGGTCCCCACTGGGGTGCCTGGCCAGTCTGGGTGAGGGGCTGAGGGCCGTTTTCAGGCTGGCGGGCGACTGAAGCTCCAAACCTCTCCTTTTTTTCTTTTTTTTTTATTCTGGCATTTATTTACCTTCTATGGCTGTCACTGGAGCTGAGAGCCGGCTTTCTCTCTGAGGCTCGGCTGCTGAAAGCAGGTTTCTGGCCTTTGTTTTCTGTATTCGAAACAATGTTGCGACTCCAGCTCTGAGATCCCGGCTGACTGACAGGAGGTTTCTGGGGTTTTGTTTATCTTCTATAAATGTTACAATGTTTCCAACTGAAGCTCAGAGGCCGGCAAGGCAGGCGGGGAATGTTGGAGTCCTCTGTCACTGAAGGAAGCAAGCCTCCCTGTTCGCATCAGCTGCCTGGCTGCCGGCCGCCATCTTGGCTGACAGTTAATTTGCATATCTCCCTGATTAGCCAATGGGAAGGGTAGCGGTCGTACGCTAATTACCATGTTTCTCTTTTATTAGTGTAGATATTGTATTATTTTCCATATAAACAACTGTAAACCTATTTTCTCTCCACCCTGTATACCAAAGTGTTAAACTGTTATAAGGAAGATTTGAATATTTTGTATGTACCTCTGAATAATTTGAAATTTTCAATAAGAAAGTTTTAGTTTCCTATAAAAATAAATTTGTTGAAATACTTGATAAAGAATAATTTTCCCAATTTTAAAAGAAATTTTAAATAAATAGAATCTAATATACCTGCCCAAAATGAATTAATAAAGATATGGATATGTGTCATAAGTCATAACTATATCAAATTTCAATGTTAATTTCAGACTTATGTATCAGTAATATGTCTCATTTTGTCAGGTATCTGTTGTTGTAATCACTTCACATCTAATTTTACGAAGGAAAAAGCCTAATTCAATTTAAAAAGCACACATGCTATTTGAAGCTTATGAGAGTATTTTGATATTTCATTTAATTAATAAATATTGTTAATTGACAAAATAGTGTTTACATCCATTTTGTTCATATCAGCTGTTTCAACTATCTTAGAAGCTAAACGTGGTTTTTAAAGAAAGTTGACTGCTGCCAATATACTGGGAATAAGACCGATATCCTCACTTTTTCCAAAACTTGCTGTTTCCTTTTCCATGTCTCTACCCCCCTGGTACAAAGAATTGGATGGATTGGCACTCCAAAGAAAGGAGCTGGGGAATGTCGGAGAGGAAAATTAAGTGGTCTCCCAATGCTCATAGAAAGAGCAATCAATCCATGCATCAATAACAAAAATAACTGTGGGAGTCTCAATTTTGTCCCCCAAATCTATGACTTTTATCAATGTCAACTTGATTTGTCCGAAGTGTTATTTTCTCACAATGTTCCAGAGAAAAGTTTGCCCTTTGGAGACAGCTGCTCTCTCTGCACCGGAGGCTGTCAATATGACCAAGAAGTCTGGATTTGCTGAGAGAACCTCCAGACTACAGGGTGACCTTCCTGGACATTGAGTCTACAAGGGCCACTTTTACAAGCACTTCACCTGCCAAGCCTAAATCACTTTGCTTTTTTTCCTGAAAGAAACTCCCTAGGCCTTGGAGTAACTGTGCTTTTCCCACTCACAACTGCTGCCAGAATAATTGTGTCCCAGTGTGTCCTATGCAAGAGGTGAGTACTTTTACCCAAGAGATGGTCAGTGAATTAAGAAGTGGTCATCTTTTGAGATATTTTGGAAATAAGGAGTTTTCTAAAGTGAAGAGATTCCTCCTTAGTTTTCCCTTTCTTCTTTTTACCACTTTAGTACCCCCATGACATTCTCTGAGGAAATAACGCTCATAAATAACATTTTCATGTTATCAACTTGTCTCTGTGAAAGCAACCATAGCTCCTCCTGCCTAGACAGACAGGGAGGAGCTGGAGCTGCTAGGTGTCTGTGGGTTTAGGGTGTCCCCTACCCCCCAGAAGGCAATGATTGAAGGAAGCGAAGGCCCTCACCGCACCTGGCTGAAGACAGGTTTCAGAATGGTGTGTCTTGTGGACAGTTTGTGAAAACTATCCTAAGCAGCTTACGAGTTTCTTCCACTTTTAAAAGGGCTTGTTAACCCTGAGCCACATGAAAAAATTATACACTAAAGGGATTTTTTCCCTTTTATTATGTGATTAACATCTGAAACAACTCAAATTATGCTCCAATGAGGAAAACTTAAAAAAGCCTCTCTTGAACATTAAAAAAAATTTCTTGTTTTGTAATCTTCCCTTTTATTTCCAAAAAGTCCTTCACCCCAGGTCTAATTCTGCAGGATCCTCCAGCGCGGCTTTTCTAGGCTGCCTACTTTGATGTTAGCATCCACCTCGTTGGTGGATGGTCGCGAGTTTTGAAGTATTTTGAAAGCAGTTCTTGCCTGCAAATCGCAGAGACACGTGAGCTTCGTGTGTCGATCCTTTGATGGTGAGGATCTCTGACAGGATTTGGACACTCAGAGGTTTGCTTATAGTTATTCTGCCAGGTTACATCATCTGAATTGTACAGTTTATCTTTTTCTTTCCTATCTTTCTTTTTAGAAAACATTTTTCCCTTTCTTTGATCTCTGTATGCTCTTACATCAATTTTAATTTAATAGTCACCTAAACAAAAAGGAAGCTACTTAAAACTAATAAAAAGAGGCAGTAAAACACAGAGTAGAAAAATCTTCATGTTGAAATCAGGCAGCTCCTATAGTCAGACCTTATCAATCCCTCTGAGTTTCCATAAAATGGGGTTAATCACAACTCTCTGAGGCAGAGTTTCCTAGGCTTAATTACAAAAACAAAACAAACAAAAACACAGAATCCTAGTGTTAACACAAAGTCTCAAATGTTTTCTAATTTAGTGCTACTGAGCCATGTACAAACATAAAACTATGTGTGAATTCTTCATGCTTATGCTTTTTATACCAATTGTACAATCAGCTACTACTAAAATCATGCTGCATGGCTGATATATCCCCAAATCTCAGTAACTTACAAATGAAATATTTGTTTTTCTTATTCATGGTGGGGTTTGGCTGATCTCGGATGGGTTAAGTGAGGATTAGCACTGGTTACAAGTAGATTCAGTCTGTTCCCCAGGTCTTTATTCCTGGACTAGAGGCCCGATGTAGGAAATTCGTGCACTGGGGGGAGGAGGGTTCTCAGCCCAGCCTGTACCCTCTCTCAGTCTGGGATCCTCGCTCCTTACTGCCTGCCTACTTGCTGCTCCTTAGTGCTGCCTCGGAGGCAGGAGAGGCCAGCTTCTGGCTGAGCAGCACTCCCCCTGTGGGAGCGCATTGACCACCAGGGGGCAGCTCCTGTGTTGAGTGTCTGTCCCCTGGTGGTCAGTGCACATCATAGCTACCGGTCATTCCACCGTTTGGTCGATTTGCATATTAGGGTTTTATTATATAGGATTGGAAGCTCCATGAGAAATGAGGTTTTAGTTTGGTTGTGTGTTTTTTTGTTTGGGGTGGTTATTTTTAATGATGTATCTCAGGACTTCAAAGGCCAAACCAAATCACACACACACACACACACACACACACACACACACACACACTTATTTAAAGCATCTTCTTGTGTAGTGTTCTTAACATTCCAGCTAAGTGCACCCTCCATGGGCAGTGAAATATACTCTGCTTCCTCTAGTGGAGGTTCTGCAAAGTCCCACAGCAATGAGCATGGAGCTATGAATCTATAACAAGGAAGAAGTGAAAACCTGAGAACAATAGTTCAACACAGTCTCTGTCACAGAAATTATAAAGATTCTGTCACCTACAGGCCAACAGAAACAGAGACAAGAAATAGCAGTAAATTATATGGTGGTCATTGGTCTACAGGAACTCTGAAATCCTGTTATGAATACATTGACCAATTTCCCCCGGGTTTGCAGAATTCTTTTACTAGGCCCTGGCTCTGCTCCCTGGGAGTAACACCCCCATCCATTGTTCTCGTGGTCCCACGCTGCCTCAGGTATGACCTTCCTTTTCCCTCATCCTTCCTGGCCACATTTTAAGAGAGTACTGGAGAATATGAGCAGCTCTCTCACCCATGTGGGCTCCTAATTGGGAGCCCAGACCTCTTTATCTGACTCAGTCTCTTTTAATCTAGCATGTTGGAACTTTTGCAAATACAGCTCTCGAAAACCTAATGGTTTTTGATGCAGTTGATTGCTGGCAATTCCATATGCCAAATGCCACACTTGTAAGGTTAGTGAGGTGTGTCTTTGTAAACTTAACTACAAGTACTTTGGGTACATCAGGCATCAGTGGGACCACTTATGCAGCCACTTTTCTAAAAGTCATTTCGTCCAAGTAAAAGTACCTACTGTTGGACATTGCCTTGAGGTTTGTCTTACTTGGATGTAGCACTCGGATTTTGTCATTGCCCTGAGGCTTTTTAGTAGGTCTTTCAAATGCAAGGTATGTTTCAATTTTATCTTTTACTGATTAGAAATGAGAAACAATTTTATTTATCAACCACAGCTTCTGGAATTTCTTGGCTCTACATTCTCTCTCCATTGTGATTACAGACTGGCCGATTTTTTTCTGGGCGCATCACTTTCTTGTTGTACCTTTTCAAATGCATTAATTGAAACCTGTAAACATTATTGACATTCTGATTCAGAACCTCCTTGTCCAATGCCACAAGTTATTTAGGTTTAATGGCAGTTTTGCAAATGTTTCACTGCCACATAACACATTGCCTTTCTTCCAGCCTTCTGTAACATTCAGCCTTCTCTAGGGAGAGGCACTGCAAAGTTACAGGATGCAAGTCAGTAATAAAGAGGAAGTGAAAGATTGGGAAGGATAATTCAATTTGTCCACTGATCTGAATCAACACAAATTTGTCAATTTGTTAAAATTCTGATCAAAACTCAACAGAGCAGCATTAACAATGTGATATTGCCTTGCTTATACCAAATCATAGTTTAAAATATTAATACGACACTGCAATGAAGCATCCTTTAGAATATGACTTGACTACCATGGGTCAGGTGATGACTCAAATCTCTGAACTGGCACTTTCGCAAAGCCATCATTCATTTCATTTGATATGGCCTCTACTTGGCATATATGTGTCATTTACATATGTGTCTGCCTTTGTGCCTTTCTCATTAATCATCTCAGTTAAAGTAGCACAATGAGATATGTTGTGACTCTTGGGTTATAAGTAGTATATGATTATAAGATAATCCTCCTGATAATACAGAGTATGCTCAAGTGTTTCCTGTCTTCTCAGCCTATGGGTAGTGATGGTACTGGCTAAGAATGCCTGAGGGCACTCACCTGGGCTGTATTACTTATATGAGCCCCCATGAACATTCCCCCAAACCAGAGCCAATGTGGCTGGACCAGCTCTTGTGGTTGTTACCATGTTTGCAAGACACAATGCACCTCAGCAAAACCAACAGGGAACTTTAAAAAAAGGCTTATTATTCACAAGTCCTAGAGGGTACAAAGCACACCAGAGGGCCACACACTGAGGTAGTGGGTAGAGAGAGAGGGAGGGAGCCTGGACATGGGACTCTAACTTTATTGGGTCCAAGGTCCTTGCGCTCTCACACTCTCTCCCTCCCTACCTTCCTGCTGGTCGCCATTTTTTCCTAGGTCCTGTGGGTTCACTTTTTATTGGTAAATTTAAAACATAAGAGCAGGAATTAGGGCTTGGGAAGGGAAAAGTGGGGTCACTCAAGTGGTCAGTTATGCCGATTACTGAGAGTTTTTTAAATGGGAACTTAGTGCCCATGTAACACACAGGTTCATTTGAGATGGGTGTCTTTGAAATGGATGCTTCTGCCATCAGAAGCTTATTGTCAGGCACTACACTGTGGTGAAATTTTAATATTATTTTTGATGTGAAAGCACGGCATTTTTAAATCTCATCACCTGTGTACTAGTGAGAATATAGTCTCTAGATCCCCAAGCTGAGAACACTGATCTGAAGGATTATTGGGGGTTTTAAATGACAGGACATTGTTTAAAGAGCTTAACACAATACTTGAGTAAGTGCTCAATAATTTTCAGTTTTCTTCCCTTCCCTTCTCACTTTATAGATTAGAGTTTCTTAGTCCACTGTGAGCATTAATTTGTTCAGCTCTGCCTTCAGGTGGAACATCTGTATAAATCCAGTTTTGTGAATATTTTTAAACTGAGAGCTTTTCCATCTGTTCTGGAGTTATAGCCATCCACATTATCCTCACTTGAGCTCTTAATGATATATGTGTGATGGAATCAAGACGTTTTAATGTGTAAGTATTCCTAGCCTCCCCATTCCTGTCTGTTCAGATTCTACCATTTCCCACCATCTGAGGCATTCTTTCTTTGCCAGTCTAGTTCTTGGTATTTGTTGTGATACAAAATTAGGAGACAGGGAGAGTTACCAGGCCAGAGATGCATGAAGAAAGGGGAAAGGATTTTGGATTTCTGGGTCAGCCCTGGGCTCGTTCTTGTATAGAATCCAGGTAATGAGCAAAGCAGAAATAAAACTGTAAAAAAACACAAAGCTCTCAGTTCTAAACTGGTCTAAAGAAAAAAGCTTGAGGTAGAGGCAGGAGGAAGAAGACAGGCAAATCTTAAAAGCTGGATGTCAGGAGAATAAGGGAGTTCAGGAAGACTCTGGAAAAATGTAGAATATGAAAGAAGTGTGGAAGAGAGGTGATATTTTTAAGGTATTGTTGTGGGTTATAACATAAATCTCCATAAAATTTCTTGAGAAATGCACATAGAATATTGAAATTCATTGTAAATTACTTTGGACTGCTGGAATATATATTTCTTCAAATGGAATGCTATGTTAAAACTAATTCATCTGAACCCCATGCACACACGTACATTTGGGTCACATGCAGTCCTTCCTAATGAAACAGCTAGCATCAGGATTCCATATTCTCTTTAAAGCTCAGCAAAATCATTAAGGTTCATTTTCTGTAGTGTCTTCTGTGTATTTCATGTAAGATTTTCATTTGAACATTCTTTCAAGAGAAAGTTACTAATATTGATATTTCTTGTAAACACAGGTGCTTCTGTGAGACTTCAAAATCCATTTTAAAACTTACAAGTAGGGTGATTTTATGCACACACATGGAGTCAGAGTGTGAAGATAGCTAAGTGATCCTCAGTCCATCCTCCCTCATCAAACACACAGTCGAGACCGGATTCCCCAGCTTCCCTGGCAGCTAATTGGCCATTGGACTGTGAGCAGTGGAAAGTGCAGAGGTGATTAGGCAAGTTCCATGTCAGACACTTAAAAGGAAATAGCTTGCTGTCTAGATTCCCTTCTGCAGGCTAAATTGTGGACAAGGAACTGAAGCAGTTCAACCACTTGGGTAGAACAAGACCATAGTAACAACAACACAGAAAGAACCCAGTCTCTCCATGATATTTTGCCAACCCAACCAGGGCAACCAGTCCTTCCTAGACTGTTAGCATGAGAAAGAGGTACACTTCTATATGTTTAAACCAGTGACTTATGATAATATCTGTTAGTATAACTTAGCCTATACTATAATCAATACATTTAGAATATGTTGCTTTCAGTTAGGGAATTATTGACTAACATGTAATATAACATATATACTATTGTCTGTATTATGCAAATAATCTGTTGTAGTAAAAACTACAATCATCGGGATCATCATAAGGTTTGACAAGTACCATGCACTGGTATGAAAATTCATCTCTTCCTGTACAATTATGTTGTGATTGATTAAGACAGAGTTCAGATGTGCAAAACTAGAGCAAACAATTGTAGTGAACCAGCTGATAGTTGCACATTCTTACAGCATCCATTCACTCAATAATAAAAATATCAAAGGATTTCTAGTTTCCAGTTCAGCATGTCATCTCTCCCATCCACACAAAAGAAAAAAGCTCGACTAACTGAAAGTCAACAACTCCTTTTAGTTCCATCAGAGAGAACAGAGGTCACAAGGCAAACCTCTGCCCCCAATTGTAGAGATAGACAGGGGGATCCCACCAGGAGAAAGCTCCTCAGGAACCAGTGCCAGAGGAGAAAAACCCAAACTGTAACTGACAAGTTGTTGGAGGCTCCATGTGAATAAGTTTGAAAATTAAAAACTCCAGGGAAAGTTTGGCCTTAGGGGTATGGGGGGCACTTTTATAAGTTTTAGTTCCTGGAGCCCTACCAGGGTCTCATAGTAAGATAAGAGAAAAGTACCCTCCCGTTTCAGGCAGGGGGAGGGGAAAATAGTCATTCTAAATACTCGCAGAGCACTCTTGTTCTTACAAGGCCTGCCTTCAAGAGAAACTGTTTTTCGAGAGCCTAATCTACTGAAGTTATACCAGAGCCTAACTGGCCTGGAGGAAGGGACATACCCAACTCGACCCCATTCTATCCATTCTGTCCCACCTAAGGTTGGGGAGGGGGTAATAAACAGAGAGAGGACACTGAGAAGGACATGTGAAGGTCACAGCCCTGGGGCACAGGTTTACTAAAAGACTGAGCCCTAATCATAGGACTATAGAATGCTTTCCTCTCCTACACCTCACCACATCAATAGTGCTCCTGTGTAATAACAGAGGAATACAACTGAAAGAGCTCTGTGTCACAGATGACATCCTATATAATAAAAGAGAAACATGGTAATTAGCAGTACCTCCGCTACCCTTCCCATTGGCTAATCAGCATATCCTTATGCAAATAAACTGCCAGCCAAGATGGCGGCCGGCAGCCAGGCAGCTGACGCGAACAGGGAGGCTTGCTTGCTCCAGTGACGGAGGAAGCCAGGTTCCCCGCCTGCTGCTGCTGGCCTCTGAGCTTGCAGTTTGAAACATTGTTAAAAATATAGAAGCTAAACAAAACCCCAGAAACCTGCTTTAGTCAGCCGGGCTTCAGCCAGCAGGATCGCAACATTGTTTCAAATACAGAAGGTAAACAAAGGCCAGAAACCTGCTTTCAGCAGCGGAGGCCTCATAGCTGGAGCC
>NW_005368707.1:3906355-3917882 GCF_000412655.1 Myotis brandtii | reverse complement strand
CCCCCTGATGGGCCCTGCTCTGTGCGTGACAGGGGGTGGCGCCGCAACCTCCCCATCGACCCTGCCTTGAGTGTGATAGGGGGCGGTGCCCCAACCCCCCAATCGGCCCTACCCTGAGCATGACTGAGGGTGGCATCGCAACCTCCCAATCCGCCCTGCTCTGTGCATGACAGGGGGCGGCGCCCCAACTCCCCAATCGGCCCTGCTCTGAGCCCGACCAGGGGCTGCACCTAGGGATTGGGCCTGCCCTCTGCCACCCGGGAGCAGGCCTAAGCCAGCAGGTCGTTATCTCCCAAGGGGTCCCAGCCTGCGAGAGGGCACAGGCCGGGCTGAGGGCCCCCCTCTACCCCCCGAGTGCACAAATTTTTGTGCACCGGGCCTCTAGTCTATGTATATAAAAGCCTAATATGCAAAGTGTCCCCTTGGGAGTTCGACTGGGAGATCAGGAGTTCGATTGTTCACTATGACATGCATTGACCACCGGGGGGTGATGCGGAATGAAGGAAGGCCCCAGCCAGCAGCTGGAAGGCCCTGATTGCCAGCCAGGCCAAGGGACCCTATCCATGCACCAGGCCTCTAGTTTAAGAATAAGTCTCTACACTGGGGGTGGGGGAAGTGAGAGTATGTGCTGGGGGGTGTGTGTGGCCGGGGAGAGGCCAATGTGTAGAAAAGGAGACATATGTAATACTTTAAATTTTTTAACTTTAAATTAAAAAAAATAAGTCTCTAGCCCTAGCCAGTTTCCCTCAGTGGATAGAGCATCAGGGGTCCTGGATTTGATTCTGGTCAAGGACACATACACTGCAGGCTCCTCCCTGGCCTGGACCCTGGTCAGGGCGCATGCAGGAGGCAACCAATTGATGTGTTTCTCTCACATTGATGTTTCTCTCTGGCTTTCCCTCTCTCTTCCACTCTCTCTAAAATCAATGGAAAAATATCCTCAGGTAAGGATTAAAAAGAAAAAAGAAAAAGAAAAGAATAAGTCTTTAGGCACACCTAAAAAATATTGTCTACTATGTACCAGGCAATATATTTGTTGAAGATATAATGATGTTAAATAAAAGCTCTCCCTTCATGGAGCTTATATGCTAGTATAGAAATAGGACAATAAACCACATAATTTCAATTAGTGATAAGTGACATGAAGAAAATAAGGAAAGTCGTGGCTGGGTGGCTTGGTTGTTTGGAGCGTCATCCCATAATCCAAAAGGTTTTGGGTTCCATTCCCAGTCAAGGCACATACCTAAGTTGTGGATTCCAACCCCAGTTGGAGTGTGTATGGCAGGCGAACAAACAAAACAAAACAAAAACAAAAAAAAGAAGAAGAAAAATAAAAAAGAAGAAAAAGCAAGGGCTGGAAGTGATGGGGAGGGAGGACACAACTGTTTTAGACACTGTGATCAGGGAAGATCTCCCTGAGCTGAGGCCTAAATGGATGAGAAGTTTATTTTATAAAAGCAGAGAGATCCACATTCGGTCCATTCAGATTTTGGTTCCCGACCCTCTAGACCAGTGATGGCGAACCTTTTGAGCTCGGCGTGTCAGCATTTTGAAAAACCCTAACTTAACTCTGGTGTCGTGTCACATATAGAAATTTTTTGATATTTGCAACCATAGTAAAACAAAGACTTATATTTTTGATATTTATTTTATATATTTAAATGCCATTTAACAAAGAAAAATCAACCAAAAAAATGAGTTCGCGTGTCACCTCTGACACGCGTGTCATAGGTTTGCCATCACTGCTCTAGATATCCATGAACACTGTAGATCCCAGAGAAGTTGATGGAAACATAGACCAACCTCCAATGTATCGGGAAGATCAACTGCTTGATCCCTGAGGCCTGAGCTTCCTATGGGGCAGTGTTTGATGAGAAAAAGAAAGTCATAAAATCTCTGAGTGAGTCATGTGATAAGTTTGTGACCAAAATTCCCCCCAAAACCTGTCAAACTTTCAGAGAAGCACTTCTGAATTTCATGACCTATTTATTGAAATTGCTTTTCATAGGTTGATTGGTTAGTCACAGTGTACTATGATAATGTTCCTTATTAAATAAATATTCTGTGATTGGTTAATACATCTTCCCATTTATTAGAATAACTTTATTTCTATATGCTAATCAAATATACTATTTCTGGCTGGTTAAATATAGTATTTGTAGTAACTTTTATTTCAGAAATTAGGTGTTTAGTTTCACCTTTGGTCCCTATTTTAACATTATTTCTATAAAAAGTCTGTAGATCTAGACCAGTGGTCGGCAAACTGTGGCTCTCGAGCCACATGCGGCTCTTTGGCCCCTTGAGTGTGGCTCTTCCACAAAATACCACGTGCGGGCACGCACTTACAGTGCAATTGAAACTTCGTGGCCCATGCGCAGAAGTCGATTTTTGGCCTGAGCGAGTCTATTTTGAAGAAGTGGCGTTAGAAGTAGGGGTACATTCGCTGAGGTCAACCCCTCAGATTGAGGACATTTTTAGCAAAGGCCAGCTTAGGAGTACCCTAATTAAGTTAATAACAATGTACCTACCTATATAGTTTAAGTTTTAAAAATTTGGCTCTCTAAAGAAATTTCAGTCTTTGTACTGTTGATATTTGGCTCTGTTGACTAATGAGATTGCATTTGATCCCCACCTACGAAAAAGATCACATACAGAAGTGAAAATGAACACGTTGGCATTGACTTTCCTGCTGTTAAGTGAGGAGCCAAAAGTTATGCAGCTACATAGTTACCTGTGCCTACAGTTATACAGTCAAGTGTTCAAAGCCCTTCCTCTCTGTCCTTCCTGTGCACCTTCAAAAAGGCAATGTAAACTGATTCATCACAAAAGCTCTGGTGCCCGCCTGACTCCATTCAAATACAGGCTCCATCAGTTTATCAACTTGTGTTTACGGCAACTCTATGCCTAGGTATCCTCTTCTACCATATGGGTACTAATGAGTATTTACCCCGAAGGGTGGCTGTAAGAATTATATGGGGTCAGTGCCTAGAATAGTACATGGGCACTCAGTAAGTGCTGTGTGTATATTATTCAAATTTTTTATATGTCCTTAATTATGTTCCCACCTATAAGAGTCTGGAAGAGCAGTATCAGGACATGTGTTTTGCACTGACTGCTACTGCAGGTCCAAGATAAACAAACGTGGATATTGCAAGGCTCCCTTTGACCTAGACCTTGGGCCATTTACATTGCACAGTTAATTGACATACATCTTTTCCCTTCTCCCTTCCTCTTAGCCCAAACTCTCTTCTACATTAGAATTTGTGGTAGCTACAACAAGACAGCCCATTTAAGAAAAATCAATAAAAGGGATGACTGATTACTGATGGTCACTGCGTAGTCTCAGGTGCAGACCTGACCTCTCCCTCCCCACCAGCTGCCTGCTGGCTGGTCAGTGGCCCAGACACTTGAGCAAGAATTAGTCTCCTTGTGCTGGGGAGCAGGGGAGGTGTCCCTGTAGAGGCCTCAAGAATCAATACAGCACCCCACATGACAAGTTTATTCTTGACTCCTCTCCTCCAACCCCCCTTTCCCTTTTGCACTTTTCCACAGTAGGAGCATGAAAGTAGGCGACCCAACGAAGGCCTGGACAAGGAAAGGAGGAAAGGGAGATCTTAAGCAAACCTCGGCGTGTTGACTCTTACTGTATATTTTTTTCAACGGAAGTCCTAAAAATCTCTCTTGAAACCCAGAGGCTTTTGGCATAGAACATGAAAAAGTCTGATGTAAGAGGTGAAAATGCTGTTTTCCAATCAGGCTCAGATTTCTGAAATAAGGATCTCTTTTTGCATGTTTTCAGGAAAGATGTCGGTAATGTGGTTACAAAATTTTTAGCAGACACATAAAATGTCCCTTCTATCATCTTTAAGCTCTCTCATGCATTTCTACAGATGATTTACAGATTTACTGAGTTCAACAATCTTTATATCAGACATCCTAAAACATGAGATGAGGTATATTTGTTTCCATGGGCTTTCTTAACAGACTTATAAGTTAGGCAAAAATTGTGTTTTTTAAATAAAATTTGATGCCGTTCTTGGCACAGGATTTTGCATGCAGGTGCTCCATAAATATTTATTGTTGATTATTTTTTTTAAAAAAACACTGAAAAGTAGTTCCAATTGTGTGAGGGTTTTTTGGAAGGGAGGGAGTGAGCCAGAAAATAGTAATTCTTAAAAATTATTCACCATTTTCTGTGATTACAAAAAGCATAAGCCTCAAAACCCAAACACCAATCACATGTCTAAAGGTATATTAGTACCTTTTAAAGTGGTTAAAATAAAATAACATAGTATCAAAAATATTGTAAAAATAATTAGGCTGAATCTCTAAACACATGCAACACGTTTTTAGGAGGAGAAGAGAGAAAAAATACTTTTTTATTCCATCTTTTTTCCAATTCTCCCTGGTTTTGGCAGTCCCTAGTCATCTAAAAAGCACTTTTCTTTAGCCAACCTGTAGTAACCAAGATCATCTTTGTGTAAGTGTGCATTATGTAGGGTGTAGGCTGAGTTCCTTTAGCCAGGAAACACCAAAATACAGTGACACAAACAAGGGGAAGTTTATTTGCTCCCCATAACAGTCCAGAACTGAGAAATCTAGGTCTAGGGCCAGCAAACATAGCCTCTGGTCAAATCTAGCCTGTTCTTGTTTCTGTTTCTGAGGTAAGAATAGTTTTCACATTTTTAAATGGCTAAAAAGAATCAAAGAAAAGATAATGTTCTGTGGCACATGAAAATTATTATCAAATACAATCTTCAGTCCACTAAATAAAGTTTTATTGGAACACAGCAACACTCATTCATTGATTCATTCAAAGTCAAGTCATTAGGGCTACTTTTACACTACGATGGTAGAGTTGAAGAATTGCAACAGAGACAGTATGCCCCACAAAGTCTAAAACACTGACTGCTATCTAGCCCTCTACAGAAAAAGTTTGCTCAGCCCAAGCTAGGGAGCTCTCACTCCTGTGGTCCATTCAAGACCCCAGGTTCCTTCCATCTTGCAGTTCTTCTGTTCTTAACACATCCATGTTTCAGCTATTGGTTACAGGAAAGAGTTAAGAAGGAGGGCAAGCAATTTTTTTAAGAATGTGAAGAAGAAATCGCACCATCACTTTTGCTCACATGGATTCCTTTGGTGAATTTATTAAAATATCATACACATAATGAAAGCAAGGAGGGTGGATTTGGGGCAGGGGTTGTCAGCCAAAAGCTTGACACTGCATGAAGTACAGAGAATAATGAAATCTTTAAAATCTATTGAGTACCTGAAGTCCATTAAATTCAAAATATAGTCATACTAGTCTATGGTCAGAAGTCTTCACTATATTTATTGAAAGGGCCACTTTTGTTGTAAGGTAAGCTGATGTTCAAGCTAGAATAATCTACTGGAAGGAAATCTAGTATTTTAATGCATGTTTTGAAGATGAAATATTCCTCAGGGTTCCCTCAGGACCCCAGTATATAGAGCATTTTCATGTGTGTAACGCAATGGAGACTCAGTAATTGTTGCAGGTTACTGAAGATACTTTGATATCAAGGGAAAAGGTGGGGTGTTTGAGCTCCAGGTTTACTTCAGGTCCTGTCTCAAGATCTGTGAAGTAGCACAAGACATTAGCCCACCTGTATCTCAGCTCTACTAACTGGTTATTGTTTGTATCTTCTGCACTTATATCTAGCTCATGTTTTTTAGAAATGGAGGTGATAAAGTATTTGTGTTTTTGTCCCGAGTGAATTTGACGAATGTACAACCATATTGAAGGTTCTCATCTTGACTGGCTACTTTGTGAAAAAAATTAATTCCCATTCCATAAAAAAAAAATGGAACAAAAAGATAGATGCAGTTTACGTCTTCAAATCATGGGTGCAGGGGCTCATCACTTTTATGAATTAATCTTATATTGCTTGGGGTCAGTTATCACCTCATCAGGTGATGTGTTTGAAAATCTCTGTGCAGCCATACTCTACTCTGAAGACCATGGCTGCCTGAAACTGCTCTCCTGCTTCTGAGCAGGTCAATGACGGAATAAACGGCAGTTTCATCCTGGAACAGTATTGAATTAGCCTTCTAAATTAGAGCCATTACCAGGCAGTGCACATAACTATTTCAATACTTAACATGTTCTGAAATTAGGACAGAATAATATTGAAAGTCTTTAGAGTGCAAGATGGTTTTTAAATTGTGAGATTTATTGTAAATTTGTTACAGTCTATTAGTGTTTTGCAACATCTCTCAAAGCCTTTTTATTTTTATTGATTTCAGAGAGGAAGGGAGAATCATTGATCAGATGCCTCCTGCACGCCCCCTACTGGGGATCAAGCCCGCAACCAGGGCATGTGCCCTGACCGGGCATAGAACCATGAGTTCCTGGTTCATGGGTTAATACTCAACAACTAGCCACACCAGCCTGGCTCAAAGCCTTTTTGGACCAACCTACACATGGAAAGGAATTCACCACGTTTATGAGAAAGGTTGTTTCTAATCAATGGGGAAAAAAGTCTTTAATAAGTGCCATAGGAATAATTGCCCACACAATTGGAGAGAAAAAAAATCAAATTAGATTTTTACCTCACAACACATACAAATTAATTTTAGGAGGATTAAGCAGCCAAGTGAAAACAATTATTTTAAACTATTAGAAGAAAATATAGGAAAAAAATATTTGTAGGAAAGTCACAAAAGCCAGAATTCATAAAGGAAAAGATAGAATTATTGACCTATATTCACATTTAAACATTTAGTAAAGCAAAAGAGAAAGTAGGTAAAAGGCAGAGGTTAGACCAGGTAACATATTTGCAATATATAAAGCATATACATATGGAAAAATTATTTACAAAAAATCTTTATAAATTATAATAAGAATGCAACTAATAAGAATGTAAGCAATAGTCCTGGCCTGTGTGGCTCAGTAGTTGGAGCATCTGCCCACACAGTGAAGGGTCTCAGGTTCGATTCCTGGACAAGGGCACATACCTGGGTTGCAGGTTGACCCATGGCCCCAGTTGAGGTACAAACAGGAGGCAACCAATCATATAGGTATCTCTCTGTCATCTATTAATATGTTTCTCTTTACTCTCCTTCCCATCCTCCTTCCACTCTCTTTTAAAAGTCAATGGAAAAATATCCTCTGGTGAGGATTAACAGCAACAAAAAGAATGTAAGCAATGGCCATAAGCAAATGTCTTCAATTAAAAAAATAAAAATGATATAAATAAGTAAAAAGGCTCTCAAACAATGACATTATTTTACTCATCATGTAGGCAAACATTATAAAGACTGAACATATACAATGGTGTATAAGCATGTGAGGCAATGGGGACATTCATGTGTTAGTGGGGGTGTAGGTTGAAGAGAAATTTGGAAATATCTATCAAAATTTTTAAAATCATGTTTCCTTCAACCCAGTAATTCTATGTCTGTGTAGCTATCCCTATAGAAATATTTACACATGTGCAGAAAGGATCATATACAAGAATGTTTGATGTTCATAATAGGAAAATTGGAAAGACAAAAACTTTCATAGGGGAATGGCTAAATGGATTATATAACAGTTAAAAGGCGTTATATTTATATATACTATTATGAACGTTCTCTATGAAATTATTGAGTGAAAAAGCAAGTTTTAGTTTAATACATCTCTTTGTGTGTATACACTTATGTAAAGTATGGTATCATTTATTTTAAAAACGAATAAAACAAAACTATAATGTTTTGTCTGTATTCCTGTATGTAACTGCATAGAGAGAGGTAGAATTGATGCATATCAGACCAGCAATGGCCACCTCTTGGTGGCTGCCTCTGAGAATGTGATTGGGTGGAGCTAGCTGAAGAGGAACTTCCACTTGTACTCTAATCTTTGGTTGCTAGAGAGTGAATTTATGGAAAAGACCTTCTGTGAGAAAACTTATTCTGTATTATTTATTTTATTAAAGTATAAATAAAGCAAAAATACCTGTGAGGTATTTGCGGACCACCCATTCTACTAGTTTGCTCACAATGTTTCTGCAGCTGTGTCTTGCTATGTTGTTCCAATATGTATCTCTACAGGTCTGACTATCCAAGTGTGAGGTGAACCTATTTGTCCATAAATTTATTATTTTATGCCATTGGGACAGGAATAGACAGTCATTCCATGCTTTGTAATTTATTTAATTGCCTATAAGTAATAATTGGAAAAGAGAGTTTAAAAGCAATCATTATTTTCAAAAATTATGACCAATATTTGTTCTGAAATGTCAAGTTCCTTAGTAAAATATCAACATGCCAAAAATGAAGGCTTCTTTTCCCCCTTCGTTAGAAAGCAAAATTATATTTATAACCACTCAAGGTCCAATAGAATGAATTTAGATTTCTACTAAATGTTTTTACTTAACATTTTTCTAGCTTTAGCAATAAGTACCTTTCACATTTAAAAAATATCTTGATGAGAGCATAAGATAAGTTTATGGAAAACTCAATCATCTTCATTTTACACTTCAGTAAATTCAGGTTAAACCAACATCAAATTAACTAGAATTAAGATTAGGGATCAAGTTTTCTAACTCTGGCCTAAGTTTCTCCCCCTGCTACATATAGCAATCTCCCACAAACTACATACACTTTCTTAAGTCTTTCTAAAACTGAAAGCTTGACTTCTGAAGGTTATAATACAGTATTTCATAAACTGAGATTGGAATATAGCATAAGAAGTGGAGTAATTTTAGGAAAATGTGACATTTAAAATAATGATAAATGTATCTAAACAGCGGATTAAAATACATAAAGGATGAAATGCAAAAATAAAATTTTGGTCTGTCACAAAATACGTGCTCATTGTATATTAGAGAGGGATTCTCCACACAATTTCACTTTAAAATAGATCCTCCAATATTCTTTCATTTTAAAATGAATTCTAATGACTAAACTATACTCTAAAGTAATTATCATATCTTAATTTTCAGTGACTTAACCTGAGACTGAAGTGTATATTACTCCTCTACTACATTAAAAAATAATTGCTGAAAGATATTTTGCTATATAGTTTATATCAGAGTTTAAGAAAACAAATTTTACATGTAAGTCTATACATGTAAATATGTCTTCAACCCAAATCCTCTAAATGCATTTAAAATTGTGTAAATAAGGTAAGACTAAAACAACAAAATTAATTTGCTCTGTACTAGCCTATATAGCAGCATACAGCTCTATAAGTCAGTAGAGTAGGTACTGAGAAATGCAAGCAACTGCACACAGGCCTGTTGCTTTACCTAGCACAGCTGACCAATATATGTCAGAGGGCAGTGTTACAGCTGATTTCATTGTCATGCCTGGTGGCCACAGCGCAGTCACGGAGACCATAGAAGGAGGAACAGGTTTCTTTCCCTCCTATAAACTACCAATTAGAACTATTTTTGTTGTGCAAGTTATTCACAGCAAGTCTGGGGCTGAAACTTTATGATGTGTCCTTGACTTTAACTCTCTCCAGCGAGGTCTGTAAGCCCTGTCTGCACTGAACCCACACCACAGCTAGTCAAGTGCACCTCCAATGACAAGGCGCCTGCGCTACAACAGCAAGTTATATCATAAAAGAGAACTAGGACATAGTGATCAAATGATGATATTTATACACCTGATGTTCAAAAATGTGAACCTACATCCTCTTCTGCTTTAGATTGCTCCACTGCCCGGCTTGCTGCCAGGTAGTTTGGGGAGGGGGTAACATATGGAAAATTCAAGGGTCTGATTAGTCTTGGGGGGAAATAGCTTTAGTATATAAAAGGAAGATGCTTAGGTGAGCCGCTGCCCAACCACCTCTAGAGAAGAAAAGAACAAATGATGCCATGACTTTCAGGTGCGGGTAAATCTACTTTCGCTCTTAAAAACAGATAAAAGGTGTCCCTACAGCGGCAAGGCCGGCGGCGAGAACGCGGGCGTCTAGGTGCTCAGAGTCCTGGGGATCTTCTAGGCTGACAGAAGCTCTGAGCCTCCAGTTGCACCCAAACCACAGCTTCGCTGCTCTTCCACTTGCGGCGACGGTGGGAAGTCAAGTATGACCAGTACGAGAATCTGATAACCGTTCTCTCTTTCCTAGCACTGGTCCCCGCTCGGATTCTTCTCAATTCCATTCGCTTGGCTTCGCACAGACCCCTGGCCTTGGGCTCGCCCTCTCTTCCACCCCTAGGCAACGGGCTCTCCTAGCCCCAGCCCGGCCCCTTTCCCCAGGCCCCGAGGCGAGCTCAGCCACTCCAGCGCGAGCCCCGGAAGGTGAATGTGTGCCCGGTTTTGAGACAGCCAGGACCCCCAAAACCTAGTGACACCAGAACGGAGGCTCCCAGGGTCCAAGCGGCTCTGGAGGTACGCTCGCGCCCCACAGGAGCAAACCGAGGTCTAAGTTCACTTCGGCTAACCGCGAGGAACACGAAGGGCGCGCGGTATGCAGTGGTCTCTCCCGCCCAGCCATTCGTAGTGAAGTTTCCGACACTCGAGCCAGCTAAGACACGGGATTTGCACCGCAACCTCTCAGCTTCCAGAGCTACTTGCGGCCCCTTGGAGAATTTCTCCCCGAAGGACGAAGGAAGCGGCCCCTTGCGGAAAACATGCGGCGGGCATGGGAGTGCGCCTAGCCTCGCCGCGGGAGAGCCAGCAGCCCTGCCGCCGGCCCCACGATCCCAGGTACAGCTTTTGGGTCTCTGAGTCCCTGCCCGAGGCCTCGGGATGGGAGGTGCGCTCCGGCCCCCGGCTCCCTGGCGCTCCACGTCCTTCCCCTACCTCTCTCCTCCGTCCGGAGGGGACGCGCCCGGGTGGCCCCTAAGGTTGGCCGGAGGGTCCGCTGGGAGACGGGAGCCCACCTGGCCGCTCCTCCTCTGCTTTAACTTTGCTGGCGGGCTTGGGAGGGGCGGTTCCTCAGAGAGGGAGCTCCACGAGTGGCAATTTGGAGTGAATCAGGGTAAGTGTGAGCACGGGAGCCGAGAGGGGGTGTGGAGGGACCGCGCGTGGCTCCCCGGGAGGATGGGAAGCTGCGGTTCCCACGCCCCTAGGACCTCTTGCCTGAGCACCCAGCTCTCGGACTTCTCCCGCCCGCTCCCACCACGCCTGCTGCCAGTGGCCCCAGCCCCTGGGCGGCTGCAGACAGCTAGAGAAGGCCCCGTGGTGCCACACCTCGGGCGGATGCGCTGGGCAAAACACGCCTACAAATAGGAGGACAGGGCTGGGGTGGGGGAAGACCCTGCGGCTGGGAAAGGCTGTATTTTACAAATGGAACAGCGTAAACGCAAAGCATGGAGCGCACGGATTTAAGTCCTGACCTCGGAACCGGGGCTGCGAGCACGGAAATTTGCTTGCACAATTCTCGCCTGGTGTCCAAACCCCAGACACCTACCTGTCTGTGCGGGAGGACTCAGTCTTAAGGGACGCGGGACTGCCAGCAGAGGTCCGACTTCACCTCCCCACGACGCGAGCCTTCGTTTAATCGCCGTGGTCCCGGTCCCACAGGTCGCGTGTTGCCGCTTCTGTGGAGAATGTGGACATTCGGCGAGGCACAGGATCG
>NW_005368707.1:3903077-3905996 GCF_000412655.1 Myotis brandtii | reverse complement strand
CGCGGACTTGCCCCTGAGACGGCTGGCGGCTGGCAGAGGCTTCCGGCCGCAGGGACCCGGGAGGTGAGCTGGAGGTTTTGTCCAACGGTGCAAGGGCCGCGATTCCTCCTTCCTCTCCAAACACCTTGCAGCCTCTGAAACGGTTCCTTGAAACCTCGGAAAGGGGCGGCTGTGGAAGGGCTCGGAGCTCCAGGGTCGCACCGCACTGTGGGAGAGGACCACACTGACAGTGGGCCCTCGGGGGCTGGGACTCCCCGGGCCACGGGCTCCTGCGCTCTGAACTGTCCCCACCCTGCACATCCTGGAGCCGGAGGAAGGTCTGGGGGGAGGGGGAGTATGTGGTGCATTTGTCCCTGACACCACTTAACTTTCTAGCTCTGAGTCTGCTAACTTTCCCAGCCCTCACCCCCACCCCAGAGACGGACGCAGGAGGTTCAGCCAAACCATCCCAGACCTAGAGAACATGAACATTCCCGAAATCCCGGTACGGCCTGAGACTCATTAACTGGGGCTTGCGCACGCAGTCGTTCATGTTCCACCCAATTTCCCTCCCTCCCAACCCCTCTTTACGACCCGAGTGGAACCTCCGAGAGGCGTTAGTCTTCCGCTGTGACGGAAGGCCCCGCGAGGCCCCGCGCAGATGCCCTCCGCTCTCAGGAGTGTGCTTCTTCCAGATTAAAACCGAGGCAGAAAGGCTCGTTCAGGACTTAACTTTCCTTTGCCGCCGCGGGTACACACTCCTGGTTGAAGCGCGTTGAGAGCTCCATCGCCCGGTCAAGGACGAGGGCAGGGACTTGTCCCCGGAGTGTGCGGGGGCGAAGGGGACGGGTTAGCCAGGTACCGAGAGGTGCGGATTCCCTAGTTCGGATGCGGCGGTGTAGCTCCTGCCCCGAACTCCGCAGCCGCTCGCCTTGGCTCCATTTGGGGCTCGGGTCGCTCAGGGTGTGAGCGCTCTCAGCGAGTAACCTGCTGCACCTTCATCTCCTAGAACCCGAGCCCTGAGGAGCTCCCGGTGGCCCGGCTCCTAGGCGCTGTGGCCGCGCGGGGCGCCCCTGCCCGCCCGCACCATGAACACCATCGTCTTCGATAAGCTCAACGGCGCCGTGCTTTTTGAGGACCGCAGCGCTCCGGAGCGGGAGCGGGGCGGGCGCCCCTATGGCGGCGTCCTGGACAGTCCCCACGCCCGCCCCGAGGTGGGCATTCCGGACTGCCCGCCCCTCAAAGACAACCTCGGCCTGAGACACCGGAGGACCGGGTAGGCGCATCCTCCCTGGGCCCCGGGCCACCCGCAGCCCAGAGGGGTGGGGGCCGTGAGCGGAGGAGGCGTGCGAGTGGCAACCAGAGTGAGAGGGTTAGCGGCTTGGAGTATCCTAGGAGGGCAGGTCTCTGCCTCCTGGTTTTGCGCATTCTCATTTCAAGGTAGTAGTTTCTGAAAATATCGGGTAATCGATTGGTGAGGACAGCTCAAAAGAGGCTTATTGGAAACTGAGGACACCTGTAACTGGCCCCGCAATCCTCCCATACTTGGACCTCAGGATAGTGGGTGACCCCAGTCCCTCTCCGAACCTCGGGTGCAGACGCGCGACTGAGAGCCAAATATAAAGGATTGAGCTGGAAGAGTAGGAACAGGGAGGGCCAAGCTGTTGGGGTTTTCCAGGTCAGGCCGGCCCCGTGGGCTTCCTCCGTTCTGTCAAACAAGGCTTCGCCACAGCCTCGCGGCTCGCCTAGCCTCTGCCAGGGAGTTGGGAAGGTCGGCTTTGCCCTGGGCGCCCTAATCGCACGCGGCTGGGCCCGCTGCCAGCCGGGAGGGGAAGGCCCGGGAGCTTGCGTTGCTGGGTTTCGGTTTAGCAGGGTAAGGAGGTGACCCCAGCAGCTCAGGCTGCAGACATGTGGACAGCCGTCCCTAGCCCGGCCTCCTCCGAGAGGCTACCGGAGCGCGGGGTAAGGGAGAGGGAGAGGGGGCGGCCATCCCGGCCGTCTCCACCTGGAAGATTGCAACAGCTGCTTGTTCTGCGGCGCTGCTGGTTAGTTAATAGAGATTAGGTTTCCTCAAAACGTTACTACCAGTCCTTTAGGGTGGAATTGCATTTCAAAGTGTTTGAAGAGGCAAAAGCCCCAGAGGCTTCGGCACTAGCTCGGGAGCCTCCTGGAGTCGCCGGGCGCGCGGGCGTTGGCGCGGCGACACCTCCCGGAGCCTCCTGGGAACGCAACGCCCAAGGCCGGCTCCAGGCTGCTAGTCTTTCTCCTAGGAATATGCTTTTCAAGAGGCTTTTGTTTTTGTTTTTTGTGTTTTTTTTTCCTTCGTGGAACAGAGCTTTCCAAACTTGGTAACTCTCCTTATATAGGGAAAGACCCCTATAGTGTTTTCCTCGTACCCTTCCTTGGGAAAGTTTCTCCTTTTCCCCAGAGGATCCAAAGACTCTGGAGAGAGCTCGAAGGGAACCAGGACAGCAGGACGGTGGTCATCCCTTGCTTTATTCCCGCCGTCCAGTGGGCGACCGTTCCTTTGACTACAGGCGACTGGAAGCCCTGAGCGGCAGGCGTGCGTTAACTTTAACGCACGCCTGCAGCACCCTCCACGCAGCCCACCAGGCCAGAACCGCTAGAGGAGGGCGCAGTGCAGGCGGGCAAGGGAGGGGTGACACAGCCTTGCCGCACAGATCTGTAACTTGAATAACATTTTTCTTCAGGTCACTTAGCCATCGTCACCTAAACCTCTAACTTGGGTTACTGGCTTCAAGATGTCCCCCTTTTTAAGACAAACCTGGGGTCCTTCACTGCCACATGACCCCTGTGCGACAAACAGGCCACTTCAAAGAGACATACATACCAAGGAAAGGATATTAGCACCCAGAAATTGTGTGGCTCTCTCGCCTCAACCTCGGGACGCGCGGGGCGGGTTACCAAGGCTGGGCTGGG
>NW_005368707.1:3837244-3902997 GCF_000412655.1 Myotis brandtii | reverse complement strand
CAACCATTGAAATCCTTCCCCGCCTGAGGGATCCTGGCGGGCAACACGGAGAGCGCCGCTCACTAGGGCCTTCTCCTCTCCCGGTGTCCCAGGGCCCGGCAGAACGGCGGGAAGGTGAGGCACAAGCGACAGGCTCTGCAGGACATGGCACGGCCCCTCAAGCAGTGGCTTTACAAGCACCGTGACAATCCGTACCCCACCAAGACCGAGAAGATCCTCTTGGCGCTGGGCTCGCAGATGACCCTAGTGCAGGTAACCGGGCCCACCTGATCCTTCTCCTGGCGAGGGGGGAGGAGCGGGCACGCGTCCTGTTTGTGCGGCTCTCCACCTGGCGCTCCGCCCCGCAGGACAGAGCGGAGAAAGGCCAGCGAGTTACTTTGCTGCTGAGGATGATGGTGGGGTTGGCCCAGGGGCAGAGCTGTGTTCTGGGAAGAGTTTCTGGGTCTCCTCTCAATCCTATCAGTTCAGTGTTAATGCTCGTTCAAGCAGGAATCGCATGGTGTTCTGTTAGGGAGGACAGTGACAAGTCAACTGAAAAGTTATGGGAAGTTGTCTGGGAATCTGGACTCACGGACCCTATATAGCTGGATTCAGATGGACTGCTCGCAGTGATTTTCAGACTGGAGCCTGCATCAGAATCGCCTGGAGGACTTGTGAAAACTCAAACCAGAGCTTCTGATTCAGTAGCGGTGGGCCCGTGATTTGCATTTCTAACTAGCTCTTGGGGTGATGCTAAAGGTGCTGGCGCTGGGCCACACTTTGAGAACCAAGTACAGGATAACTTTCAAAATTAGCATTACTAACAGATCTAGGAGTTGGGTTGAAAGGGCAAGAAATGGGTCTGGATTGCTTTTTTGTTTAAGTAGAAGCATCCTGGGTATTGGCTAGAATCCACCAATTTCCCTGATGACACCTTTCTACTGGGGTTAAGAGGAGGCAGATTTCAAATAGTTGGGATACTCGTCAAGTGTAGAAATGGTACAAGTTTATTTCCTCTAGTGAACAACACTACCATACATTTGATTTGCTTATTTTCCTACAAATCTTACTTGATATTCACAAAAACATGGTGAGATATGGAAGTTATTGTCAGTATTTTACAGATGATGTAACCAAGGCATATAGAGGTTCTGTGTTAGTAAGGATAGATTTAGGCCTGGAAATGATGCAATTCCAGATCAAATGCTCTTTCCATCACACCACAGTTTTCTCTAATAAATAGGGTGATAGGAACTTTTATAAATGCAAACAGAACACAAGTATCTAAAAGAGTAGGAGATGCTAAATGAGCTGAGAAGTTTCATACATTGTAGTAGCACTACATCACTGCTGTGAAATTTGGTCATCCCATTAGCTATATGTTAAGGGAAAATCCCCAAATAAAAAAACAAAGAAACAATATTTAACTATTAGATAAAAATGGAAATTGCTTTCCAGAGTAATCAAGATCATCATTTAGGAATTACTGGAAAATTTGACAAAGTACAAAAGTTGACTTGTATTCAAGCATATTAAAACTATAATATGCATTTGTCTGGTTATTTTCAGAATACTATTATAGAAGAAAACATCTGTTTTGCTTCATATTGACAAGCAATAGTAGTAATAGTGATTTGCTGCAGCACTGGAGGGGAAAATTAATTTAGTGTTCTTGGCTTAATATCTGTTTAACATAAAGCTATGTAACTTTCAGTGATTTACAAAAGTAGTTTCTAAATAAATTATTCCACTCAGAAAAACTTGACTTTTGAAAATAAATGCATATAGTCAAATTTCAGTTTAAGCAGGTATGCTATTTATTTTGAAAATACATTAATTTATAAAGCTATTTGAATATTTCACAATGGTGTTAGCAATAAAATACTAGATTATTTTGATTGATTATATAGTTCCACATTTAATGCTTACCATCCTTTTATATAAAAGCAAAAACCCCTTATGACATATTTAGAACATTTTTTAATTATAAAAAGTGACCTTTGCCATTAGCAGACATTTACATTTTCATGTGCAGTAGTTTAATAAGATGCAATATAAGTAGTTTTCACTTTAATACAGAATCAAATCATTTCCTATCTGTAATGATAGTGCAAATACAAATAATAATTCTTTTTGCCATAAGGTCTTGGTAAGGCTATTGCATTTTTCTAATTTACATGGAGTTTTCATACATGTAATGAAAACTTTTCTTACTACAGTTTCTTCCTCTTACACTAGTCCTCAGAAAATAAAAATGCACAAAATTATGTAATTTTAAATAGGGAAAATATATTTATAGCAATAAGTGATATTTGTTTAATAAATTTAATTTTATAGTATGTGAAGTTGGTTTCTGGAACTTTAAAATAAATAAATAAATAAAAATCTATACTATAATCAAGGGACCTTATATATAATCCAATTTTATTTCAGTTACTTTCAATTAGGCATAAGGGATATCTATGTAAGAAAAAAAATATATGAATATACACATATCTACTACCTACCTATATCTTTATATATATGAGAGGTTTGTAAAAGTCAAGCATATATTAAGAGCCAAATCAAATTCTAACACTATGGAAACCAAATAAATTATGTAAATACTTTACACTTCTGGGTGAAAAAATACAAAGCCATGATCTGAATAAAGCTTTTGATCCCTGCAAATTAGACCCTGATTTAATGAGTCAGGTTCTCCCACTGAATAAGTTTCTCCTGTGGAGTCAGGCTTCCTGAGAAGAGTGATCATGTCTTATTCATTTTCATACCCCCGTACCATCCCAGCACAGTACTTTCCATATAGTAAACCAGCTCTACATTTTTAAAGAGTGAATAGATTCTAATGGGGAATACCACTATAATCACCATCTAGATTTCCAAAACATGTTTTTGAAAGCTAAAGAATGTCTTGAAATCTAATTAAAATAGTTTTAAAATTCATTCAATTGTAGAGAATACACAGAGGGCAGCTCTCTACCTTTAATGCTATATGATGGTTCAACAGAACAAGTAAGCGTATAGCCACTTTTGTTATTTTCGATATATCTGGAAATGTGTCCTATTTTTATGTCTACAGATACATATGGAACATTCTTCTTATTTCTGGTTTCAAACTCCTATTTCTTGTTTATTGCAACACCTATCTCTGTTTTTCATGATTTATATTAATAAGCTGTTGGCATAACTTTTATTCCTTAACAACAAGACTATCTTATATTTTGATAATTTCTTTTACACTTAACATTTTCCTTTTGGTTGTGTGTCAAACTTTTCATAAGAAGTATTTTTGACTTATTTTGTTACTCTTAAATTAATAAAGAGGGGTATAAAACCTGGTCAGCAATCTCCATTAAGCCCAGAAACAAAAAGTTGAAACTGTAGTGGAGAGAATATCTTTAGGGCCACAAAAAAAGGTACTTTTTCTGATAAATAGAATCTCTGAGGATATGAATAGACACCTATTTTATTTACCCCTGAAAATGAAGCAGAAAGAATTATTTACAAAACTTTCACTACTAGACTTGGCAACTTGTCTTAATGTGCTATAACTATGTTTGACTCTCATTTACATTATTAATCTGGCATCTTACTTCCTAATGAGATATAAGCATTTTTATAAAATTAACAGAGAGGTTGTGTGCGTTTTGACTCTATTCAACCAAATTTTCCATTGTACATGGTTCCTATGGCTGACCATTATTGAAATATAAAAATATACTCTGCACTCTCGAAATATAAACAGCTATATTGTGGAATAATGTAAACTGGTATACAATTAAGGTTTTGTATTATTGTAAGAAATGGATCTTACCAAAGAATAATTGCTTTTAGAGAGTTTCTAAAAAGGCAGATGGAGGCTGTATCTGGTTTTAACATTTTCCATAGTTTATGTGTGTATATTTTAAAATACTTTTTTTTCTGGATTATAGGAGTGGAATGTCTCCTTGGGATGGCTTCTTTCATGATCATAATACAGGGTGCAGGGCAAGAGGAGTTTGAGATTACAGTTTAACAATTGGATGTTAATGCTTCCTCCTCTTATAGTAGAACTTTCAAATTTCTAGGATATGCCCATACAATATGTGGTTAAAACTATGTTGCAAAATTTTGCCTCCTATATTGACATAGCTCTACTTTAGCTTGGTATGAGTACCTCTGCTGAGCCATGTAGTTATGAACTGCAAGGATTATAGCAACTGCTAATTATTCAACAAAGTCTCAGAAAGGTCCTTCTACATTATTCCAAGTATCATACAACGTGGTGTGGAAATGAGGTGCTCAATATTTCAGTTGAATAACCCAGAATAAGTTTATTAATTCTTTATGTTCACAAGTGGGCAGATGCCAGCATATCCCTTTGGGCTTACTGTAATGCTTGCTCAGTCAATATGATGAACATAAACACCTCAGTTAGAGTAGGATGAAAATTACTTCGTTTTCTTTTCCAGCATCTAGATATGTGGTTCTCTGTGCATTTACTGTAAAATAGTGTTTTTAAAGCTCTGAATTTGACATTAAAATACCATTCCTCCAGAACCTACAGGTAAGGAGGCTGTTTCATGTAAAAGAGAATTTGAATAATAATCCAAATCAACCTATTGTAAGTGAAAGGGAGAAAACTTGAACTGCTATTTTTACCTTCAGTGAAACAGATAGGGCTTGTATTAATTCATCAGAAAAAAATTGCAAAATAATATTTATGCAGATTTGTTAACCATTTATTTGTCTGCTGTTGCACAACTTAATGTAAGTAGATATTAAAGTCTCACTGTATCCAGTCCTTTGGCTCTACTATAAATATCTGGTAATAAAATACTGTCAGAGTAAATATATTAGCAGATTGAGTGTTCATCAAACTTATAAAATTAATTTAGAAACAGCCTTTATTAGATATCAGCAAATCTTTCTAGAAAATCTAATATATAATTAATATGCTATGGGTATATAAAACATAAAAAAGGACATGACCCCTATGTATGAAAAGCTGGTTAATTCCACCATGGCATTGAAAGGTCCCCATTTTCCTATTTTAAACTTATTTTTTTGAAATTAGGCCATTGTAATTTAATAAAAATTGGTTAATTCCACCATGGCATTGAAAGGTCCCCATTTTTTTATTTTAAAATTATAGTATATTAATTTTTTTGAAATTAGGCCATTGCATTTTAATAAAAATGAGTAGTTTTATAAGAACTGGATTTTACACTGTACTGTGTGGTGGTTGTGTTACAATTAAGGTTAGTTAAGAATTAAGGTTTGTCTGAATTATATGATATTTAGTAAAGAAAACAACAAAAAGTTTTGGACTTGGATTCTACTAGATATGTGACTTAGGCCTAGGGGAAGCTGCATTGTGTCCTCAATGTATGAGAGGCGCAGAGAAGGACATAAACACACATATCTGATTGCTAGAGAGAGAAGTGGTTGAGAGCAGAGGGTAGGTTAGTTGCAACTATGAAGGGAATTAACACTGTTGTATGACAGGGTGGGCTGTATTCCAAGATCTTAGTTCTGAGAGTTGACAAAGATGTTAGGAATCATCTAATGCATTTTACAGATGAAGGGTTTCAAGTTCAGAAAAGTGGGTGACTTATCTCAACTCACACAGCATGTTTTTGGCAAATACAGGACAAGATACCAGGTCTTTTTCCATTATACCACAGTGACAGGATAATGGGACATTCATGAGCATTTAAAGAAGTTAAGTAATTAAATCATAATGGTGCATCAACACAAATTTGAAGGTGGTTGTTAAGATCTATTCAGTTGGACAGAATGGAAGTTCAGGAAAAGAATGTTCTAAAATTCCTAGTCAGTAGTGAGGAGGACTGGGACAAACACATTGGCTATGATTTGGACAATAGAAAGAGATTTGAGAAATTTAGTGAAGAAATGGACCAGGCATTTTGTGCTTCCGTAGCAATAACCTGTGTATCACAGTTAATCATAGATAGTTTTTCACTGCTGGTCCTTCTGTGTGTGCATGGGACACAATTTATCCATTCCTAGCACTTAATACCATGGCTAAAGCACAAGAGCATCTTGATACATGTTTATTGAATGAGCAGTCCCAGAAGTTGTCTGTCTATAGAGGTTGGGAAAGACTGAGAATTTGAAGTCACATTGAATTGTAGTAATAATAGCGTAGCTTGGGAGGAAGAAGAGTTGATGGAGACTAAGACATCTGAAATGCCATGGTGAGATGTTACCTTATTACATGTAAGTTTAAGAGAACAATTGCTTAAGACACAAGGCAGTAATATTGAATTTATATAAAACATATGATGTATTTTATGCAGATACATATATAAGTAAATGGGGGAAACTACCATGTTCTACCCATGGAAACAAAGAGAGAAAAAAAAATTGCAGCTTTGTTGTTGTGCAGATACATATATAAGTAAATGGGGGAAACTACCATATTCTACCCATGGAAACAAAGAGAGAAAAAAATTGCAGCTTTGTTGTTGTTTTTTTTTTTTTTTAAGTAGGAATCACCACAGGTCTACTCTCAACAATTAGGGCTTGAGCAATATGCAAAAATGGTGTTATTTATATTATAAATCTAAAATAAGGAGAAAAAGAGCTTTCAGTGCAATCATTGCCACACAAACCATGTTGGTAATGTGGGGCCGTGGTCTGGAACAAATTGACAGAAAGATGTATTTCTCTTTCCACATTTCATTCTTTAAGGGTAAATATCAGTCCCTCAGGTTTTTCTTAAATGTATTCTGATGATAACCTGATGTTTTAAAAGAAACCTCAAGTACCATTGTAGCCTCTAGAAATTCAGTAGCATCCTATAAAAAAAAGCAATGGAAGTAACTGTACTTTGTTTTGTAGTGTTTTTTTTCTTTGAGAGCATTTGACTTTTAGCTTAAAGCTGGGTGTTACTTGTCTCTATCTCTGGCTGTTTTGCCAGTTCCTCTTTTATATTCCTAGCATCCTATCGATGCACAAAATTCATGCAAGAGTAGGCCTTCCTTCCCCCGGCTGCGGGCACCGGCTTCCCTCTGGCACCCAGGACCCCCACTTCCCTCGCCGCCCTGGCTTCGTCCAGAAGGATGTCTGGTCTAATTAGCATATTATGCTTTTATTATTATAAACATCCTTAATCACTGGAGGTTTCCATTGGTCCTTGACCATCTTTTCGTTCTTTTTACTCTCACAATTTCAGCTATCACCTCTGCACATTTGATCCAAATCTGCTCTTCCTCTCCCTTAAGTGTCAGGTACCATTATATTTTCTTGCTGCGCATCTCACCTGTATACTCTTCTGTTGCCTTCAACTAAACATGCCCCGAAACAAACATATCATTCTGTCTTTAAACACTTCTACTTTCTTTCTCAAAATGGTACTATCCTCCTCTTGGTTACACAGATTTGATGATTCAAAGTCATCTTTAACTCTCTCTCTTCTTACCACACTCTTTCTGCAATTTGACTTATCTTTGTTCCAATGTCCTCTTTATTGGGAACACACTTACCTACCCATTATACCTGACATTTTCCTTCAAAGCCTACCTTAAATTTCTCATGAAGTCTTGAGTCACATGTATCCCCTCTTTCCTTTGGAATCCTGTGTTGTTTTATTTTATTTTTAATTTTTATTTTCTTGTTAATCCTCACCTGAGGATATTTTTTTCTGGTTTTAGAGAGAGTTGAGGGAGGGAAGGAAGGAGGGAGCTAGGGGGAGAGAGATTAATGTAAAAGAGACACATTGATTGGTTGCCTCCTGCACTTGCACCTACCAGGGCCAGGGATGGGACCTACAATCCAGTTATGTGCCCTTGATGGGAATCAAACTGGAGACACTTTGGTGTAGCTGGCAACGCTCTAACCATTTAGCAACACCAACCAGAGCCTGTATCATTTTATTTTAATGCATCTTAAGCTATTCTTCCCATTCTTTCCTATAATTAGACTTATTTGTATACTCTTCTACCTCTTTGATTAGACTGAAAATTTGATGGCAAGGCATCTGCATTTTTTAAATTCCCAGAATACAATTAGTGCTCAATCTCTGTAGTTAGCACTCAGCATATTTGTTGAATGCATGAATGAGTGAGTGGAAGAAGTGTCTAATACTGCAACACCCTGAGGATATTTAGTGATCAGAGATACTGAGAGAGGCTTAGGTCCTTTATGGGAAAGTAATTGTATGATGGGTAATTTTTTGTTTTGTTAATTGAGAAATAATACTTTCTTAGGTGTCAAATTGGTTTGCTAATGCAAGACGTCGACTTAAGAATACTGTTCGACAGCCAGATTTAAGCTGGGCTTTAAGAATAAAGTTGTACAACAAGTATGTTCAAGGAAATGCTGAGCGGCTTAGTGTAAGCAGCGATGATTCATGTTCTGAAGGTTTGTTCATATTTTATTTTGCTTCATTGGCTTTGCCTTTGTAATAAGTTTACTTCAATTGCTATTTTTAAGGTCAATCCCACAAAATATGATGGTGCCATAATGGTTCCTTTTCACTTTTATAATACTAGAAATGACAATGGCTGTTTCCTCTTGTTTATAATTCATTGTGTGTCAGAATAACATTTTCTGTGAAAATTATTAAAATTAAAATACCATAGGGACAAATCACATAGACTCCTCCTTTTTTTGCCTAAAAATTAATCTTGAATATAAAAGATAATTTTATACACTTTAAATATTTTTCCTTTACATATATTTTTAATGATTAAGCATAACAGTTGGGTGGCTGGGGAAAAGTACATACAAGTCCTACGTAGTGATATTTTTCCCTTTTAGATGGAGAAAACCCTCCAAGAAGCCACATGAACGAAGGGGGCTATAATAATCCCATTCACCATCCTGTGATTAAAAGTGAGAGCTCAGTCATAAAGGCAGGAGTGAGGCCAGAGTCACGGACCAATGAGGACTACGTGTCACCCCCAAAATACAAGAGCAGCTTATTGAACCGTTACCTTAACGACTCTTTGAGACATGTCATGGCCACAAACGCTGCCATGATGGGAAAAACAAGGCAAAGAAACCATTCGGGATCTTTTAGTTCCAATGAATTTGAGGAAGAATTAGTGTCTCCTTCGTCATCGGAAACCGAAGGCAACTTTGTCTATCGCACGGGTAAGTCTCTGCTTTTTGTACCTTGTTTAAAACCATTAAAACGGCAGCAGAGGCATTTATTTCAGCAGGTATAAAGCCATGGTTTTTATTGTTTTTGCAATAGGTTATTCATAGATTATCCATAATAAGGTTTTAATGTTTTTGTTTTGTTTTTAATTACCAGAGATTCTCGTAATAGATGATGGGAAATTTTCATTCTTAATAACAATGATAAGAATTTTTATTCTTAATAATAATTTTTAATCTTAATGGTAAACATTCCTAGATGAAATATATTTTGGCCTTTGTCAATAAATTTTAATGGAGGAATGTTCTGGATTCCATAGTCAGACATGCTAATACTCTGTATTCCATGTTTTCTCTTAAATTCTTTGTTTGCTAATAATAGTGGAAAATAAACACAAATTATCATAGGTACCAAGACTTCTGTGATGGAGTAGTATCTGGCTTAAATTGCTTTGGGAATTTTACTTGTATTTCAGAAACAATGAATCAATTCCTACTTGTTCAAAACATTCAGATGGAGTAGTGAGTTTGGTAAAATTTTCTATCTTGACTTCAGTTCCCTGAGAACTTTGATCACACAGTGTTTCAGAATAAAGGACATGTGCAGCCTATATCTGGTGGAAATAGAGTTTGGGTCCTGAAGATAACTTCAGAAAGCATCTAGTCCAGCCAAATTATGTCATAAATAAGAAAATCCAGCCCTAGAACACACTACTAGTTTATTCTTCTCCAGATCTATAGTACAGCTAAGCCAGCACAACAGGTAGGAGGGATGTAACTACTACTTAGACTGCCATTACTGTTACTATTACACATACTAACGTAACCACAACTCAACTTTACTGTTATGATTACACACACAGCCACCATCATTTTATTGAGTAGTTATGATATGCTAGGCTCTATGCTAAATGCTATACAAATGTTACTACATTTAGTTCTTAGCATATCAAGGAGGCTGATATGTGACCCATATGACTTTATAAAGGAATTTAAATTTGGCTTGTTAAATATACCCTTCAGCTTATCTAGCCAGAAATCTGATTTTTCAAGTGCCTACAAATGTGTACAAGATACATTATCTCTGAGGATTCAGAGAAAAATCTCAATATACTTTTAAAGACTTAATATCATTTTTGTTTGCATCTCCAACTCCAACAATGAAAATACTCCAAACATTTTGAAATACAAAAATAGTCTTGTAAATAATGATTGGGTGTAGGAAAAAGTAAAAAATGCAATAAAAGACTATTTAGCTAATAACAAAAAATTTAAAACTACATATTAACATCTAACTAATATGATTAGAGCAGAACTTGGAAGTAATTTAGAGCTTTATGAATGTTAATTTACAGAGAAAGGAAAATAACTTATTCAAGTACAGATAATTGAAAAGAATTTTTTTAAAAAAGGTAAAATGGAAAGCTGAAAAATAGATAAATGAATCAAGAAGTCATTTTTTGAAAGCAATAGTAAAAGAGATAAGCAAAAATTTGCACTAGTTAAAGCTGGAAATGAGAAAGGAGATATAGCAAAGCAATCATATAGGTATTAAGCAATATTATTAAAATTATGATGAAATACTATGAATAATTATTTACAAAATGCTGTTTATGAATATGTAGGTGAAATGAGTTGCTATTATCCACATAGATTAAATTATAAACTTATAATAAGAAAAGTTTTAAATCACCACTAATTCAGGAAAAATTAAGGTTTTAGTAAATCTGCTTCCCTAAACACATGATTTGATAGACTCATTGGATTTCTTTCAAACTTTGAAGAAATAATTAATTTCCATGCTTATACATTTTCTCTGAAACATATAAAATTATGGTAAGTATCTCAGTTTTTTTAAAAAATGTGAATGTCATCTAAATCCCAAACTAGATTAAAATAGCATAAAAGTCAAAATTGTTATTTATGATACTGATATTGACTATGAAACAACATGAGAAATATTGATAATGTGATGTTAAGTGAAAAACAATTTAAAATTGTGGGAACACTGAATACAATTATAACAATACAAGTGTGTATAGACAAAAAAAGATTTTTGGAAATAATAAAAATTAATTTTGATTAGGTAATTGAAAGTCTACTATTTTTAAAAAATTCCTTATAAATTTCTTTTTGTTGCCCAGTAAAAACAAGGTCATATTTCTATGAAATTTACCCAGTGTACTGAGTCTTCTGAAAATGCATACTTTTTCAGAGGAAACAAAATAAAAAATCAAAGCAGGAATAGCATGCCTGTATATTTGATGCTTTTCAAAGTTAAATATCTTCGCCATTTATTTCTACTAAAACATTCCATGGCCAAGTTCTATTTTTACATAAAAACGTATTTTTTAGTTGCTCAAGCAATGAGAAAGCAGCCTAGACACGTAAACTTCTGGGTTTTTATGCATGTTTATAAACTTTAAAAGAATTTTTTAAATTTTTTGGTTCTTTGGATGGAGAATTAAGAAAGACTGGTGGTGTAACACTGGTCGGCTAAATTTCTGACCAAAACAATAAATGGCTGTCGTCTTCTATGGGAACTGAGTGACAGCAGAGCTGCAGCTGGGTTAGCACTCTTGCATAAGGAGTAGAACAGGGGATTTTAATAACTGCTATGGTTTTCTCTGGCATACAGACTTACTTTGAATTCCTTTAATTCCTTCTGGTTATATCTTTTTTTTCCCTCACCTAAATAGAAATCTTCTAAGTCTGCTATTAACACTACCCCCTTCCCAGTTCTATAGTAGTACAAATATTTTGAACTTTAAATTCTTTTCAGGAATTGATCACTTTAAATAAAATTTATTAGTTTATCCATGCTAAAAAATGTATCTATTTTTTCATCCATTTTTTTGTAAAAGAGTTGCTATCTCATGATGCATTTTAAAGGAATTGGTGTATGGAAGGATAATGTATTACTGTATTTAATTTCACTGGTTTTTGTTAAGTTTTATCAGGGAGAAGCCAGGAAGGTTATAAAGTAGTAATCCTAATTGAAGATATTACTAGATACCATCAAAGTAGATACATTTTCATTGATTTTATATAGGCATTAAATATTTCTCTGTAATCTGCAGTCTCCCACAACATGCAGAAAAAAATGTTCTTTTTTTTTGATGGGGATAATAAATATTAGTTATTTATATAACTCAATAAATATCGATTAAACATTTCTGACAGCAGCAATTATAACATGAGAAATTATTAGAATTATTAAGGTCATTGATTTTAAATACAGTTAAGTAATACTCAAGAAAATTTAGTCACTTAGTGCTATCTGCTGAATTAAGTCATCCAAATTAAAATTACAACTCGTTTTCATCATGTTGGGTTAACAGATGACAGTTTTCAGGTATTTGATAGAGTGAATTCCCATTACAAGCTGACTTCCAGGCCTCAGTATCAGGGAAAAATCAGGCAAGTCTTGAAATAAAATGTGTGACTTCCCCCTCTTCTTTTGCTTGGCTTGAGGACAATTCCCTATTCTGTTCTTTCTTTTTGCAGCTCACAAATGATCAACTTTTAAGTGGCTAGTACATTCTGAGCCCTACTGCTCTGCTGGTGTATAATTCATAAATTTAACCTCTCCCACGAGACTTCATCTTGTTAAACTGTTTAAAATCCCTCTTAGTAATACACACCTGGTGTCTACTTGACTGAAGTGAATATCCCTGAAGAAATAGAGATTTTTATTGAGAGGTGGGGGGTGGGGGGGAAGGTCATTTATTTGGTACATGGAACACTTTGGGAAGTAGATAGAATCCATTTGGATGGCTTGCCACTGTTGGAGCAAAATAAGAAAATGAGGCTTTTTGGTGACTGAGGAAAGAGGAACTAGGAAGTAGAAAGAAATTTGGGAGAATGACAAAAGCTAAATACCATTTCCAAACATTTTTTCTTGGCTACTGATGACTCACAAAGGAAGAGATGTTTCTTTTTCCCTCTCTTCCTGTATGTCATATACTTTAGAATTTAAGCTGGTATCAATGGTAGCAAAACTTAGGTATGCTCATGACTTCATGAACCATTGAATTAGTCTGGAATTTAACCTTAATTTATAGCATAGTTTGGAGAATTACATTCTCAGTTCTAAACAACTGAGTTAACAGATAGTTTTCAGGAACACAATCCATTCATATACGAGGTGCTCTTTTGTGTATTCATTCAACACAAAAAAAGTTTATTGAGACTCAGTCCCTACAGGCCCTGTTGTAGGCTCACTGAAGCCCTAGGTTTTGTGTTAGCCTACTCATCACAGAAATTGTAGTTGAATGAAGCAGAAGAAAGATTTAAAGAGATGCTTTGGCAGATGTTTTTGAACAGTGAATAATCACTCCTAGTTTATGTTTCACCAATTTTAGGTTTTCTGTAGCCTAAAGAAAGTCACATGGCATTTGAGAGAAGACTTCCTCAAAAGCCAGATGTTAATGATGGTATGTTTCTGTGTGCCAATGACCTTGAACAACATGGGTTTGAACTGCACAGGTCCATCCTTTCAACTCAGTAATTTTAGGATTTTTTTCAATAAACACTGTAAATATATTTTCTCTTTTGTATGGTTTTCTTAATAACATTTTATTTCCTCTACCTCATTTTATTGTAAGAATACAGTATATAATACACATGACATAAAAATTATGTATTAATCAACTGTTTATGTTATCGTAAGGGTTCTAGTCAACAGTAGACTACTAATAGTGAAGTTTTGGGGGACTTACAAGTTATATGTGGATTTTCGACTGCATGGGGCTTTGGCGACCCTAACCTCCATGTTGTTCAAGGGTCAACTGTATATCCTAGGTTTTTCTTTGGGGTTTTGTTGATCAGTAAGTCTACTTTCTACACTTTTTTTTAAAAACTTTTATTTCCCTTTTTGTGCTTGTCACTTCCTTATTTTTAGTGAAAGAATTGTGCTTTGGATTATTCCAGATATTCTTTCCCTAGCATGCAAATACATGACTGTCGAGCTACTCCAGCAGAGAACCCTAAAACCCTCTATCAGGGGCCCAGCTAGGGTACTTGAAAGGTTATCCAATTTCTTGTATCTTTACTACAAAAATACAGTTACCTCCTTTCAAACATCATCTATGAATGAGGCATTCCACATAAATGAAATTTCTAGATAGAAATGTAAGTACTGATTTTTTAAATGTAGGATTTCTGCTCTCCTAAACTTACAGTATCAAACATAGCATGTGGAGTGCGCATCAATGTCTCTCTTCTCTAATCTCCTTCCTATTGCTTTTTATATGTTGTTCCATCCTTTCAACTCAGTAATTTTAGGATGACCATAACCCTAAACTTGCCTCTAACTCCTTTGTATATAAAAAATGGTGACTTTCTGATTGCCTTTTAAAAAGGGATCTTTTCTAATTACTTATTTTAAAGCAGCAATCTTTTAAATGAGATTTCAAGAAATTCTGACGGTTGGATAGGCATGGGGTTACTATGGAATTATAAAAACTTAAGCATTGTTCTAAATACCAGAGAGTCTTCAATATTTATCAGTGATGGTGATGGGAAAACACATTCACATAGATTATTTCTGAAATTAAAATTAACTTGATTTTTGAAAAGTAAGTATTTTTATGGATTTACTTGCACAATTTAAATGAAACGTTTATGTTTTCCACCTACTATTAAAAATTGAGAGATTAGTGGCAGACAAAAATAGAAAATATTAGCATGAGCAGTTTGCTGGCTCCTCCCGGGGTTTTTGTTGTTTGGTATCATGTGAGAGCCTGACAAAACGTAATTGTAGACGCTGAAACTCACAGCCCCTTTTAACAACGTGACTTACAAACAAACTGAAAGTATATGGCAGCTCAGTTGACAAAATGTCCACGTGTTTTAGGTCTGTGTTTGACCCTGACAGTGTCGGTCCTTTTATGTTGTATTTCCTCCCGGTGGCACCTCGCATGATATAACACTAATTTCACATTTGTGTGAATTAGACAAATTGCTTTCTGAAATGCAACTGCATATTCTTTCTTCTGTTGTGCTGAATCCACTGCCATGTACATAGTAAAGCTTGTTGAGGTGCGGAAACGGCATTTTATTCATTTTTATAGTCCCACTAGTCGTTAGTGCGGTATCTTTCACGTATTTGCTCCATAACTGTTTCTTAAATGAATGGGTTAGTGTTTTATTGATTTAGTCTGTCTATCCCTGAAGTCGTAGAAGACATTTTAATGTACATATGTTTATCTCTGTGAACATGATAAGAGAAAGAAAATGGTCCTAAATAACTTTAAGTGGGTCAAGAAGAAAAGGCAAATACAAAAAGTTAAAACCAGAGGGGAAAAATTAAATAAAATGTAGCTTAAAATCATGAGATGTTTAAGAGATTAAAAGTTTTAAAATTTAGAAAATATAAAATGAAATTAAACAGATTTTTAAGTAAAAGAGTGACTTTCAAGAAAATGCAAGGGTGATAAAATCCACCAAAGAATAAAAAGTACAGCAGATAGACAAAAATAAGCGGAGCCTTAGTTTTTTCGACTTCATTAAGTAATGATATCTTTGTGCATATCGAGTGCACAGCCTTGCAGGTGAGACTTAAGAAACAAAGCACAGATTTAGATCTACTGATTTAACACTTCTTCACATTCACTTTCAGTGTTAGCATGACAGCTTTAACTTTTTCAGAATCAGTATTTTTATTATTTTTTAAAGCCTTTTAATTGAGTTTTAGAGAGAGAGAAAGGGAGAGAGAAACATTGATGTGAGAGCAACATCAATCGGCTGCGTCCTGCACGCCCCTTCTCCTCCCACTGAGGATCGAGCCCCCAACCCAGCATGTGCCCTGACTAGGAATCAAACCGGAAACATTTCCGTACACAGGACTATGCTTAACCAACTGAGCCACACCAGCCAGGGCAAGTATTTTTAATCATATGATAGAACTGGAGAGAGTCTACACAGAAATTTTACATTTTCTCTTTCCTCCTCTCGTGAGAATAAAGATCCCACACATTTTACACATATTCCTGTAAAAAAAAACCCCAACAAATTTATCAATATGAAATTTTGATTCTGCAGTGTATTCACTATATTTTGGCATTACTGTCTACTGGCATTAAATCAATTGCAATTGATTTTCTGATACTCCATGAATTTCAAACTTACTGGAGCTGTCAGTCACATCCTGGTACAATTTCATAGAAGTGCTTGTTCATGTTATTATATTTAAGACTGTGTCAGTATTTCCATTCAGAGAGGTTTTTTTCATTCCCAAGGGCCTCTAAATAAGTTATAAAAAATCAAGCCAAACTCAAAGTTGGCATAAAGGGCCCCTTTTTCTCCTTCTCCTATGTATAATGAATATAGGTGCATAACTCTCACTAATTCTATATTTAGTCAGGTTTGTAAACTCTTTACACACCGACAAGACCAAATAAGATCTGTTGACACCTCTCCAGTCCAGTACTAAAAAGGATGTAAAAGGTTTTACTGTCTGTGAAAATAACAAGGCAATCTATTTAATGAATACGGAAGTGGTTTCTTTCCTTTCTTTCTTTTTTGGTTCAACGTAGTTAGTTTTTCCTTTCTGCCTCCCTACTTTGTTTCTAAAATTAAACAGATACTTTTCCAGGTCAAAATTTGTCTTGTTGATGTAATAGAATTTTTACTCAGGTAAATATTGGTTTCTTCCAGTTCAGAATTTTTGTACTTTTCAATTTGGGAAATTTGTGTTCTTGTTTTCTATTAGAAATTATATAATTTATAATTGTGCTTTGAGAAATCGATGTAATAATAATAATAATTTTGTTCACTTTGCCCAATTTCTTTCACAAAACTTGAATTTTTCAGTTTTCAGGTTAGATGAAGCATGGCATGTTTAAATAGCTCCTGCATAATAACCTTTTCCTCCCTTTCTTCTTTGTTATCCAATTTCTCTACTTTTCGTTGTACTAAAAAGGGAAATAGCCAAGGATTTTATAAATCCAGCCCTGAATTTTAAAGGGTCCTCTACTTCAGCCTTTAATTTGCAGATTAGAAAATTGCTTTGGACTCTTCACTAAGCATCAGAATTGTTGGGTCTTTGAATATGAGCTGTTTGGTCTGGTGGAGCTGTGCCCGATCCCGGTACAGTAAGTCTAATTGCTTTTGGCAATTTCAGGTGTTTAATTGACTTTTACTTAAAAAATACTTAAATCACCAGTGTTGAACTTTTGAGAATTTAGGCAAGGTGTGAGTGCATTTTTAAAAATGTCTCTCTTTAATGGCTGCAATAGAAAGATCTTCACACATGTTGATAGGTGGTAGGTTGTAATAGACATACACCTGGGGATCATCCTAAGGGAAACTGGCATGGTTTGTGGAAGATCCCACACAGTTAATACTCCTGTGGGGAGTGTGTGTGTGTGTGTGTGTGTGTGTGTGTGTGTGTGTGTGATTGAGTCGCGGGGCAGGAGTAAGTAATAGAAATTGAACATAGCTGGGGAAAGCAGCTTTTGAAAATGACCGGTGGTATCTTCCCTCTGCCTTGTGCATACACTAGAGACATTGAGTCATTACCGGAAGGTGGTCAGAAAAAATGTGAGTGATAATGACAACCCACTTGGAAAGTGGTGCTGGGAAGATAGATTAGTCTCAGCCTTAAGTAATAACATCAGTCATCCACTTTTAACAATTTTGAGTCTGCCCAGTCAGAAAAGCCAGTTGTGAAGCATTTTTTGTGCCCAGTAGGACATCATGGTGCAGGATACACTACTGATGTGTTTCGGTGTCAACGTCACCTTTAACATTTCCTCAGGTGAGGCACGTCACTAAATGTACCGAGGAAAAACTTACTGTGGCACAGATTTGGGTAATACCTTAACGATGGCACTGTGGCCAGGGTGTTCTCAAGTGCATGCTGTGCCTTCCACAATCACCAAACTACAGGTCGGGTCAAAACAGCCTCTTGCCCGCTGACTTCAGTGCTTTGAAGCATCTTTGGCACAGTGACCAAGATGGACATTTTTGACAGAAAGAATGTGTTCCCTGTTTGGTACCATTATATATGAATATATATATATATATCAGTGTATATATACCATACCCAAAGGCAATTTTGCCTTTGATCAAGTTTCATTTAGATAAAAAAATAATAAAATTTCTCAAAATACTAATTTTAAGAAGAATATTTTGTTAAAATAAAATTAAACAATAACAATGAAAATGAAACCTTTTAAAGCGCTGAAAGGTGGTCCGAGACAACCGTTCATGAAGTGTGATTTCCAAGAAACAGTTTGTTCTTTGAGTTTTCACATCGTTGCCTGTATATTTAAAATTTAGGGCTACTGGTCCCTTCGACTGAGCCAGACTCAGGTTATGGGGGACAAAGCTCTCAGTATGGCAGAGACATTTCAAGTAAGAATGCCCTGTTCTGCCAAGACTGTCATTATGACACTAAAATGTACCCTTTTGCTAAGGGCCAAAATTCAGTGTTTGTCCTTCCAGTTTCTACACTGATTTAGACAACAGATGCTGAAAAGGCAAAGTGGTATTTAGGATCATTTGTCACATGGCTTTAGGACAAGAGGATGGCTACCTGGCAAGAGTGAGAATTCCTTAAATGTTACTGGGTCTTACATTTCTAAGCGTAAAATCTCCGGCCAAAAGTTGCTTGGTGCCATGTGCCTTTGCTGTGATGTCTTTGCCCAGCACAAAGCTGGGTGGTTGCAACACTGTGACTGCTTGAGAATCCACATAACCTTTACTTGTTTGCAGCTGAGGTTGAGGGCTATTGTTGTGCATTTTCTCCTACCGTTGTCTCAGTTGCATTTATTCTTGCTGTACATTTTTCTCCTTTAATTATCTTCTAAGCTGCTAAATCTATCCAGCTGGATCAAGGGTTTTTTTCACAACCTGTCCAGTGCAATTGGTCTTGTTTTCACTTTTATTGTGTCTTCCGGGTTTTTTATTTAAGATCTTTTCAGAAATATGGCACTACTTCAGATTTGCTCATAATCCATGGGGCCTCCAGTTGATCTAACCTGTGTACTTTTGTCTTTCAGAACATAATTTTTAATTTATTTTTTCTTAAAATGTACTTTTAAAGGAATAAACATAAATTATCTGGAATAGTAATTCTCAACTATCTTGAAAGGTGTTTGAGGACTATTTCATCGTTACTATGATTGAAGCAGTAAAATTTAGTTTATAGTTACAATAATTTTCCTTTCATTAGGAAAATATTAAAAGGCTCAACTTTATGATTTCATGACATAGTACCAATTCCCAAATACCGTTCCTAATCCCCACCCCCTAACACACATACTCACTGAAATATTATTAGGAAGCTCAGAGAAAAAGCAAAAAGACAAATGATCTATGTTCTGTTTGACCTCAGCTTCTCTCTAGGGTGCTTTAATTAAAATGATAGTATAAAGGTCTGGGTAGAGGATCAATTGGAGCAATACAAGTTTAATCTATATTTTGATAGCATAATTAAATTTTGTTGAATTTCTGCTGCTTTATCTGTGGTTTACTGGGCCCAGATTTTCTCTCCAGTCAGTCTCCTTGTCTGACCTGAAATTACCCACATGTAGATGAGGCCACAGGAAGTTATAATGTGCAAAAGCAGGGAGGTTTGCCTTAGAAAGCAGGAGCTTGGGATCCAGCCACCACTGCTAACAATTGGGTGTGTATTCTAAGGCAAGTCCCTTTATTAACAAGGACTTCAGTTCCTTTAGCTATAGAATGAGGGCAGGTGACAAGATAATCCACAAATACCTTATTACCCCTGATAATCTGAGATTCTGTGAAATGCACAGGAGGAGAAGGAAGCCCACAGTTTACAGAAAGTCATAGTTAAATGCATACCTTATTATCTCTATTGGAAACAGAACCTGGGCTCTGAGTAACAGGACAGGGACATTTCCAAGGAGCATGTGGAGCATAGCAGCAGCGTTGGCAGATAAGGATCCTGGGTTAGAGGCTAAGAAGGGAGAGGGCTCGTGGGAACACCTGTCAATGTGTTCCCCCCAAAATTGATAGTCAGTTGTCCTAACACAACTTATTGAGTACATCCTCCTTTCCTTACTGATTTGAAGTTCTACCTTTATTATACACTAACTTTCTTTGTGTGTGTCTATTTCTATGCTCTAATTCATTCCATCAAACTTTTAAAATATTTCCATATCAAATAGTACACTGTTCCCATGACTGTAGCTTTATTGTGCATTTTGACATATAAGGTATGTTTACTTTTACTTTAAAAAAATATTCTCATGTAGGTTCTTGAATTTATTTTTCTAGTTGAACTTTGAATAAGTTTGACAAGTTTTTAAAAATTCTTGGAAATTAATTTGGGATTGCATTGAATGCATATATTATTTTTTATCCTTATTATATCAGGTCTTCTCACTCAGGAACATGGCCTATTTCTCCATTTATTCTGATCATCTTTCCTGATACAATACATTTTTACAGTTTTCTGTACATAGGGTTTACATATTTCTCATTGTTAATTACTAGATATTTTATTTTGTTGTTCTTATTGTTTCTATTGTAGATGACTTCTTGTCTGTTACATTTATAATAGTTAGCACTGATATATGGGAAATCTGTTGAGTTTTGTATATTTTTCTTGTATCCAGTTGGATTGTCAAAGAACACACAAGCATTTAACCTTCAAATAGTAATGGTTTTATGTACTTAGCTCTTTCTCCCTTTTTCCTTTTCTCTCTCCCTCCAGTTATAACATTGCAAGAGGTTTTCCAAAAACAATGTTGAGTATTAGAAGTGATGACAGACATTAAAGGAAATTTTTCTTATATTTTACCATTAAGCATAATGTTTGCAGGATGTTTCTGATATAATCGCTTTATTAAGTGAAGGGATTCTCCTTCCATTCCTAGATTATTTAATAAGAGATTTTCTCCACTCCCAAATACACGCATATCTAAATAAGCTATTGCATTTATCAAATTCTTTTTCCACAATTTAAAGACTATCATCTAATTGTCCTCTTTCAATCTGTTTATATAGAGTACATTTCCTAGTGTTAGTCATTGAGTTTTTGGAAAATATCTATTCCATCACAATATATTATTCTTTTAATATATTTTTGAATTCAATTTATTAACATTTTATTTTAGTAATTTTATGTCAAAATTCTCAAGTGAGATTTGTCTATGATTTTCTTTCTTTTTTCTAATGCTCTTCTTGCACAATTTTGATATTAGAGTTATTCTGTCTTGTGGAATGATCTAGAAAGTATTTAATTTTTTTCTACTCTGGTAAAGTTTAAATAAAGTATGGATGAGCTCTTCCTGATATCTTGAAGGTTTGAAATTATCTTGGCTTAGGATTTCTTGGTTCTCTACTTTTTCTTTCACATTTTCCTCCCCCCGCCCCTTCCTTCTATGTTATGAACACATTTCTCAACTTTATCCTTCCAGATTATTAATTTAGTCTTCAATTTTGCCCCTTCCATTTTAGTTTTGCTATCTTGTTTTCACTTTCCAAGAACATCTGGTTTTCTTATGGCTCCATTTTCATAGCATCTATGACCACTGTAGAGATTAGAATTTACCTGAATCTTGACTCTGCACCTCTTAATGGTCTCACTGCCTTTGCTAGAAGCTGTCTTTAGATGGGTCCCCCAACTTGCTTTAAAAATCTGTAGAAACTGTGTCCTGGGGTCAGATGACTCAGTGGCACTCTATAGACTCAGGAGGAAAGGCATGACCTAGGTCTTCAGATGTCTGTCCCTTAACGGTAACATTCATGATTCTCTTCATGGATCACTTACTGTCTATGAACTGCTGACTCGGAACACCTTCTGTGCCCTACTGGGAGAAGCAGCTCGCACTCTACCATGGTCTTGCTGTCCATCTATTTTGAGTTCTCTGCTCCAATTTCTTCACTAACTTGATGCCATATGCATTTCATCTTTCAAGAATTTCTCAACTTTTCTGATTTGGTGATGGTAACCTATATTGTTTTCAAGCATTGCTAGGTATTTATTTGTTTTTAAATTTTCATTCTGTAATTTTAATGGGATTTTGACAGAAGTAAATAAAGCTTATTTAGTGTACCAGCTTAAAAGGAATGCTGTAATATACACTTTTAGTGAATTATTTCCTTTGTTTCTGAGTTTTTAGTGGTAACTTGCACACATTCAGAGCTATGTACAGATTCTGAATATCAGAATAATTAATTTATAGTAATTATCTATAGAATGGAGCATGGGAACTCCTAAAAATTCCCAATAGGTTTCATGTACATAAACATGGCACATTATGATGGGTAAGATTTTCTAAAGTATAGTGCTTGAAATAAATATGTCCGCAATTATCTATATAATAAAAGCCTAACAGACTGTTACAGCAGAACGACCAGAACGACCGGTCGCTATGATGTGCACTGACCACCAGGGGGCAGACGCTCAATGCAGGAGCTTCCCCCTGGTGGTCAGTGCGCTCCCACAGGGGGAGCGTCGCTCAGCCAGAAGCCGGGCTCACGGCTGGTGAGCACAGTGGTGGTGGTGGGAGCCTCTCCTGACTCCATGGCAGCACTAAGGAGCAGCGAGCTGAGCAGTAAGAAGCAGTGAACAGGCAGGTGGTAAGGAGCAAGGGCTCCCGGACATGCCCTGAGGGGTCCCAGACTGTGAGAGGGCACAGGCCGGGCTGAGGGACACTCCCCTCCAGTGCAAGAATTTCATGCACTGGGCCTCTAGTAATAATATAATACTGTATAGTGGTACTTGGCAGCTGTGCACCTAATAAATACTATACTTTTGAAATGTGATTAGAATCCAAATGAATACTGTTTTACTCTGTAGTTAAGCATGTGGCAGGGCATGCTAGAAGTGACATTTCTTTCTTCCTTCTGGTGGAAAATTTAAGTTCTTTGTTTGAGTGAGTAGTGTTGGGAATTTTTAAGTAAAAACAAGGAACTAGGAATTTTATTTCTTTTTGCCAATCTTTCCGTAAAGCAAAATTATCAGTTAATGAGAATTAAATAATAATATGCTTTATATATTTTTTACCTTTTCATACTTGGATTATTTTAATAATTTTAATTAGTGCTACAGATGTACTTAATTAAAGTTAAACATCAAAATAAAATGATACAATGGAAAGGAAAGGGTTATCATGTTTCAAAACATTATATCAATAAAGTACATATTGAAATTTGCATATTAAATTTATTTCAAAGATGTCAAAATATCTTGGTTTTCTTTTAATTTCTCTCTCTCCCTCTCTTCCTCCCTCCCTCTTTCTTTCCTTTTCTTTTTAATCAATAAAGTGCATTGTCTTTGTTCAAGGCTTTGTTGTCCAGATTCTTCCTTGGTTTGTTCCACTGCAGCTGAGCTGACTGAATATTTTGCAGTATTTCTATGTTTCTGGAACTGGTGGACTGACCACAGAGTACTTTTCTATGAGTTTTTCTTTCTTCCCTCAGGGATATGCTTGATTGTCCAGCTGTCAACATGTGGAAACTGTGCTGTTTACATAGCAATGAATTTAAAATGGGTCACTGTTCCCAATATCTTTCTGAAAGCAGCACCCACTTTTATTGGAGCACCAAACATTCCCAGAGCCTGCACAGTGACCTTATTGTCAATGTATTAGGCAGTGCTATACTGGCTGGGTCTGTCCCTGGATTGTGTAGCTATGCCTTGGTACATCCTTTGAATGACTAGAATCATTCTGATGAGGCCAAGAGTTTTTCATGTTATCACTACTTGAACTCCCCATTGGGCAACCAACTAAACAGCAGATATCCAAACCTAATTCTTAGCCAGTCAAGGCTTTTCCTAGAATATAGAGATTTGAAGGGTGTCCTTTTTTGATGATCCTCTACATCCTCTGTTGGAGATGCTAATGAGCAGCAGCATATCCAAAACCTACTCTAAGAAAATATTAAGTGAGGCCCTGAAACTCAGAAGGACAAGAGAAATGCCAGAAGGCCAGCTTGAGATAGTGGCACATACATTGCCAGGAATGGACAGCTTGTATGCCATAGTCAGGAATGGAGTATGTTGTTTTATAGTTAATTAACCATGACAGGTTCAAAAGTGATGGCTGTGGTTATACATCAAAGAATGGTTTTTATGCCTATGTATTGGTTTTCTATTGGTGCAAAACAAATTGCCACACAGGAGTGATAGGAGAGGGAGAGATTGGAAGACAACTGTAATACTGTCAACAATAAAATTAAAAATTAAAAAGCATATTACCACACACTTAGCAACTTATAACAATACCATTGATTACCTCGGGTCAGAAGGCTGGCACAGCATGACTGGATTCTCTGCTCAGAGTCTCACTAGGCTGACACCGAAGTGTCCCTCACACTGGGCTCTTAGCTGGCAGCACCGGGAAAGAACCCACTCACCGGCTCATTGAGGCTGCTGGCATGATCCACTTCCTGTGGCTGTAGGACTGGCTTCCTTGCCTTTCAGCTTCTGGAGGCTGCCCTATGCCTTCTCTCTGGTCCCTGCATTTTCAAACTGGCAACAGCATGTTGAGTCCTTTTCACACTTGAGTCTCTCTGACTTCACCCCTGCACCTCCGACCAGGAGAAATCTCTGCATTTAGAGGCTCGTGTGCTTACATTGAGCCCGCCCCGATTATCTAGGATAATCCCCCTATTTTAAGGTCAACTGATTGGTAATCTTAACTACATCTGCAAAGTCACCTTTAAGGTATAACATATTCGCGGGGAGTCGTGGAGGAAAATTCTCCCCTACATCTGCAAAGTCACCTTTAAGGTATAACATATTCACGGGGATATCCCACCAGATATCACTTGACAGGGGAATTTTTAGATAAGGTTTTGCCCTTTCAACCTCAAATGTTTGGACACTAAGCATCATCATTATTAGTGTGATCTTTTCATTATAAAGTGTAAAAAATATACAGCTTTAAATGCTTTTTGTATGGATAGTTGGATAAACAGTAATCAAAGCTTGTCTAAATATGTTAGTTGAAATTTACATAATTATTTACATATGAGCCCCCCAAACCCACACATATGTATTTTCTTTATACATTCAGTTAATCTTGCTTTCCTTAAAAATACAGATATTTTGTCTCATAATATAAGGCAGACATCTTATGCAGGCCAGCATCAGACAATGTATTACTAAGGTTGATTGCTAGAAGGTTCCCAGTGGTATGATGGATGTTTACTACACATGGTAACAGCAGCTGTCATTTACTGAGCATTTACTATGTGCCTGGCACTGTGCTTTACCTATATGTGTTATATCATTTAGTCCCCACAGTAACATTATGATGTAGGTGTTACTATCCTTATTTTGAGGATGAGAGAGTAGACTTCAGTGGCAGAATTTGCCCACATAAACTGTGATGCTGCAGAGCCAGGATTCAGACTCAGATCTGTTTGACTCTAAAACCTTGCTCTTGACATCTATCCACCTTTTGTTTTTGCTTTTTTGTTAATCCTCACCTGAGGATACCTTTTCATTGGTTTTTAGAGCGAGTGGAAGGGAGGGGGAGAGACAGAGAGAGAAACATCGATCTGAGAGAGACACATCGATTGGTTGCCTCCCGCATGTGCCTCGACCAGAGCCAGGGATCAAGCCTGCAATGGAGGTATGCGCCCTTGATCAGAATTGAACCCGGGACCTTCAGTTTGCAGGCCGATGTTCTACCCACTGAGCAAAACTGGCCAGGGTGACATCTACCTTTTACTTTGTCTCAAACCTGGGGAAAGTTACAAAGATGGTAGTTTATCTTTGAGAGATCTTTCCACCTCCTTTTCTAAATTTCTTCTATCTCCAAAGGCACCTATGTCCTATGCTATGTTCAATCCCCAGCCCAGACCAGGAGGTATTCTGCCTGCCCCTTCAATCCTCCAGAGTTAATGGTTATCCATGTCTCAATCAAACACTGCAGGGCAGCTGATACCTGTGAGGTGATACACAAGGGCATAATAATAACAATAATAATACCTGTCATAGTAGTCACACAATAATAGTAGTCATTGAGCATTCATCAAGCACCAGGCACTGTGCTAAGCAACTGACTTGCATTTTCTTAGACCACGTAACAACCCTGTAAAGCCACTCTCATTACTCCCATCTCCCACAGGGTATTTTGAAAGCAGAACTAGTAAATATTTAAGAGATTAAATGTGCTAGAGAGTTTAAAGAGAGCTTCTCTACCTCCTCTGGGCCATCCTAATCCTTCCCCCACCCCCATTCCAGAAGATTAGGATCAGCCATGTGGCACCTTCAGTTCAGAATCGATTTCATCGCCTCCATTTTCTTACTGCAGATCCTGTCTTTCAGAGTCCTGGTGTGGGCATTTGAGATGATGCCATTAGGATGGGGCCTTCTTTGCAGGAGAGGCCAGGGCATTCGACCTTGGCTTCCCAGGAGGGAGCATGGAGCATCTGTGTAGAGAGGAGGGGAACCCAGTAGTCAGAGGGAGACCAGCTGCCGGAAGCAATCCTCCTTAGAGTTATGGAGTTTAAAAATGTGGTGAAGGAAGAGAAAGCAATCTCACAGAACAAAAGTTATAGGTTCCTTTATCAGGGGGAAGCTGTTCCTTTGGAAGGGACAGCAAATCTGTAGAGAAAACAAGCAGAACTGTAGTCAGAATTCTTCCTGTAGTTTCCCGTGGCCCCAGAGTGCTGAGGGCAGGAGAGGAGGCAGCACCCGCCTGGATCCTGGCGTCCAGACCTCCACTTACTGCCTTACCCATGGTGCATTTTATTGAAGGCTTCTACTTCAGGCCACCCTAAATCCGCAGAAAATAAAGTTGTGCCCTGAATTTCAGGATAGATACATTCCCAAAACTTGAGATTTAAATAGAATCATGTTTTAAGGACAGTATAGACACTTGATATTTTAAAATAATCCTGTCATGTACCCTTTAATTGTATGAACAATATAACTCAACTTCTGGGTTTTGTAAGTTTAGATTCTAAGATAGAGGGGTTTTCTTAAATTTAAGGTTAAACAATATCAACTGCCTTTTTTTCTTTTTACATCTGTCCTTGTGTCAGCAGTAATGCCTATTAAAATATTGTATCCTGGTCATAAAATGGAACTGAAATAACTGGAAAATATAATACTGAGTGTATGAACTGTGACTATCATAGTTTTAAAACCACAAAAATGTTGTCTTTATGTGTGAGTGTATGCACTCAAGTTTTTTTTTATTTTCCTATAACAATGAAGACTGATACTTGAGGAGAAGAATTAATATTTTTAAATTTCAAATGCTTACTCCAAAAATGGGACTCAACAGCATTCCTTGAAAAAAAAAAGTAAATAAACTTTGACTTTTAATCTATAATTAAAGCCAAAGTTTTCTTTTAATTTTCAAAGCTTGTCCTTGAACTAAAATAACATGGAACATTTTAAAACATGGCTCCGGGCTGCTGTAGCTACATTTTATTTAAACCACAGAGACTGTGGTTAGATTTCTTAGTGCCAGACAAACTGCAAATTATAACTAGCTGAAGTGACTGCGTTTCTGGATGTTGTAGTAACAACAAGGCTGGTTGTTTTTTGGGCACTGTTCTCTCTCTGGGCTCTTCTCATGAATGACTTAATCCCTATGTGAGATCAAATTTCATGCCAGTTGCCATGCATAGAAAAAGCAAGTAAAGCTTCTTTTGCCTTCCACAAATTTGATGCGCTCGCTTACGAGGAGTGAGGCAGTCGGCAGGAATAGACACAAAACAGACATTGTAAAGTGAGGCCAGAACACAGTGAAACTACAAAGGTTAGATGAATGATAAAAATATCCTTTAAAGTGGAATGCCATTGTTTATTATGGCAAGAAAAGGGGGTAATATCCATGATTGAATTGTAAAAATATTTTTACTAAGGTCATTTTTGTGCTTACTATTCTGGTATTGGATTAGCAAATCTCATGCCAGATTAGACATAATAATATATTGTGTTGCTCTATGTACTCTAGAAAGTGCATGAACATCTGTTATTTTTATTTGATCTTCATTACAACACTGTAAGGGAAAAAAATAAAGATAATTTTTCCCACTTTCAGTTATTCCCACTTTCTCTCGATTGGGAGGGAATTATCCACTGATGATCGTCCAGAAAGAGGAGTTGAGTCTCTAGCTCCTCATTCAGGCTCTTTCCACTGGGTTTTACTGAGTTTTCCACCCTGGTTAAGTGTACTCAAAATAAAAAATCATTTATGGAGAACTCTCCAAAACTTCCTTTTGTATACACAGTGCTTTGAAAATTGGATGAAATGCTTTGGATCTCTCTCCAGGGAAATGGTACCCACTCCTTTCACCACCACACTTTTATTTTTTTAAATCCTCATCTGAGAATATGTTGTTTCTTTTCATTGATTTTAGAGAAAGAGAGGAAGAGGGAGGGGGAGAGAGAGAGAGAAAACATTGATCAGTTGCCTTCCATACAAGCCCTGACTGAGCTCAAACCTGCAATCTAGGTATGTGCCCTGACCAGGAATCGAACTCAAAACCTTTTGGTGTATGGGATGAAGCTCCAACCAACTGAGCCACCTGGCCAGGGCACTGCCACACTCTTTTGGAAGCCAGATGACAGCAGGGATATCTCTGATTATTTATTTATTTAATTAGTTGCTTGTTTATTTAAAATGTATTGATTTTAGAAAGACAAAGGGGAGGTGGGAGAGAGAGAGAGAGAGAGAGAGAGAGAGAGAGAGAAATTGATTTGTTGTTCTACTTATTTATGCATTCATTGGTTGATTCTTGTATGTGCCCTGGCTGGGGATTGAACCCACAACCTTGGTGTATTGGGACAATACTCTAACCAACTGTGCTACCTGCTAGGGCTTCTGATATTTTAGATTATCAACATAAAGTCGTCTCCATCAATCTAGTGGCAGCAGGAATCCCTAATCTGGTGCTATAAAAGGAGAAAATTTAGTCAGGTGGAGAATTTGCAAACTGGGGAGACACAGCCTCTGATGGAAACCAAAAATACATTACACAGAGACAAAGGGGAGGCCCACTTACATAGAGAAAGTGCCCACCCTAGTCACTGATGGGTCCATTTCTGTGCAAATGAAGGATCCAATTTTGCACAGTCTGATTGGTTCAAATAACACTGTTTTGATTGGTCAGAATCACAAGTCCTAATTGGTCATTATGAAGCTTCTCTGATTAGTCAGTAAAGATGCAAATGAGACTATAGCTGCCCAACTCCTATTGGACAGGGCAAGTCTCAGCTCACTGGTCGAAACAGGATTCCAGGAACTCCTCTATAAGGTTCAGCTCAGATGGCAGGAATGAAGTGCAGGAGACTTGGCAGCTCAGTCTGTGACTTTTCCCTGAAGTTCATGAGAGTCACCCTGTAAATAAAAGCTGTTAGACTGATTATGAATTTGGGCCCAGTTAACCACAAGGAGACCTTTTTGGCAGGTCTATTCCTTTTCGGGGTCAACAAAATCTACATAGGATTTTCTTGAGCACTTTATTCACAGTGTGAAAAGTCAGTCCCATCTGAAGAGTATTGCTGATACCCGAGGGTTCTGTCTTTAAAGCATATGTCACTGTGTACTTTACAAGGTGCTTTTAGTTTATGGGTTTCATCACAATTCCACACATGTGGTCCCTGTACTGTATCATGTTGATTCAGATATGACATGTACTCCCTTCTCAAATGCCAGAAGATTCCCCCGCTCTCAGAAGGTGTGTATGTGTAGCAGACTTTATGGGAAATTTGAAGGGAATGAAGAAAGATCACACACCATGCAGTTCACCTAACTTCACGTGGAGCACCATGTTTCCTTGTTCTGAAGTGTCCTTTAGCCATTGCATATGAGACTCTTCCCTGCCTGCTCTGCCCCACGTGGTCCCCAGCCTCACAGCATCTCACTAGCTCCATGATTCCCCTCTTTCACCTTTCCTAATCACCCCCTAGTTCCTCAGTTGCCTCAAAATCTCAAGGTTCTTTTCACACAGTATAGTCCAGTGATGGCGAACCTATGACACGCGTGTCAGAGGTGACACGCGAACTCATTTTTTTGGTTCATTTTTCTTTGTTACATGGCATTTAAATATATAAAATAAATATCAAAAATATAAATCTTTGTTTTACTATGGTTGCAAATATCAAAAAATTTCTATATGTGACACGGCACCAGAGTTAAGTTAGGGTTTTTCAAAATGCTGACACGCCGAGCTCAAAAGGTTCGCCGTCACTGGTCTAATCCATATCTCTCCAGCTTCAGTTCCCAAACTCTGTCCCAAGCCTACCTTTCATTCTCAAACTCACACACCCAGATATTAAACAGATTGAAGGTTCCTTGTAGTTCATAACCTTCACCTTCCTTATAAAGCATTTGTGATGTTTGATGGCAATTTATTTCACAGTTATACCTGATTATAATTTTAGGAGTTTCAAGGATTCCCTAAAACTCAATCACCATCCTTACCAGATTTGGAACCCCATTTGGAAATAGCTTTGGGGGTTTCTTGTCTTTTAAGGAGTGGGTTTAGAACTTCCTTGGGGTTCATCTTTGCAGCAGAGTCGGAAATGAGTCTCGGGCTCTCTCATGACTTCTTTAGGGCTGCATCCAGGACGGGGCAGCTGGCGTAGAAGTGATATTCGGGCTGAGGAGCTCATCCCATTTACCTGCCCATCTAGAAACTGAGGGTGGTATTGAAGCTTCTGGGGAAAAAAGAAAAGAAATCAATTAGTCCAATAAAACCTACTTTGGTTCATGCTTATATTTGTGTGTGTGCGTGTGTGTGTGTGTGTGTGTGTGTGTGTTTAGAGAAAATGATATATGTACTATTAGGAAAAGTGAAGAAAATGATACAGGAACAGAAAATGGCATAAAATGGTATTTGAAAAGTGGATAGTGATTTTAGGAAAGGAATCTTTTAGATAATTTATTTCATTTAATTTAAATTTGAAACTATGTTATTCTAAGAGATGCATACTTCTTCCCAGAGATGCAACGTCCCTCGTTGGTGATGGTCTGTGATTTCAGAGCACTGCTGCTTGGATTCTACTTCTGTTTCCAGGGTATTCTGGCATGTATAGTTTTCTTACCTGTGATGGGCAGTACACAAGAATTTATCACATTTCTGACGGAAACTTTTTATTCAGTGCCATAAGATGATTTAGAAATATCATTGGTAAACACAAACATTAAGAAATTGGCAGAGGTGTGGAGTTAAGGGTAAACCAGAAATATTATATACCCACTGCAATTCTGAAGTTGTGTTGAAAATTGGACATTAGGCCCTGTCCAGGTTTCCCTCTAGCTTGGAGACCTTCTGTGGTTCCTGATGCCTTAACTCACTTTCTGATTGATCAGTCATAGGAAGGCTGGGAGGATGCTGTAGCAGAATGTTAAATCAGGTGCATTTTGTGTTTTCTGACCAATTTATTATTAGACTGGTCTTTCCAAGTTCTTTCTGCCTTCATAAAAAACCTCAGCCAAGGTCAAAGGGCACTTGATTTACTTTTTTATTTTAATCATTTTGGGTGCTGGAAACAAATTATATATAATTTTTTTTCTGGGGAGGAAGGGGTGTCTTAATATTTGATGATATATCAAATAAGTCTCTTTTAATAAAGAATTAGAAAATCTGCTTTTGACAGAGAATAATCCAGAGCAAAGACAGAAAATACAAATATGATGATATGCCACATATAAAAAATAATGATGTCAGAGAAAGAAAAACAGAAGAAACAATAAGTAATGGAAAAGAAAATCTAAAAGAGAGAAATCTAAAAAAAAAACTTCTTTTGAGGTGGGGAAAAGGATATTGGAAAAGTTGATTAACTTGAGAAATGAGAGAGCTTGAGGAAAAAGGAAAAATCAGAATTTCATGGGACATGACTCTTATTTCTAGATCAGTTTGGGCATTCTGAGAACCAGGGAACCTTTATATGCCAAGAATTATTGACAAGTTAGGCTTGAATGGATTCTTGAAGGAATTTGTGGAGATATATGATATACCCGCTGATAAAATGTTACTTCTGGTTCCATATTGCTCTATTCCTTAGATATAATTAAGGCTATATTAAGCCACATTCATAACAATTTTAGAGCCATAAAAATATTTTAGTCCAACCTATTTACTTTAAAAAACTAAGGAGATAAGGACCTGAGGTAACTTAACCAATAATGCACACTTAAAAAATACTTAACTTTTAATATATCCTTAGAAATTCTTTATATGTTTTAGAGAAAATATTGAATGTAAATTCTTATTTTCCCCTTTTATATAAAAGATAGACTATTGACTTCAACAACAAAAATAACACAATTTGAAAAAATGGGCAAAGGACTTCAATAGACATTTCACATGTAAAGATGTTCAACTAATCATTAGAGAAATGCAAATCAAAAACACAATAAAATACCCCTTACAAGTGTTGGTGACAATGTGGAAACAGAATACCCTGGAAACAGGGACTGGAACAGATATTTTATACTCATATTCATAGCAGAATTATATATAATAGCTAAAAGGTAGGAGCAATCCACGTATCTGTCAACAGATGAATGGATAAACAAAATATGGTACATACATATAAAGGAATAGTATTTAACCTTAAAAAGGAAGGAGATTCTGACATATACTACAAAATGGATGAATCTTGAAGACATTGTTCTAAGTAAAATAAGCCAGTCATAAAAGTCCATTTGTTCTCTGTGTATATATTCATATTCTTTTTGCTATGGACACTTTTTTATTTATAATATTTCATTAATTTGAAGAGGACTTCATGGAATAGAGAGATTGGCTTGTGATAGTCACGAGTAACAAATATTTTGTTTCAATTAGTTATACATGCTTTGATTTATCTTTTGATATTTTTCTCCAAGTAGCCTTTAAAAATGTAATAACATTTATTAAACAGAAATACCAATTAGAAAGGATATATGCACCCCTATGTTCATAGCAGCACAATTTACAATAACTAAGATTTGGAAACAGCCTAAGTGCCCATCAGCAGATGAGTGGATTAGAAAACTGTGGTACATCTACACAATGGAATACTATTCTGCTGTAAAAAGAAGGAACTCTTACCATTTGCAACAATTGGGTGGAACTGGAGAGCACTATGCTAAGTGAAATAAGCCAGACAGAGAAAGATAAGTATCACATGATCTCACTCATTTGTGGAATACAATGAACAACATAAACTAATGAACAAAAACAGAACCAGAGTAATAGGAGCATGGAATAAACTGTCCAAGCTATGAGGGAAGGTGGGGGGTGAGTGGGTAAGACATCAACCAAAGGACTTGTATGCATGTATATGAGCATAACCAATGGACAAAGATAGGAGAAGGGGAAGAGGGAATGTACTGGGGGTTGGGGGCGGCCGGGGAGAGGTCAATGGGGGAAAAAGGAGACTCATGTAATGCATTAAACAATAAAGAACTTAAATTAAAAAAATATATATTCTTACACCCTTAAAATGTAATAACATTTATTAATCTTTTTATGGCTTCTAGATTTTAAGTGACATAATTTTCTCACTTTAAAACTTTAAAGGGAGTGTCCCAAGTTTTCTTCCAGTATTTCTATGGGCCTCAATTTTTCCTTAAATCTTTTAACTATGTGGAATGTATCTTAGTTTGAGACATGGTATAATATGGTGTGAAGAAAATATCCAATTTGTCCTAACTGATATTGCTCAGTGGTTAGAGCATTGAGCATTGACCCATGAAGGGTCATGGGTTTGATTCCCAGTTAAGCGCATGTACCTGGGTTGCAGGTTTGATCCCTGGCTTCCAGCCCGGTCGAGGCATGTGAAGGAAGCAGCCAATCAATGTATCTCTCTCACATCGATGTTTTTCTCTCTTTCTCCCCTCTCTTTCTCTCTCTCTCCCTCCCTTGCACTCTCTCTAAAAAAAGAAAAAAAATCAATGGGAAAATATCCTTGGGTGAGGATTAACCAAAAAAAGAGAAAATATCCAAATTAATTTTTTTTCAATATAACTGTCCAGTTATCCTAATGCTACTTATTGAACATCTGTTTTTCTCCTCCCTTTCTAGTTGGGAGTACCACTTTTAAAATGGAATTTATCTTATCTCTCTATTATCCTTTATTCATTTTTCTTTTTACTCATGTTCTAGACCCACAGTTTTAATTATTGACTTTAAAATATGTTGAATATCTGGCTTTGCTTATTCTTCTTTTTCATAGTTATCTAGCTATTACTGCTTGTTTATTTTTCCATATTAACTTTAGGATCAACTTATCTACTAAAAAAGCCCATTTGTTATTTTTATCCTGATTGTTTTACATTTATGTATGCAGATTTATGTATTGAGGTTGTTAACTTTATGAATTAGTTATTTAAAAAATTGATATTTTTTAGGGTGTAAAATCATGTTGTTTCTGTCTCTATTTGTGACCATTAGTAGTAGTCTTTTTAAATGTTCTAAATAGATCTTGCACATTTCTTGTTAAATTTATGTCTAGATATTTTATATTTTTGTTGTTTTGTTGTTGTAAATAGAATCCTCCCTTCCATCACATATTTCTAACTGGTTGTTTTTTATTCAAGAAAGTAAATAATTCCCAAAAATTAATACTGTATTCTGCTATGGCCATAAAATTACTTATATTTTTCAGTAGTTTTTCAGTAGACTTTCTTGTACAGTATACAATTATATTATTCATAAATAGTGATGGTTTTTACCTCCTTTCTAAAATTTTTGCCATGGGTTTCTTTCTCTAGCTTATTACATTGAATTGTGCTTCTAGAATAGTGTTAAATAATAGTGGTAATAAATGCAAATTTTATTTTGTTTTGGCCCTTTGTGGCAATATTTCCAATATTTTCCCATTAACTATGATGCTGGCTTTTGGGTTTCAATCAATGCCTTCAGATTATGATTTTAGACTTTGAACATCTAGGTTCAGATTTTATTTTTCTCTACCACTAACTGAGAAACATTAGGTAAATTGTCTAACTTTTTAAAATTTATTCCTATATTTATAAAATGAGGAAAAGAAAAATCCATGCCTCACAGAACTGTTGATAATGATTATGAAATCACCTGATGAGCTGTGCTCTATAAATGTCTCTTGTTATTCCTGTTTCCTCCAGGACAGAACGCTTTCCTACAGAACTCTCTTAAAGATTGGAAAATGGATTTCCCTTTGTGGCTCTGAGCCGTTTTGTAATTCCATTCACAATACAGTTTCTATATATATTCCAAGGTTGGAAAGAAAAAATGCTTTTTGAATGATGAGCAAATTCCTTTGCTGACATTTAATCAAAACGTGTTCCAAACCTGGAGCTTTCTGGAATGCTAAAAAAAAATATTGGTCACCTTCTTGTAAAAAAGTGAAATAAAAAATGTTTATGTGCCTCAGCACTTCCTGACTGAGCTAGAAGTGAGTGCACTGAAGTGGTGTTATTTTGTGGTGTTTCAATTCTGGGGAAAATGAAACCAGAAAACATAGGAAAATTTTCAAGATTTTTGCTTGTGAAAGCTTTTTTTCCTCCCTCCTCCCCCACTTTGGTAGCATTGCAAGGGCCACATAAGTTTGACTCAACTGCAGATCTTCTGCAAATGAATTCCGTTCCGTGAGCTGCAACTAATGTTTTCTTCTGTGTTAAGTTCTGTTTTAGAAAATGAACTGTGTGTCTGCAGATACCAGTGGCTGTGCTCACTTTCTTAGACATAACACGCCTCCTGACGGCCTTGCTGGGGCTTCCATACTAGTTCCTGCGCAGAGTTCTGTCTTGGGCCATCCTGCTGTGACTTAAATGGCCTGCCTTTTCCTTTGTGAGAAGCCACCCCCACATAGCTCCACTTCTAAAAGGGTTTATGCTACTTGAAGTTTGAAATATCAACCGCCCCCTCCCTCCATGATTGAAAAGGAAAATGTGTGGTCATTATATGCCCAGTGTTTTCCGACACCACTGACCCTCCTCTTCCGGACGCTGACTTGGGTCTCGGGGTTAAGCTGTGGAAGTTGTTTTGGAGCAGCAGCCTTCTGCACTTGCCCTGCTGTTACATCAGTGGCTCTGGAGATGCCTCTGGCTTCATCATGAGGCTGGGCTTCAGGAGAAATGGCTAAAACTCATTTCCCTGGATTCATTTCTCTACACATTGAATTTGAGGAAGCCTCCCTTTCTAGGAAGATTGTGGATGCAGCTTTGCATTAACAGCTAGTGAGGCCTTAATGTCTTCTTTCACAGAGACTGATCTGAGGAGGCCACTCTATCTCCGGCAAGTGTTATGAATTTATTTTCTGACCTTAAAGGCACCACACCTTGGAAAACATACTCCTTTTATTTATATATCAACTCATCTTTTGTGAATCTCAAAGCAAAAGCATAATGAAAAAACAATGGGGGAATGTGCCAGAGATACCTCGAAAGATTCAGTTCTTTCTAAGGAAAAGCTCTTGGAAACCTTTGTTTATTAGACCCAAGTGGCAGTTGTTCCAACAATAGCAGTACCATCGTTTACACTCCTCCACTTTACAGAGCGCTTGTCAAAGCAAATTTAGTAAGTTGGAATAAAAGCCAAAATAGGAGACATTAAATGAATCAGTCAAAAACTAACCCTCTACAGACATAGCCTGAATGGCTAGCAGTGGTTCTCAACCTTCCTAATGCCACGACCCTTTAATATAGTTCCTCATGTTGTGGTGACTCCCAATTTCATTGTTACAAATTGAACATAATTAAAGCATAGTGATTAATCACAAAACAATATGTAATTATATATGTGTTTTCTGTGGTCTTAGGCGACCCCTGTGAAAGGGTCGTTCGACCCCCAAAGGGGTCGCGACCCACAGGTTGAGAACCGCTGGGCTAGAGGAAGCATGCCCAGAGAACATTCAGGGCTCCCTGAACACACCCATTCCAAGCGAAGGGCTCCATCCCTGTTAATTCAAAAATAAAACAGGAGCCAGGGAACAAAATGTATTCCTCTCCGTGGTGAAGGGGGACTCTTCATAACTGTAGAAATTAAAATGAGCAAGCTAGAAATGACAGTAAGTGTTCAACTTATCATTTTTCCCACCAGGTAAACTTCAGAGGACAAAGAGCATTCCCCTCTTGTTCAGGACTGCATAACCAGTTGTTAGCAAAGTGCAGTCAAGATCTGTTGAATGACTGGTTCATTGATTGATCTCTGGGAATATAAAAATACTTCCACCTTTGAAGCAATCTTAGTTTGGAGAGGAAAGTATGTATATCTTTTGTTATGTAAATATAACATCAAGCAAAGTAAATATGATGGGCCGGAACCCATTCTTGGGTAATTGGGAACAGACTCTGCCATGCAAATGGTTTACATTACTCCAAAAGCAAAATTTTGCATTTAATGTAAGATATAGTGGTAAAATATTGAGCTTTTGCTTTCTACTGATAGTGTAAACATTACTCCAAGATATAGTCTCTGGAGATAATTTAGGGTAACTCCTATTTTTATATGCATGTTCTGTTCTGGAGACGTGTGGCAAAAATTGACGGCAAGTTATTTTCTTTTAGTGACAGTTTGTTTACAGAAATTCCTTGAAATCTTGATGGTTATTGAAAAGACTGAAATAAATGTTCCCCGAAACTGCCTGTTGCTGAGCTACTCCACACCTTCCAAAGTAGTACCATACTTTGTTAGTAAATCACCTAAAATCTATAAAGGTCATGGAGGCTGCTCCCTCTGTTAAATGAAATATTTATGTTTCAACTCCAAAAACATATTGTGGATCATTTTGGTGTTTTAAGTTAAGGGTACAGAGTAAATTATTCCAAAATTATGGAGGCCAAATGTCATTTTCTCCAAAAGTTTGTGTAATATCTATTTATCTGTGGGCAGATGACTGTTCAGTATAATCAGAGGCAGACTTTGTCAAGTTAAGTCTAAGTAAACACAGCTGAACATAAGCAAGTTGGACTACAAGGTTTTCTTGAGCTTTGCCAACAGCATATGACCTTGGAGGATGCTGCTTTTTTTTACTATAATCTGCTTTCAACGGAAAAAAGAATTCTTCTTGTTTCACATTAACAAGTGATGATTAGAAGCTTGTTATGTTCTAGTTTTTAGAGGCAAGACAAATGAACATCATGCACGCACCCAGCAATAAGCCACCTTCCTGAGGGAAGCGCCCCCTGCCAGGGAGCTGAATATAAACTTCGAGTGTGGAAGTCAGTTAAAGGGAGTTTCTTTCTAAAAGAAAACAGGTTTTGTTTGCTTCCTTATATGAATTTTTTGTCTCTGTGCCATTTCAACAGATTGAAATGATGGTTTCGAATGCCACTAGAAAATGAACTTTATTGATTTATCCATTTGTTAGGCAGCATCTGTCCTCAATCGGAAACTTTGTGTTGTCATTAACTTTCCGTTTTCAATAGGAATTCTCATTAACTGCTTTATGCTTTCCACAAATCTTTTCTTCTTTTTAAAAAGTACATGTTTCTTTTCAGTCACCTAATGCTGTCTTCTTTTGACGTGGTATGGAATCCAATATTTAAAAATGTTAAGGTCACTTCGTGGCTCAAATGAAGGATCTATTAAATATTTAAAGAGGTGGACTTTAAGTGAGAACTTAGGTAAAAGATGGATTAGTCGAGATTTGCCTTGAAACTGCTGGCTTTTCAATATTGTCTGACTGGCTAGCAGCCAGATCCTCCAATGTTTCCCTTTTCTCACTTAAGGAAACAATTTCTTTTCCCTTCCCCCTTCGGGGGTACATTTTCTTCTGAGAGGAAATGCAGAAAGTATTAAGGGTGTGTGACTAATAAGATTTTTTAAATAATTCATCTTTCAAGACTTTGGTATTTTACACTTTTATTTTTTTAAATCACATGTTGAATAACATTACCTAAGAATATGTGACAATTTTAGATCTATGTGCTAAAATAATCTGTAGTTAGATTTGTTAAGACTCTTTCTTATTTATGTATTTATTTGTATACCTTCTTTTCCCTATATGCTCATGTGTTTCCATGTTAAAATAAATGCTTTGAGGAGAAAATACAAAATCATTTCTAAATATATTGCTAAGTAATCTGGCAGTGAAGCTTCCTCTTTTCTGTTAAGGGCGGCATCACACCTCTCTAAGAATGTCAGCATCCACTCAAATCAAACCCATGATGACCTACTCCTCCAAAGTAGAAGTTGCTCTTCCTCCTTTCTCCCTTAACTCAGAGAATGCTGTTTCCATCCACCCAATCATCCAAGGCAGAAATCCGAGAGATATCACTGACTCCTGCCTCCCTCTTCCAAACCCCATCTAGTCATTCAGCAAGTCTGCCCCCTCCGTCTCTCTCAAAGCTTGTCTTCCCATCCTTCCCACTGCTACTTCCTTAACCCCCGAGACTCCTCACTCTGTCTTTGGTTCCTGCCATGATTCTACCTAGCTCCTCCAATCCAGTCTTTCACTAAGGCTAGAGGGATCTTTCTGAAATCCAAACCAGATCAGATCACTGTTAAACATCCTTTAGGCATTCCCCATACCTTTCAGGATAGAGTTCATATTCTTTCTCTTAGCACCCAAAACCATTAACCCCTCAATGCCTGGCTCTGCTCATCTCTCTTGGTTCATTTCCCAATGACTCCTTTATACACCTCATTCATTTCAGCTTCACCAAAAAGAATTCCCAGAGGAGTGGTGCAGTGGCGTGACATTGGCTTTCATACAGCTATTCCCTTTCCTTTGAATGCTTTTCCCATCCTCACCTCAGTGACTCCTGCTCATCTTTACCTCAGGCCTATGCTTTCCCATCTTTTCCAGGTCTAGACATCCAGATAATGGTAAGGTGGTTGGGCACTCTGGCAGGAATGGAGCCGGCTGCTTGCTGCTGGAAGCAATTTCCCAGGGTCTCTTCTCTGTGCCCCAAGCATATATGATCTCTTCTCTCCTTTGGAGCTCCTTTCAGGACACCCCCTGTCCCCCCCCCCCCGCTCCACTGCCATTGCTCCCTTTCCGTATGCTCCACAGCACTTACCACAATGAGCTGTTGTCATCTATTTACCAAACTGTGAGTTGCTTGGTGAGAAATCCATTTGTAATTTGTATTTCTAGTGCCTATCACAGTGCCTACCATATAGCATGTATTCAATAAATGTTTGTGCTATGAACCCATGAACCTGTGAATAAGTCAATGAAGACAACATGAAACAGAACAAATTATATTCCACTTTAAGTTAGGAGATCTGGCTTCTAGTACTAGCCCTATTGTTTACTGACAGTTTAGCTTTGGACTTGTCAGTCTGCTTTTCTGAGTCTCAATTTTCACATTATAAAGTGGAGAAATGATATAAGTGTGCATAAAAAGGAAGTGAGATTAATTGCACATTTATAATTTGCAATATGCTCCATAAATATTATCATTTCCATGAATTAAGTTGACCTGGTCCTTAACTATGCTGTGTACAAAGTAGTTTTCCATTTGACACTTACAAAAAGATAATTTGATTTTTCACTTGGATAAGCTCAGATTCACTGCAATGTATTTGCCCATTCTCTATCAAAGTACCAGGCATCCAAAGATAGCAAAAACTACTCCAAAGGAAATTGAGTATTCCTCCCATTCTGCTATGCAGTGGGGGAAATCTTTAATAATTGTCAGTCTTTTTGTAAGATATCAGGATTTGAAATAATCTATATATTCTTGCTTCAGTCAATCTAAGTACAGTTGTTTACAAAGCAGTGATACAATTAAGGTCTTTTAAGTAATGTATGTTCTAAGTAGTTATTTACTCCTTATGAAAAGTAAGTATACCAGTTAGACTTTTATAGAAAATTCTTAATAACAAGGATTATTTGACCCAGTGATCCCACTTCTAGGAATATATGCTAAGAAACCCAAAACACCAATCAGAAAGAATATAGGCACCCCCTATATCCTTACCAGTGCAATTTACAATAGCTAAGATTTGGAAACAGCCCAAGTGCCCATCAGCAGATGAGTGGATAAAAAAGCTGTGGTACATCTACACAATGGAATACTATGTGGCAGTAAAAAAGAAAGAACTCTTACCACTTTCAACAGCATGGATGAACTTAGAGAGTATTATGCTAAGTGAAATAAAGCCATCAGAGAAAGATAAGTATCACATGATCTCACTCATATGTGGAATCTAATGCACAAAATAAACTGATGAACAAAATAGATCCAGAGACATCGAAGCATGGAACAGACTGATGAATCTCAGTGGGAAGGCGGGGTTGGGTTGGTGGTGGGAAAAGATTAACCAAAGGACTTATATGCACAGCCCATGGCCACAGACAATAGTGTGATGAAGGCCCGGGAGGGGCTGGGGCAGGGTTGAGGGAGTCAGTGGAGAAAAAAACAAATGATGTGTGTAATACTTTCAACAATAAAGATAAATTTTTACAAAAATAACAAGGATTAGAGAAGTAGCTTTTAAGCATTGGGAATTTCCAAAGCTGCTCCCCTAGATTTAAATGATATATTCTATCTTGAGAAAGGATCTTCACATTTAAAACTTTCTCCAAGCAATTAAGAGAAAACACTCTAACATCTATATGACTGCATAGGTAACATGTGTAAACCTCTAGTCCAATAACTGTTATATGGGCCAACTCCAAAAATGAACAGCAGAAGATCAGTTGCTGGAATTTGCCTTGGTAAGCTCATTCTCACTCTCAGAGCAGATTCCACCCTAATGTTTTGCATGTTATGGCTGCTAAGCAATTTAAGTGACCTTCTCCAAGCCATTGTAAACTAATGCCTCCATAATATGCAGTCTTGCTCTTTTGAGAATTTCTCACACCAGAGCACCATAGACATAACATAGCTGACCTTGACCTAAGTGACCTTCTCCAAGCCATTGTAAACTAATGCCTCCTTAATATGCAGTCTTGCTCTTTGAGAATTTCTCACACCAGAGCACCATAGACAACATAGCTGACCTTGACCCAGCTTAGACAATTCAAATACAAAAACCATTTTGAATTGTTGTGTTACCTGTTATCTGTTCCATTCCAAGGTTCAGCATTCATCAAAGTTTGCTGCCACTACAAAAATAGTATATGCAATTCTGGAATAATCAGAGTTGCTATTTATTTACTATTACTGGATGCCTGTTGTTTTACAGTGACTATTACTAATTTTTACAGCAGTACTTATTGTACAGTATTTTTGTACTTTACAGATGAGAGAGAGAGAGAGAGGCTCAGAGAGATTAAGTAATTTGTCACAAATCCCATGCTAATAAGCAATAGAACTGAAATTCAGACCTCAAACTCTGGTTCCAAATCTGTCCTCTTTCCAGTGCACCTGACTCTTGGAGGACTCTAGAGCAGTGGTTCTCAACCTTGGCTGCACATTAGAATCACCTGGGAATTTTTTTAAAATCCTGATTTCTGGGCCTTATTCTCCGGAAATCAGGATTTTAAAAAGATTCCCAGGTGATTCTAATGTGCAGCCATGGTTGAGAACCACTGCTCTAGTGTGATGAAGTTAGCCCACCCTTCACAGTTAGAGCTGATTCATAGTAAACAGGTGCAATCAATTTCTCAATTCAAGAGAAACCAAAATAGCAGCTGTAGGAATTTGAGCCATTAATTGGTTCTTCTCTCTCTGTCTTAACTACTGAAGTTATCATGAAATTCTATTTGAATAATTCTTCAATTAATCATAAATTCTGACTCCTGTTTCTAAAGCAACCTTTGAGTAGATGCTTCCAACTCTCTGTTACTTTCTGCTTTTCTTAGCCCTGCCAATTATTTTTATTATGAATAGTCATTTAAATAATTAACAAATGTATTTTCACACGTTCACCTTCATTATCACTCATCTTTTATTTCTTTATTCTCCCTCTAGGGGCCCAGTGCACAAATCTGTGCACCTTGAATGGAACTGTGGGCCGCAAAGCTGCGGTAGGCACAGAGGCAGGTCTCAGCCCATCCTTCAAGCCCCCTCCCGGTCCCTCCCGCTGCGGTCCCTGATCCCCTGTCTGTCTGCAGCCCTGTGCCTGCCACCACAGATCTCACACACTGACAGCGCCGGCCCCGCTCACATCTGCTGAAGGCACGGATCAATTGGGGCTGGCGCCAGCAGGGGGTGCAAGTGGGGCCCGCGCCGTCAGTGGGTGCCAGCAGCAGTTGCTGCCCCAATTGCCCCTCAGGAGCAGGGGGAGGTGGAGAAGCCCTCAGGGGCGATCAGGGCAGGCAGCCATCACTCACACTCACTGATGGCGCCGAGCAATTGGGACCGGCACCAGGCACCGGCAGTGGGTGCGAGTGGTGGCTCCGGTGCAAGCTGCAGGTGTGAGTGGGGCTGGCGCTGGCAGTGGGTGCAAGTGGGGTCATCACCAGCAGCAGGTGCCAATGCCGGGCAGCACCATGGCACATGGGAGCAAAGAATTTTTAGTAACCACCAGAGGCTAGTCCCAATGACAGCAATCGATGCCCTGCCTTGGTCTGGTGCCCACACTCACCTGCTCCACCATCCTGCCGCAGCCAACACCCACCATGTTCCACGCACGCCCCCTGGTGGTCAGTGCACATCATAGCGACCGGTTGTTTGGGTCAGTTGTTCCCCCTGGTGGTCAGTGCACATGATAGCGACCAGTTGTTTGGGTCGGTTGTTCCGCCGTTTGGTCTATTTGCCTATTAGCCTTTTATTATATAGGATGAGCTCATATAAGTAGCACACATACAGATTCCTCGCTTCTTTCACTTTGAAGATATTTTTCTACATCATCTTGTCCAAGTAAGAGTCTATATATTACATTTTCTAATAAACTCTATTATAGGATGACTTTTATAAACCTGTTTAAGTAAGCTGAAAATCAGCTAGATGATGTAGAGTTTGGAACAGAAAAGAAATACTTTTTCTAAAAAACCTTCCTGACCAACTCCACCTTCCCACCTCCTATTCTTGTCTTGTGCTGAGGCTGTGTAATTGAATGCTGCCCTGAGACCTGAGACAATGGCTTACTTCTTCACATGTGTTTGGTAATGTCTTGTACTAGGCAACCATTGTGGGTGGCCTTGGAAATATGGTTTCTCCTCCCATGATAGGAGGATGGTTTCTCCTCCTTGGGTTCCCTTGGCCTTGGACCCATGAGCAAATGGTATGCATAATAGAGAGTGGGCACTCATGCTAGACATGAACTGGGTATGTGTCTAACTGGATAGACATCTGAAATAATAGAGGGCATTGTGACCAATGGTGCTGTGGTGTATTTCTAGCTTGAGGGACCCTCACATCTCTTGGTTTCTTGTGAGAAACTATTCTGCCCATCAATCTATGACTGAGCTATACCAACCCCTCTTGCTTCCATCCACCTTCTGAGTGCGAAAAAGTGACCAGAACTACCTCGTCCTATTAGGGGTAAGAGAAGGCTATGCGCCTATAAGAGTAGGGGAATCTTGCAAGGGATGTATGATTTTTCTGGCTGTTATCCACCCCCCATGCCCAAAAAAGAGAAAAAAAGGCAACTTTTTTGTGCTTCCATGATGAAAATACATATGTAGTTTGTTTACTCTTGCCCATGATAGCCAGGCTCTTGTGTACAAAACTTTGATTCAAGGCAATAACTACTACCCTCTTCTGTTATTCATTCACCATCTATTTCTGGGTGTCTGGAGAGAATTTGGAATTGGAGGATTTGATTTTTAAATCACTTTCCAGTATGTATAGTATATCCCATCACCAAATATGTTGATAAGTGGATCTGGTTTGTTCTGGAACTGTAATTTTTTCTTTTTTCTTCTCTTTTATTTTTTTGCACAGCTTACTACCTCTCTACTCCTTTTGTTTATTTTTAATTGGTTTGTATTATTGATTGTTAAAATATTACATTTCTCTCTGAAGTCATCAATAAGTAAGGAATAGGGTAGAAAATATAAGAACTAGCAGAGGATTGCATTTAGTAAAAAGAAATAATTATTAGGTTCATTGTCCCTTTCTCTAAATCAATAATTTTTAATAACAAAACCAAATATTTTTATTTTAAGGTATCTTATTTACTTATAAAAACATGACATTTATATGACAATATGTATGGCAGCTGTTTGGCAGTTAAATATAGTTAAGTCATGTGAACATGCCACTCTTTTGTGTTTAAATGTCCATGAAATAACTTTGCAAGAACTTTTCTATATATTATTCTTGTTCTTTTTGATAGTCATTGAGCTCTGGCTTTTTTGTTTTGTCTAAGATTATAAGGGTGCCTGCTCTCTTTTTATAATTTCTCTGATTCATGTTTAAGTACTACATTTTTAATATCTTGTGATGCCTACAAAAATACCCCTCCTGAATATTACATTTCTAAGGTTGTGGCTGTGGAGCCTTATTATTTTAGACTCACAATATCTAGTTTGGTGGCCACTACAGCAGTGGTCCCAGCACAGGATGACTCCACATGCTTCAGGGAGAGAACCGGCTCAGCTCACTTGCAGAGACACCCAACCAAGAGTCATTTTCAGTTCTCAGTCTGTCCCTAGATCGTTGGGTGGTTTCGAGATGACTACCATTGGCATTTTGGTTCTCTACAGCCACTTAGTCCCAGATGGTTTGACATTCCACTGTTGTTCAAAAGCAAAGCCTCCAGCAGGCCTAGACAGGACCCTCTCGATCCTCCATGGCAACTAGATTCATTATCATGACCAGTGCGCTCTGTTTTAGCAATTCTGGTATTGGTGGTGGCCAAACTGTTTGCATTGTGGTTCTCTTTCTTACAACCCCTTATCCCTGTTCCTCTTTAGAGATCATATAGCTCCATCTACCTCTCAGGGCTGCTGTAAAAATAACAGGTTAAAACTAACCAAAAACTGTTTGTAAAACCTAATCACTCTGTTGATGCACAATAAAACAATGCTCTGTTCTTTCTGAGGCAGGCCTGAGTAAAATATTCTACTGAGGGCAGCAGAAACAAAGTTTACTTTAGTTTATAAAAGCTTATTATGCTACCCTGGAAAAAAACTTCTGTGAGGTTGAATAATTCGTTTTTGATAACTCTGTGTGGATTAATATTTGTCACCCTATTTTCCCAAAGGAAAGATTAAAAGAAAATACAAGACTTACAAAAATAAAAGGCCCCACAATTACAGCAATATAGAGCTGGGCCAACGTGTTTATTTTCAAAACAGAAAACAGATCTTATAACAGTATATTATTATCGTAGCTGTTCCAATTAGAAGAAGGAGGGTGATTTGATTATTCTGAAGAAGCCTGTAATATGTCACAATGAAAATTTTGGGTTCTTTTATTCTCAACTTTGTCTTTGTAATGACTGTCTCCAAATTATATGTCATAGCATAGGAAAAATGATAATAACTGGGGAAAATAATGGGAGTAAAGTGAAGTATTTTATTTAAAAAATGTGTTTTTAGTGATATTATATTCATGTTTAAGCAAAAATAGATAATAAAAAGTATTTTTGAAGCTACAATCTGAACAATATTTCCTTATAAAAATGATATATCTGCTATTCACATGAAGGGAAAATCAAATTTTTCTCCATTAAATACAGACCTAAGACTGTTACTTGACGCTTGTTGGAATACGAGGAATCCATAATGTGTTTTTTAAGTAGCAAAGAAATGCTGTCGGTGCTGCTACCCTGGAGTGAACCCCCAGGACCACCAGCTTTCTGTAACTCTTTACTGAAAGCAGTCCCCTTCTATGCTCCACAATAGTTCTGCTCACGGGTGGCCCCTCTTTCATCTACACAGAACACTGGGGAGCTTGCTCCTCACGTGTCTGTGACCTACATAATCACGTTCTCAGAGATGGGACAGCAGCCTGCCCTTTTGAGACATTGCCCTGTATATTTTTTTCTCTTTTCTACAGCATCCTAAGATGGGTTAGAGACTAGGTGTGTTAGTAGAAACCTGTGTGGAGGGCTTAGCACCTCCATGGGACTTGGAGTGGCCCCATGACTACTAGTAATCACTTTGAAGAAGAATGAATGAACGTCACTTCTTCACTTGAGGAATTGTAGCACCATAGCCCTTACTTACTATGGACCATGCACAATACCAAGAACTTGACACTTAATATAAAGTTGATCCTTGAATAACATTGTTTCGTTCAATGTTGTTTTCTTATAACACTGATGAGAAAAAAATCAATTCTGTCTGGGCCACCGTCTGTGTGGAGTTGGCATGTTCTCCACGTGTCTGCGTAGGTTTTCTCCGGGTACTCTAGTTTCCTCCCTTGTCCCAAAGATGTGCGTGTGAGGTTAGTTGGCACGTCTCCATTGTCCCTGTCTCTATGAATGTGGATGTGGAGGTGTTGGGGGGTGTGAGTGCACCCTTTGATGGTCAGGTCCCACCTTGTACCTTGAGCTACCAGGACAGCTCTGACCACCCAAAATTCTGAACCTGAATAAGCAGGTTGGACAAGAATTCTCTTACTTGTTTTTATTCATCTTATTTATTTATTTAATTTATTTTGGTCTGGACAAAATATTTAATATTAAAACCAGTTTAAGTTTGATTAATGTCTTTTAGAGGTATTGCCATAAAGTATATATTGTTACCTAGATTTACAAAGAGTTTATGATATAATCTTTTGGTTAAGTATATTTGACAACCTTCCCAAAGTTTAAATTTTTATCTGAGAAATGACTTTTTAAAAAAAATATTTATTGTTGAGAATATTACAGATGCCCCTTTTTTGCCCCCCTATTGTCCCCTCTCCACCCAGTTTCTGCCTTGCCCCGCCCCAGGCCTTTACCACACTACAGTCTGTGTCCATAATTAAGATCTTTGGTTAATCTCTTTCTGCCCCCTTTCCCTGTTTCCCTCTGAGATTTGTCAGTCTGTTCCATGTTTCCATGCCTCTGTTAGGTTGAATATTTTATTCACAAGTTTATTTTGTTCATTAGATTTCTTGTTCATTTACTTTGACTTTTAGATTCAATTGTTGATAGATATGTATGTATTGCCATTTTATTGGTCAGATCCTTCTTCTTCTTCTTCTTCTTCTTCTTCTTCTTCTTCTTCTTCTTCTTCTTCTTCTTCTTCTTCTTCTTCTTCTTCTTCTTCTTCTTCTTCTTCTTCTTCTTCTTCTTCTTCTTCTTCTTCTTCTTCTTCTTCTTCTTCTTCTTCTTCTTCTTCTGCTTCTGCTTCTTCTGCTTCTGCTTCTTCTGCTTCTGCTTCTGCTTCTGCTTCTTCTTCTTCTTCTTCTCCCTCTTCTTAAAGAATACCCTTCACCATTTCATATAATACTGGTTTGGTGATGATGAACTCCTTTAGCTTTTTCTTGTCTGTGAATCTCTTTATCTGACTTCAATTCTAAATGATAGCTTTGCTGGGTAGAGTAATCTTGGTTGTAGGTCCTTGCTATTTATTTGAATATTTTTTGCCACTCCCTTCTGGAATGCATAGTTTCTGTTGAGAAGTCAACTGACAGTCCTATGGACACTCCCTTGTAGATAACTAACTTCTTTCCTCTTGCTGTTTTTAAGATTCTTTCTTTGTCTTTTTTTTTTAATTTTATTTATTAAATTGATTGGGGTGACATTGGTCAACATGAACACGTGGATTTCCATGTTTCAAAGACTTGTATATTGCACCATGTGCCCACCACCCAAAGTTAAATCTTTTCCTGTCACCCTCGTCCCTCTGGCAACCATCACTCTGCTGTTTGTGTTCATAAGTTTCAGTATTATATCCCACATATACCAGTAAGTGAAATTATATGGTTCTTAGCTTTTCCTGACTGACTTATTTCACTTATTTCTATTTCATCCTTTCTTATGGCTGAGTAGTATTCCATTGTGTATATTTACCACAACTTCTTTATCCAGTCCTCTATTGTAGGACACTTTGGTTGTTTGCATGTCTTGGCCACTGTGAATAATCCTGCAATGAACATAGGGTGCATATATCTTTGCAAATACATGATTTCAAGATTTTTTAGTATATACTCAGGAGTGGAGTTGCTAGGTCATATGGTAGCTCTATTCTTAATTTTTTTAGGAATTGCCAGACTGCTATCCATAGTGGTTTTACCAGTCTACATTCCCACCAGCAGTGAATGAGGGTTCCCTTTTTTCCACAACCTCTCCAGCACTTGTTATTGCTTGTCTTGTTGATAACGGCCACTCTAACAGGTGTGAGGTGGTATCCCATTGTAGCTTTGATTCGCATTTCCCTATCAGTGGTCGGCAAACTCATTAGTCAACAGAGCCAAATATCAACAGTACAACAATTGAAATTTCTTTTGAGAGCCAAATTTTTTAAACTTAAACTATATAGGTAGGTACATTGTTATTAACTTAATTAGGGTACTCCTAAGGCTTAGGAAGAGCCTCACTCAAGGGGCCAAAGAGCCGCATGTGGCTCCCGAGCCGCAGTTTGCCGACCACGGCGAGAACATCTTTTCATATATCTATTGGCTATTTGTATGTCTTCTTGGGAGAGGTGTATTTTCAGGTCCTCTGCCCATTTTTTTTTTTTGGATACTTTGTTTGGTGTTGAGTTTTATGAGTTCTTTATATATTTTGGAAATTAAACCTTTGTTGGAGCTACTGTGTGCAAATATCATCTCCCATCTGGTTAGCTGCCTGTTTGTTTTGTTGTCCATTTCTTTTGCTCTACAGAAGCTTTTTAGTTTGATATAGTCCCATTCCTTTATTTTTGCCTTTACCTCCCTTGCTTTCACAGTCAAGTCCATAAAATGTTCTCTACGACCCAGGTCTATAAGTTTGCTACCTATATTATCTTCAGTGTAACTTATTGTTTCCGGTCTTATGTTTAGGTCTTTGATGATTTTGAATTAATTTTTATACATGGGGACAAACTGCAATCCAGTGTCATTCCTTTGCATGTGGCTTTCCAGTTTCCCCAGCACCATTTATTGAAGAGACTATCTTTACTCCAATGTGCATTTCTGGCTCCTTTGTCAAAAATTATCTGTCCATATACATGTGGTTTTATAGCTGCGCTCTCTATTCTGTCCCACTGATCTGTGTGTCTGTTTCTCTGCCAATACCATGCTGTTTTGATTATCGTAGCTCTGTAGTATAATTTGAAGTCAGAAAGCATGATGCCTCCAACTTTGTTCTTTTCTTTTTGTTTTTTTTTTGTTTTTTGTTTTTTCAGGATTGCTTTGGCTATTCAGGGTCTTTTGTGGTTCTGTACAAATCTGATGACTTTTTGTTCTATTTGTTTAAAAAATGACATTGGGATTTTGATGGGGAATGCATTAAATCTGTATATTGCTTTGAGTAATATGGCCATTTTAACTATGCTGATTCTTCCAATCCATGAACACGGGGATATTTTTTCATTTTGTTGTGTCTTTTTCAATCTGTTTTAATAATGCTTTGTAATTTTCAGTATATAGGTCTTTCTTTTTTAATTTTATTCCTAGGTATTTTATTCTTTTGGTTGCTATTACAAAAGGAATTGTTTTTTCCATTTCTTTTTCTGAAGTGTTGCTGTTAGTATACAGGAAGGCAATGGATTTTTGCACATTGGTTTAGTATCCTGCAACTTGACTGTATTTGTTTATTGTTTCTAAGAGTTTTTTGGTGGAGTCTTTAGGGTTTTCTATATGCAGCATCATGTCATCCACAAAAAGTGACAGTTTGAGTTCTTTCTTCCATATCTGGATGCCTTTTATTTCTTTCTCTTGCCATATTGCTCTGGCCAGGACTTTCAGCACTATGTTGAATAAGAGTGGTGATGGGGTGGGACACCCAGCACTTCTTTCCATTTCTGAGGAAAACTCAAATGTCCAAAAAAAGAAAAAAAGAATTAAAACGCATTAAAAGATTTATTTGGATAAGTTGCCCATAGTGAATTTTCCCCCAGGAAGAGGGCAGGAACAAGTAGGTAGACATTTCTGTTTGGATAGAAGCGGGAAGGCAGGAAATTTTGTGCAATGTCACCATGAGTGCCTCAAAGCTGTATTAGTGCCATTGGAATAATAAATTTAATTATGGTGGTGGGGAAAAATAAAAGAGTGGTGAGAGTAAACATCCTTGTCTTGTTCCTGATCTTAGGAGAAAAGCTTTCAGTTTTTTGCCATTGAGTATGATATTAGCTGAGTGTTTATCATATACTAGGGTCCCAGTGCAGGAATTTGTGCACCTTGAAAGGAACTGCAGGCCGCGAGACTGCGGTGGGCACAGGGGTGGGTCTCAGCCCATCCTCCTCATCCCCACCCAGCCCCTCCAGCCACAGCCCCCGGTTCCCTGTCTGTCGGCAGCCCCCGCCACCACTGTTCCCATGTGCTGACAGCACTGGCCCTGCTCACACCCACTGATGGCGTGGAGCGATTGGGGCTGGCGCCAGCAGTGGGTGCAAGCAGGGCCATTGCCATCAGCAAGTGCGAGGGGCAGTTGCTGCCCCGATTGCCCCTCGGGAGCAGGGGAGGTGGAGAAGCCCTCAGGGACGATCGCGGCCAGCAGCCACCATTCACACCCGCTGAGGGCACCGAGCAATCAGGAGGGGCAATCAGAGCTAGCAGCCACTGCTTGCACCTGCTGACAGCACCGGGCGATCAGGGCCAGCACTGGGCACTGGCAGTGGGTGCAAGTGGCAGCTCCGGTGCCAGCAGCAGGTGCGAGTGGGGCCAGCACCGGCAGCAGGTGCAGGTGCTGGCAGCAGGTGTGAGCACCCAGCGGGACTGTGGCAGGTGGGAGCGAAGAATTTTCAATAACCACCAGAGGCTTGCCCCAATGACAGCAACCAGTGCCCCACCTTGGTCTGGCACCCCCACTCACCTGCTCCACCATCCTGCCATGGCTGATGCCTGCCATGTACCGTGTGCGCCCCCTGGTGGTCAGCACATGTCATAGCGACCAGTTGTTTGGTTGTTCAGTTGTTCGCTGTTCGGTCTATTTGCATATTAGGGTTTTATATATATAGATGGCCTTTATTACGTTGAGGTACTTTCCTTCTATTCCTATAATGTTTTAATCATAAATGGATACTGTGTCTTATCAAAGGCTTTTTCTGCATCTATTGATAAGATCATATGATTTTTATCCTTTCTTTTTTTTAAGATGGTGATTATGTTGATTAATTTGCAAATGCTGAACCATCCTAGTGCCCCTGGAATGAGCCCCACTTGATCATGATGTATTATTTTTGAATGTACTGTTGTATTCGATTAGCTAGTAATTTGTTTAGGACTTTTGCATCTGTATTCATCAGGGATATTCGTTTGTAGTTTTCTTTTTTGTGTTATCTTTGCCAGGTTTTGGTATCAGGGTTTTATTGGCTTTGTAGAATGTGTTAAAAAGTATTGCCTCGAGAGAGACCAAGATGGCGGCATAGGTAAACACCGTATTGATAAGATCATATGATTTTTATCCTTTCTTTTTTTTAAGATGGTGATTATGTTGATTAATTTGCAAATGCTGAACCATCCTAGTGCCCCTGGAATGAGCCCCACTTGATCATGATGTATTATTTTTGAATGTACTGTTGTATTCGATTAGCTAGTAATTTGTTTAGGACTTTTGCATCTGTATTCATCAGGGATATTCGTTTGTAGTTTTCTTTTTTGTGTTATCTTTGCCAGGTTTTGGTATCAGGGTTTTATTGGCTTTGTAGAATGTGTTAAAAAGTATTGCCTCTTCTTCTATTTTTTGGAAGAATTTGAAAAGAATAGGTTTTAGTTCTTCTTTGAATATTTGTTAGGTTAGAATTCACTGGTGAAACATTCTGGTTTTGGACTTTGCTTTTGGGGGGAGGTTTTTGATGTTTGTTTCAATTTCCTCACTGCTTATTAGTCTACCTAGATTTTCCAATTCTTTATGATTTAGTCTAGAAAGATTATATATTTCTAGGAACTTATCCATTTCTTCTAGGTTATTAAATTTGGTGTCATAAAGTCTTTCATAATATTCTAGTATGATTCTTTGTATATCTGTTATGTCTGTGGTGACTTGCTGGTGGCAAAGACCAATAGTAATTAACATATAAATGCGTGAAGTCCGTCAGAAAGCTGATGGACTTCGATATTCAGCAAGGGCTGAAAATCTGCATATTATTACCTACTGCTGGCTGAATGGCTGAGGGCAATCCCCTAACCTGATAAACCTTTATTGTTTACCAGATCTTACCACTGATGTCTGTTTGCTTTGCTAAAGGGAAAATGTATATTCTAGTAAATAAAAAGCTATGGGTCCAGAGATTCGGAGAGCCATTCCACTAGAGAAGGGCCTCCGCCTGGATCCCCCAGTGCTTTCCAAATTTATATTTCTTACCTAGTGTATCCATTTGTGTGTGGCCCCTTCTCCAGATTCTGAATCCTTGCTGCAAAAAGTTGTGGCAGTGACTTCTCCTCTCTCATTTCTGATTTTGTTTATATGGGTATTTTCCCTTTTTTCCTTAGTGAGTTTAGGAAGGGGTTAGTCAATTTTATTAATCTTTAAAAAAAACAGCTCTTTGGTTTTTTTGTACAGTCTTTTTGTTCTCTATTTCATTTAATTCTGCTCTAATTTTTATTATTTCCTTTCTTCTACTGTTGCTGTTGTTCTTCTTTTTCTAGCATTTTAAGGTGTGATGTTAGGTTGTTTAGTTGGGATTTCTCTTGTTTCCAGAGATAGGCCTGTAATATATAAATGCCCCTCTTATTACTGCTTTTGCTGTATCCCAGATGTTTTGATATGTTGTGTTATCATTCTCATTTGTCTCTATATATCTTTTGATCTCATCTTTTATTTATTCTTTGACCCAGTCATTATTTAGTAGTATGTTGTTTAATATTCATGTATTTGTGGGGTTTTTTACTTCCTTTTTGCAGTTGATTTCTAAAAATATATGCTTGATATAATTTCAATCATCTTGAATTTGTTGATGCTAGTTTTCTGACCAACATATGGTCTAACCTTGAGAAAGTTCTATGTGCACTGGAAAAGAATGCATGATCTGATATTCTGGGATGAAATGTTCTGTAAATGTCAATTATGTCCATTTGGTTTAGTGTTTCATTTAAGTCTGATATTTCTTTATTGATTTTTTATTTGGTTGATCTGTCTAGAGTTGTCAATGGAGTGTTAAGGTCTCCAACTATGATTGTGTTTTAATCTGTTTCTCCCTTTAGTTCTGTGAGTAGCTGTATAATATATTTCAGTGCTCCCTGATTGGGTGCATATATATTAAGAAGTGTTATGTTTTCTTGTTGTAGTATTCCCTTTATCATTATAAAGTGTCCATTTTTTGTCTCTTGTTACCTTTGTTATCTTGAGATCTATTTTGTTAGATGTAAGTATGGCAACACCTACTTTTTTGTGGATATTATTTGCTTGGAGAAACATTTTCCACCCTTTTACTTTGAATCTACCTTTGTTTGTGCTATTTAGATGTGTCTCTTGTAGGCAGCATATGGTTGGTTTTTGTTTTTTGATCCACTCTGTTACTCTGTGCCTCTATACTGGTGCATTCAGATCATTTTATATTTAGGGTAATTACTTGTGCATGAGGATTTCCTATAGCCACTTTATCTTTTGTTTTCTGGTAGCTCTGTGCCTCCTTTGGTTACTTTCCTTTATGCTTCTGAGTGTTGTTTTTGTTTGATGGTATTCCATACTTCTTTCCTCCATTTCCTCTTTTTTAAAGCTATATGTCCTGTTTTGGGGACTTTTGTGTAGGCTTATAAAAAGTGAAGTTGCAAATATATCGTAGTTTTTTCCCTTTTGAGTGCATCTGATATTTATCTTCCTTTGCCAGTTCATACCTTTCCCCCTCCCCCTTGTATGTTTTTGTTGTCACAAATTATCCCTGCTTATGCTACATATTTTTTGGCAATCTCACTCATAGTGTTGTGACCTTATATTCTTCGTTTCAGGTAGAATAACTCCCTTGAGTATTTCCTGCAATTTAGGTTTTCTAGTGATAAAATCCTCAGCTTCTATATGTCTTCGAATGTCCTTATTTCTCCTTCATATTTAAAGGATAATTTTGCTGGATATATTATACGTGGCTGGTAATTTCTCTCTGTCAGATGGTTGAATATCTGGTTCCACTCTCTTCTGGCTTGTAGAGTTTCTCTGAGAAGTCGAATAAAATTCTGATGGGTTTTCTTTTGTAGGTCACTTCCTTCTTTTCCCTGGGTGCTTTCAGAATTTTTTCTTTGTCATTAATTTTTTACAGCTTTGTTACCAAGTGCCTTGGAGAGAGTCTCTTTGGATTGATGTAACTAAATGTTCTGTTTGCTTCTTGGATCTGAGTATCTAGTTCTTTCCATAAATTTGGGAAGCTCTCATCCACTATTTCTTTTAATAGACTCTCCATTCCATGCTTCCTCTCTTCCTCCTCCACAATGCCTTTGATTCTCATGTTACTTTTTCTGATGGAATCAGAGAGGTCTCATAGAGCTCTCATTTTTCTTTATTTTCCCTCTGCGTCATTTCTTGATTACTATTTTCAGTATTACTAGTTCTGTCTTTTAACTGGCTGGTCCTGTTTTCTATTCTCAACAGCTCACTCTTTTTTTTTTCTTTCTGTCTTTATTGATTAAGGTATTACATATGTGTCCTTATCCTCCCATTGCCCCTCCCCCCACCCCCCCGGTGTCTGTGTCCATTGGTTAGGCTTATATGCATGCATACAAGTCCTTTGGTTGATCTCTTCCCCTTACCCCCACTTTCCCCTACCTTCCCTCTGAGGTATGAGCATCTGATTGATGCTTCTCTGTCTCTGGATCTGTTTTTGTTCATCAGTTTATGTTGTTCATTATATTCCACAAATGAGTGAGATCATGTGATATTTATCTTTCCCTGACTGACTTATTTTGCTTAGCATAATGCTCTCCAGGACCATCCATGTCAACAGCTCACTCTTGACCTTCTTAATTGCATACTTCATTTCCAGGATTTCTGATTGATTCTTTTTTAAAGTTTCTATTTCCTTGAAAAAAAATACTCATTTTGTTCATTGATTTGTTTTTTGAGTGCACTAAATTGCCTGTCAGTATTTTCTCATATTTCGTTGAGTATTTTCAAAACTGCAATCTTGAAATCTCTGTCATTTATATCACACTAGAGGCCCAGTGCATGAATTCGTGCACCAGTGGGGTTCCCTCGGCCTGGCCTGTGGGATCGGGCCGAAACTGACTCTCTGACATCCCCCAAGGGGTCTCAGATTGCAAGAGGGTGCAGGCCAGGCCGAGGGACTCCACCAGTGCATGATCGGGGCCAGGGAGTGATGCAGGAGGTTGGCCAGCCAGGGAAGGACTGTGGGAAGGCTCCAGGGTGTGTCCGGTCCATCTCACTCAGTCCTGATCGGCCAGACCCCAGCAGCAAGCTAACCTACCGGTTGGAGCGTCTGCCCCCTGGTGGTTAGTGCACGTCATAGCGAGTGGTTGAGTGGCCTTAGCATATCATTAGCATATTATGCTTTGATGGTTTGAATGGGCAACTGGATGACCAGACACTTAGCATATTAGGCTTTTATTATATAGGATAATTCCATGTGTTCCAGCCTACTATCTGGGGATTTTTCATTATCTTTCTGGTCATCGTCATTATTGTGGTTGTTCATGGTATTTGTTGTCCTCCTTTGTTTTCCCATTTATCTCTGAGGAGGTCTTTCTACTCTATTCCAGTAGATGGCACTGAATCGCAAGATTTTTACCTCTGTGGCCTCACAGTTTTGAGCCTCTGCAGTTTCTGTAAGGCAGTACTGCCTCTGCTGCTTGGGAGTGGGGTTTGTTTTTCCTCACTGTAATGGCGACCCCTGACCTCCATGGGTCCAGCCCAAGCACCCCTCCTGGGGCTTAGAGGGAAACAGTGATTCTACTGCAACAGCTCTTGGTTCACTAATAATATCCTCCTGGAGTCAACTCCAAGGGCAACAAGAGGCAAGTTTTGGGAGTCTAATCAGGGGCAGGGCTCTGATTTACTTTTCTTTTTTTTAAATAGATTTTTATTGATTTCAGAGAGGAAGGGAGAGGGGGAGGGAGAGATAGAAACATCAATAATGAAAGAGAATCATTGATCAGCTGCCTCCTGCACGCCCCCTATGGGGGATCGAGCCCACAACCCCACAACCCAGGCATGTGCCCTTTGACCGGAATCAAACCTGGGGTCCTTCAGTCTGCAGGCTGACACTCTATCCACTGAGCCAAACCGGCGAGGGCTCTGATTTACTTTCTTTGTCTGAAAGACCACCACCAGGCCCAGCATTGAGGAGCCACTGGGCAGCACCCATGCTCTGTAGGGAAGGCATCTGCTGACTCAGTGTTTGTTCCTGCTGCTCACATGCACAACTCAGACCTTCTTCCCAACACACCGTGATTCAAACACTGCACTCTCACTGCTTGTGCACCTAACCACACAACTCAGACAGACAATGTCTTCTCTTGTTGCTGGCAGCTCACCCCTTGCCACTCACAGATTACCTTGCTGGGCTGCCCCCCACCCCCCAACTTTCTGTTCCTCCTGGCCAGCCAGAGAAAGTGCCTGCTACTGCAGCTGGCTTTCTCCCCTTTCCTGGCCAGTTCCCAACTGCACTGCAGATTTACTGCCCTGTAGGGCTGCTGCATCCATGGCTAGCCATGTTCATGCCTCCCTCCCTTCTCATCTCCCCACATATTCCAGGAAGCCTCCTTAGGTGTTTCAGAGGTGGGTCTCTCAGGCATGCATCTGTGTTGAGCAGGAACTTCTTTGATTAATTATAGATTGTTAACTTGTTGAAATGTCAGGGTGAGAGGAAAAGACGTGCCCTTTGACATCACTTCTCTTTCTCTTTAACCCATGGCATTTTAATCATGATGTATCTTGATTTGGGCCTCTTTGGGTTCCTCTTGTTTGAGACTCTGCGCTTCCTGGACTTGTAAGTCTATTTCTTTCACCAGGTAAGGCAAGTTTTCTGTCATTATTTCTTCAAATAGGTTTTCAATATCTTGCTCTCTCTCTTTTCTCCTTCTGGCAAAATGCGAATGTTGGTACACTTCAAGTTGTCCCAGAAGCTCCTTATAGTATCTTCATATTTTAGGATTCTTTTTTCTTTTTGCTCTTTTGCTTGGGTGTTTTTTGCTTCCTCATATTCCAAATTGTTGATTTGATTCTCGAAATCCTCTGCTGTACTGTTGAATCCCTGTAAATTATTCTTTATTTCAATTCGTGTATACTTATTTTTTGACTGATCCTTTTTCATGTCTTTGACATTCTCACTAAGATCCTTGAAAGTTTCACTAAGTCTCTCAAAGCTCTCATGAAGATCCTTGAGTAACCTTATAACTGTGGTTTTGGAACTCTGTATCTAGTAGTTTGCTTGCTTCCATTTCTTTCATTTGTGACATGTTTCTTAGTCTCCACATGTTGGTTGCTTCCTTGTGTTTGTTTCTGTGTATTATGTAGAGCTTCTGTGTCTCCTGGAATTGGTAGAGTGGCCTTGTGTAGTAAGTGTACTGTAGAGCCCAGTGGCTCAGACTCCCCTGTCACCTGAGCTGAGCACTCTAGGTGCGGCCCTGTGTGGGCTAAGTGCACAGTCTTGTAGTTGAGCCTTGATTGCTATTGGCGTCATTGGGAGGAGTTGACTTCCGGGCCAATTGGCTGTGAGGACCAGCTGCAACTACAGTGGGAGAGTTGCTGTGCAGGAAACACTCCTATGGAGCAGGACTTGCTTCAGTGGGACTTTAGTAATTGTAAATTGCTATGGTCTGAAGCTGTCCACCGGGTGCACTGGCTCTAGGGCCTCCAGAAAGATGCAAAGTCAGCCACTTCCTGGGGCCACCCAGCAGGAGCTACAGAGGGATCAGCACACAGCTGCTATTTGCTATTTGTATTGGGCTTGGAGGTGCCCAGGCGAGGCCCAGCTGTGAAGCAAGGCAGGCTGTTGCTAGTGCCGGATCTTGGGCCTTTTATTGAGAGGTTTGGGGCATGCTGACACCAGCTGCAACTTGTTTGAGAGATTTTAGCAGTCTGAAAGCTGAGCCAGGACAGGCCATTCATATGGAAAAGTTGCTGCAAACAGCTTGGGTGGGGCTGCAAATTGGATGGACCAGGATCTCAGGGAATCACCAGGGCATAGCAGTGTGAGCCAGGCTGATGGAGACTCAGATATGGCCACTGCCAGTCAGTCCTGCAACAGGGAAGGTCCCAGCACAGAAACAATGATCCCTGCAGGCACCCCCATCTGGGAGGAAGCCGCCCCTGAGTTCCCACCCTGATACCAGACAATCCAGTTTCTCCCTGTATGTGTCTGGGTCCCCCAAAGCTACCTGCACTGAAGCCCAGAAGGATCGAGTTTGAGTAAGTTCATGCACTAGCCCTTTAAAAGGAGCACCTGGGCCTCCAGCAGCCTCCCTGTCACTCAGCCACAGTCTCTGCTGGTTTTTACAGCACATAGTTAGGGGGACTTCTCTTCCCAGCTTTGGAGCCCTGGGCTGAGGCTGGTGTGGGACTGGGACCCCTTGCTCCTCACAGGAGGCCTCCACAGAGAAGATCTCCCTCCCAATTAAAAAAAACAGCACACGTGGTTGTCAAATGAGCCCATTCCATACCTCTGCTCTTCCTACCAGTCTCGTTGTGCTTTCTTCTTTATTTCTCTAGTTGTAGGACTTTTATTCAGCCAGCTTTCAGGTGGTTTTGAATGATGGTTGTTCTGTATTTCAGTTGTAATTTTGATGTGGTTGTGGGAGGTGGCACATAGGGACGGTTACCTGTGCTGCCATTTTCTTGAGAGATCTTATTCATCTTTTTAAAATGTATGTTTAGCTCATATTTATTTTAATGTTTAATATTAGAAGTAATTTGGGTCTTTACTTAGAAGTTTGGTGATATTTTTGTTTTCAGAACATGCCATAGAAACTTAACTCTTGTTTCTATTGATTAGCCCCGTGATTTTCAACCTGTGTGCTGCAGGAGTTTTTAAAACATGCAAGACCTGACTATTTACTAGTATTCAGGGCCACTGACCTCTTTTCCCTTAGAAGGTCAAGTGAAAAACTGACAACAGCCAACACAACAATAGCCACTTGGTATGAATGAATCAAAATTATACCTTTTTTTTTTCTTTATCAGATCGGCAAAAAGTATAATATATTTTTTGGTGTGCCGCAGAATTTCAGTAATTAGGTTATGTGTGCCATTAGATGAAAAAAGTTGAAAATCACTGAATTAGCCTATGGTAAAACTTGTTTCCTCACATGCTGTTTCACTTAAAGTCGCAGTTTCCGAGAACCTATCCAGGAGAACTTCCTGTATATCATTTAATCCTCACAGCAACCTGGGGAAGTATATGTAATCATTATCCCCACTTTATAGCTAAAGACTTAGATACAGTGTGCATAAATAATTTCCCAATGTAATACTTTTAGCAATAAAAAAATAAAAATAAATAAATAAATAAAAAATAAAATAAAAATGAAAAAAAAAATAAAATAATTTCCCAAGGTCATATAACTAGCAAGTCAGCTAACTATTGTCCTATGGTCCTAACACATCTGTGCCTTATACAAATTATTATACAAAAAGGTGGTTTTGAGCTATAAAATGTGTTTTGTTTTCTCCCTAAACATATCATCTTGTTAGGTTTAAGGAAATTATCTCCCACTTTTTTTCTAGATCTTTTGTATTTTAAATTTAGGTGATGATAGTGGAATATGATCTATATGCCACCAGAGTTTAACAAATGGTGTGGGATGTAGATCCCTTGGCAAAATTTAGAGTGGGTCCCTCTGGCAAGATTTGAAGTAGAGAGGGGTTATTTGGTAATCTCTTGGTCAAAACAGGTCATCAGAAATCTCTTGACTAAGTATTCTTGGACCTCCACCCACAGCCAAGACAAGGCACTTACATCTTTATGCCTAGTTCCTTTTTAACTTATCCTGCCCTTCAGAGCCATAAACTTTCCGAATTTTATTTCAAAGGCTCTCTCCTCCCCAGTTTAGACTTTAAATGACTATTTCTGAAATTAAAAACAGAAAATCACAGAACCTTTAAATGTAGAAATGTGTGAACATAGAACAGCAACATGCCAAGTACAATTTTAACATTTTAAGTGTATTAAGAAATTGAAATGTATTTAAACTGTAGAAGAAGGCCTGGTAATACCATGCATCTTATGTATAAAATATGTTTTTTTTCTATTAATAAATGCAGCAAATGAACTGTGAGTAGGGAAACTGCCTTTTGCTACTCTTTGGAAAGATCCAAGAAAGTTGTGAACATCATCTCTTATTGTGTCATTTCTGCTGTTTATGCAGTCAGGCAGATTTAACATTAAGATCTCCTAGTCTGAAGAGTCATTTATAGAGATGCTAATTTGAGGAATTTGAAAAGAATGGCAATAATGTGAGCCAGTTTAAAGATGCCCAGCAGTTCATATATGGAAGGATGGTTTTTCAGAGATACCGAAGACCTTGTCAAATACATGGATGGAGCCAGACTTTCCAGCTAATTTCTAGATTGTTAAAAATGCCTTTTTTCTTTATTCCATTGGTCTTTTTGCTGAATAAAGTCATATTAGTATTTTGTAATTTAACACTGTTCAACTATATATTTATTAAATAAGTCAACCTTCTAGAACTGCAGTGTAGCAGTTAGAAGTTGATCTCAAGAAAAATAGCCCTCATTAAGTTTCAGCTAAGAATCAGAGTAAGTCCATTCAATTTTCAGAATAGTGGACCAACTTCCATGTAAAAAGGAATGCTTTTATAAATAATTAATGCCCCTTGCAACACAGGCACACAGAAGTTATTCATGCATAGTTAAAAAGTCATTTTTCTGAGACTTTGGCTAAAATCTGAGCTTTCATGGATGAAACATTTTGAGGAACATCTCCAGTATTCTCCTTGAGAAAATGAAGTAACAAAATCTATTAGATACTTAAAATTAGTAGATATTCTTTAAAGTGGCTCCAATGCGTTTTGTCTTGGCATGTTGTGGTGCTTTGGCACAAAATAGTGCCAGAAAGCTTTTTTTATCTTTGAAGATGATAGATTCTGCACATTTAATTCATTGTTCTGAGCTGATGGGTTGAAATATTTCATCTTTACATAATGGTTTTCATATTAAATCTCTGGACAATACAAGATTTTCTGGTGACTGCAATCGACCCCATATTCTAAATATAAAAAAAAATAAAGAGAGAAGGCTAACTTTCTTTCATTTTACAGGATTTATATAGTACTAAATATATGTGCTCAAACTGTCTTTTACAAAAGATTAAATCAGATGGTCTTCATAACAAGCCTATGGGCTTACTATTATTAGCCCCATTTTACTAGTATAGGGGAGAAAGTCAAGCAGCTGGCCAGCTATTACACAGACAGTGTGTGGTAAGCAAGAGTTCAACTCCTGCTGTCTGGTACCAGGGTCTGGGCTCCAACCACTGTACTATACTGCCTCGTGCCTCACACCAGACCACACTCATAGTTCGTAATGATGAGCTAATGATGGAAACAAGAATATTTAACATTTCCAGACCTCCTTCTGATCACTCACCAATAATTGCCTCCCCATAGACCTCATTCTAATCTTCAAAGTGAAGTTTCAGACTGAAATGTTAGACTTTGGAAAGGTAGAGCCTTTGAAATCACAGAGGGACAATCTTTGTAGATGGACTATGGAGAGTAACTTAACATCAAGAATATTTACAAACTGTCGAATCTCAGAGGGAAGGCAGGGGAGGGTGGGTGGGTAGGAAGAGATCAACCAAAGAACTTGTATGCATATATGCATAACCCATGGACACAGACAATAGGGTGGTGAAGGCAGGGAGGGGTGAGGGGTGGGATCAGGGGCTAAAAGAAGTTAATGGGGGGGATGGGAATATATGTAATAATTTTAACAATAAAGGTTTTTTAAAAAGAACCTATAAAAGCCTAAGTGACTGTTTGACTGTTCAACCATTCAACTATTCAACCAGTAGCTATGATGAGCACTGACCACCAGGGGGCAGACACTCAATGCACAGGCATGGAAACATGGAACAGACTGATAAATCTCAGAGGGAAAGGGGGAGAGGGAAGGGCAGGAAGAGACTAACCAAAAATCTTATATGCATACTAGAGGCCCGGTACACGAATTTGTGCATTAATGGGGTCCTTCGGCCTGGCCTGTGGGGACCGGGCTGAAACTGGCAGTCCGACACCCCCGAGGGGTCCCAGATTGCGAGAGGGCACAGGCCAGGCTGAGGAACGCCCCCCCCCGCCCCCAGGTGCACAAATCTGTGCACCAGGCCTCTAGTATTTAATATATTTTGTGAAAAAGCTTGAAAGTAAAGTTGAGACATTACAATTGGTTGGTACTCTACTTATTTGAAAAGTTTCTTTAACTTATAAATTCCATTGCCTATACCTTAAGTCCTCCAGCCCAGGCAGATGAGGTCAGAATCAGTGTGCATTTTATCAGAACAAAGGTGCAGCTGGGGCTTAATAAGAAGCCACCAGCCTCCAGCTCTTATGTTCTGCATAATGAGGAAAGCCATCAAAGCCATAACTCCCTAACTGACAAGGAACCAAGCAGCACTCTCACAGGTTTACCCACAGACATGGGTACTCCTGGAACAATAAAGATGTGCTGCTGTTGGTGGTATTGATGAAAATATGACCTATCCTGGAAGCTTTCAGATGTTAATTTACCCCCATCCTGACCAGGGGACTCTTCACTATTGGTCCAAAATAGAAAAGTGTAGTTTTTATTTTTATTTTGTAGCAGGAGATAGAGGGGATGGTGCATTGACAGAAAGGCAGCTAAAGGTGGGCATCCTGTAGATCCTGGACATCTGGGCATCATTAGCTGTGGAGGGGCCAGCCCACAGGAGAGGTAGTAGAAAGGGAAAGAATCTTTGGCCAGAGTGGGGAAGTCATGGCTGGAGGAAAAACTGGCTTAATTTTTGGAAAAGATTTTTCTTTGAAATGATTTTGGAAGCCATTCATTCTTTAAGTGCCCAGGATAAATAGTTTAGCTAGTATGTTACAGAAGGAAAAAAATACTAGATCCATCCATGAAGATGAGAAGGATTTCATTATATAATTCTCACTATTCAGAAAGCTTGCAAAGATCCCCCATCTCAAGGCTCACAGAACTCAGGCTCCAATAACTCTTCTGAAAGCAGTAACCCTGACATTCACTAAGCTTTAGTTGCAACCTCTTCCTGTCATGTGAAGATTTCAAGTGGAACTCATTTTTTTAGTCAGTGGAATTGGAAGAAGCAGCTTAGTCATCAATAGGTAAGTGTTATGGATTATTGGGGTTTTTTCCCTTCCTTTTTGGGAAAAATCACTTAGAATGATTTATCTTTACTCATTCAAAAGCTCTAACTACTTAAAGAGAGGGTAACCACAAAAATGTCCTTTAAAAGTGTTGCAGCAACAGCTGTCTAGAAGTTATTTAGAAGTAATTCACTGCTAAGAAAAGAATGATTATACAGATATCACATCTGTTAAAATGTCACTCTAACTAAAGTGTGAAAAGGACCTCAAGAGAGCTTATTTAGAGACCCTATTCTGTGATTTCGACAGATATTTTGATATTAAAGGTTAAATTATAAGGAGAAAAAAGTCTTTGTATCTCTAGAGTCTAAAATACTAGTAAAAAAAAACAAAAAAAGGTGTTTAATAAGTTTTTGATAGGTTATCATTCCATAGACTTTCTATGTAAACAATGCATTGGGCTTTGTCAGGGTCCTTGAAAGTGACTTTAGCAACTGAAAGCACTTGGATAAAGGAATGCAGCAGTGAAAACATGGCCTTCAGAGTCTGATGACTGGGAGTGAGTCTCACAACTCCTATTGCCTACAACTGAGTCCTTTGCAAGTTTCTGGACTCCTCTATACTACAGCATCATCCTATATAATAAAAGGGTAATATGCAAAATGACCCTAACGGCGGAATGACCGGGAATGACCGGTCGCTATGATGTGCACTGACCACCAGGGGGAAGACACTCAACGCAGGAGCTGCCCCCTGGTCGTCAGTGTGCTCCCACAGCGGGAGCTCCACTCAGCCACAAGCTGGGTGAATTTGGAGCCATCGGTCTTTCAAAATCTCCCGTGTCCTCAGCAGCACTAAGGATGTTTGACTGTAGCTTAGGCCCACTCCCCGTCAGTTGGACATCCCCCGAGGGCTCCCAGGCTGCCAGAGGGATGTCTGACTGCCAGCTTAGGCCCAATCCCCCAGGGAGCAGGCCTAAACTGGCAGGTGGACATCCCCTGAGGGGTCCCAGACTGCAAGAGGGTGCAGGCCAGGCTGAGGGACCCCCTGAGTGCCCAAATTTTCATGCACCGGGCCTCTAGTTTATAAATAAGGACCATGATGCTCTCTTGCAGGGTTATTGTAAGCATTTAACCAGAGATAACAGTTGTAGAATGCCTGGCATGAGAATAAGCATTCAATCAATATTAGTAATTGTTGTTTTAAAGATAACCCCTTTTTGTAACATTGGAGTCTCTCAGTATTCACATTTACATTAGATGATGCTGGACTTTGAATTTTTTCAAGCTGTTTTTATTTTTACAGGCAAAAACCATTGTCACATCAAGGAAGGCCAAATGGTAGATTATTATCTTATCCTAATATATAAAAAGCCAGGGGCCTTCATGACCGAAACACCCAGACGGACGACAGAACAGCAGGCTGCATGGGGCGACCAGGCTGGCAGGGGGGTTAGTGAGGGACGACCAAATGACTGAACAGCAGACTGCATGGGGCAACAAGGCCAGCGGGGGGGCAGTTGGGGGTGACCAGGCTGGCAGGGATGGGTGGCAGTAAGGGGCAACCAGGCCAGTGGGGGGCAGTTGGGGGCAACCAGGCCAGCAGGGATGGGTGGCAGTAAGGGGCAACCAGGCCAGTGGGGAGGGGAAGTTAGGGGTGACCAGGCAGGCAGGCAGGTGA